>NW_027530006.1:463304-593923 GCF_008692635.1 Crocuta crocuta | reverse complement strand
GTTATATATATATATATATATATATATATATATATAATGTGGCATTGTCATTATACCTTCCTTTACTTCTTTAATAATGGTTTAATTTAGTGCTCTGTTGAAGCAGTTGCTGTTTTGAAGTCTTTGTTAAGTCCAACATCTGGTCACAGTCACAGGCAGTTATTATTATCGCCCCCTCCTGCCCCTCCCAGTGTATGAGTCATAATTTTCTGGGTTTTTTTGTATATCTCATAATTTTTTTGTTAAAATCTAGTCATCTTAAATAATGTAGCACATCTGGATACTAGTCCTCCTTTTAGAGGCTTATTATTTCTTTTTTTACTTGTTTTGTGACTTGCTGGATTATCTTATTGAAGTCTGTTTCTTCCAACCCCTGCAGTGTGTAGCCTCTGATGTTACTCTTAAGGGGGCACAGCCTTGGGTGTACCAAGAGTTTTTCTGGGATGACTTGAGTTTGAGGGGGCTCTCTTTGACTCTCTTTCCCTGGTCAAACCAGCTATTAAGCTCCATTAATTGCTAGCTGATTGCCCTGTTGTTTTCAACAATGCCCGGGGACATACATTTTTTTTTCACAGACTACCCAATCAAAACCAATATCTTTTGGACAGATAATTCCTGAGATTGATGTTGGAGATTTTCTGTAACCATCCCCAGAGGGTCGTTCCCAGTGTTCTATTTCTCTGGTTCTCTCCAGTAAAATAGCTGGTTTATAGTTTAGCCTATATCTCCAATGAGTCTATCAATCTCCTCCCAATTGTCTTTTAGCACACCTCCACTGTTTTTTAGTGTGTTTGTTCACTTGAACTTCTCCATATATGGTTGCAAATGAAATAAGTTCCCTTGGAGAGAGATTTATAGCTCTCTTTTCTATGGCCTGCTTCTCCCTCAAGAACAAAATCTCTGATTTATAACCCTGGTGCTGGGAGTGGGGCAATGGCAAACTTCTCTCTGAATGACACCCCACATTTGGAACTCAAGTGCTCACTGTATGGGGGGAAGCAGCCCTGAGTCCTGACTATCCTCTCTTGGTGTGAAACTCTTGCTCCATGAGCTGGGGCAAAGGTAACCGGAGCTCCAGTATCTCCGTCGGTCTGTGCCTATGTATAGGCTCTATACCATGGGCAGGGGTTGAATGGAAGAGGGAAGAAGGAACCCCCATCTCTTGGCTGCACTTGGCTGGAACTTAGACTCAGCAACAGGCAGCTGGGACAGCTGGCACTCTGCTGGCACTCTTCCCCTCTTGGGAAGACAGGCTTGGACTGGAGCTGGGAGAGAGGAAATCCTGTGTTCTTGTATGTAGCAGTCTGTCTCACTGAGCTGGGAGTGGGAAGGGATGGAGTGGATCTTGGTTTAAATACCAGAGACTCTTGACATTCTTACTGAATTTCAGTATATTTTCTTGAGTAGTACATTCATTTGCTGTGTGCCTTTATTTCCGTACACTTCGGTTGTTATAATTTTTTTTTCACTGATTTCTCTGTAGAGTGGCCCAGGGAGCCCCTCATGCTGTTATGCTGGAAATGGAACTCACAAAGATATTGCCTTATAATAGCCTCCAGAAGCTATATTGCTTTGCCTTTCACATTTAGGTCTATGATTCACCTGAATTTGATTTTCTGTGTATGATGTGAGGTAGGGGTTAATTTCCTCTTATTCCTGTATTGAAGTAATTGTCTTTTTCTCATTGCACAGGCAAGTCTCCTTTGGCATAATTTCAATGTCCAAATATGGCTGAATTTGTTTTCTATGCTATTCTACTTATCTAGTCATCTATTTTTGTGCCAATACCTACCATTTTTGTGTCAATTACTGAAGCTTTGTGGTAAGTTTTTATATCTATCTTAGCTTTTCTTGGCCTTTTGTATATTCATACAAATTTTAGAATTCTCTTGTCAATTTCCACACACAAAAAAAGCCTTCTTATAATTTGATTAGAATTGCACTGATTATTTATTCTTTAGGACCTAAGAGTGAACTCTTGAACATGGTTATTTAGATTGAGTTGACAGGTTATGACCAGGAGACCAAATCTTGCCTACAGCCTGTTTCTGTGTGACCCCTGAATTAAGAATGATTTTTGCGTGTTTAAATTGCTGCTAAAAAATAATATGTGAAGGAGACCATACTGTTCAGTTTTGATTGCTACTATTTTGTTTAAGATTATGGCAACTATGGGGGTGCCTAGGTGGCTCAGTCAGTTAAGCATCCGGCTTCAGCTCAGGTCATGATTACACGGTTTGTGGGTTCAAGCCCTGCATCGGGCTCTGTGCTGACAGCTAGCTCAGAGCCTAGAGCCGGCTTCAGATTCTGTATCTCCCTCTCTCTCTGACCCTCCCCTGCTCATGCTGTTTCTCTCTCTCAGAAATAAACAAAACATTTTAAAAAATTATGGCAACTATGATCATGAATGCGAATGGCCTGTAATTTTCTTTACTTATGATGCCTTTGTTAAATCCAGGCTTTTGGTATCAAGATTATGTTGGCCTCATAAACTAATTAGAGAGTTTTCCTTTTTTTCTATTATATGGAAAAAAAAAGTCTGGAAAATTGACTCTTTTTTCCTTACGTGTTTGGTAGACTTTGCCAGAGTATTCAGTTTTCTAGGTAGAAAGCATTTAAATACAGATGGCACTTCTATAATAGTTACAGGATTACTCACACTTCTATTTCTTCTTGTATCAGCTTGATACCTTAAAGTTTTCTAGGAATTTGTCTATTTTATCAAAATGTTTAGATTGATAGGTATAAAACTGTTCATAAGATCATCTTTTGGGGCACCTGGATGGCTCAGTCGGTTAAGCGTCCGACTTCGGCTCAGGTCATGATCTCACGTTTCGTGAGTTCGAGCCCCAAATCGGGCTCTGTGCTGACAGCTCAGAGCCTGGAGCCTCTCTTTGGATTCTGTATCTCCCTCTCTCTCTCTGACCCTCCCCTTCTCACGCTGTCTCTCTCTCATAGGTTAAAAAAAAAATAAAAAAGATCATCTTCTATTTTTTAAATTCCTGCAGGATCTGTAGAGATTCTCCTTTTTTAATTAATAATTTGTCTTGACTCTCTCATATCCTTGGTAAGTCTTATAAGGGGTTTATTGGTTTTATTATCAGCCTTTTCAAAATGATAAACTTTTGGCAATTGTTGATTCTCTTTGTTATATATTTCTTGTTATATTAGTTTCTGATATTTTCTTTATTATTTTCTTCCTGCTTCCTTTTTTGGGTTTATTTTGTTGTTCTTTTCTAACTTCTTGTGATGACTCACAGATTTCTTTTCAGCCTTTCTTCTTTTTGAATACTAAAAATTTTAATTCACTTTTAAGTATTATATTAGTTTTAGTCAAGAGTTCTGATATGTAAAATTTTCATATCTTTCAGACTCATTTTCCAATTTTCACTGATTTCTTCTTTGACTCATTAATGATTTGGAACTGCATATTTTAATTCACAAATAGTGAGGATTTTCTAGTTATTGATTTCTACCTTAATTGTGTTGTGGTCAGAGTGTCCCCTGGGTGATATCATGTATTTGCTTTACAACCTAGAATATGGTCAATTTTTGGACAATGCTCTAACTGCCCAGGAAAAAATAAACATTTGGTATTTGTGTGTGCAGTGTTCTATACATATTAATTAGGTGATATCTGCTTGCCGTGTTCAGATCTTATGTTTCTTTACTGATTTTTTTTGTATTTAAGTTTTGTCAATTACTGACAGAGATGTTTTATAATCTACCTATATGATCATGGACTTGTCTATTTCTCCTCATAGTTCTGAAGTTTTTTCCTTTATATATTTTGAGGCCAGGTGTATCCAAATTTAGAATTGCTAAATAGTCCTAGTAGATTGAATTTTTAATAGTGTGACATGCCCCACTTTATATCTCTAGTAATGCTTTTTTGCTTTATTCTGCTTTGCCTGGTATTAACATAGCTACACCCGTTGACTTTTGGACCTATTGTTTGTCTGCATATGTCCTATCCTTGACTTTCAATCTATTAATTATGTTTTACTTTAAGTGTATCTTTTGGAAACAGCATATAGTTATAGAGTTTAAAAATCCAGTCTATCTTTTTTTATAATTGAAGGTTTTTAGACAATTCACCTTTTATGTTAATTTTTGCTACACTGTGGTTTAAATTTAGCATCTTACCAAATGCTTTTTAGTTATACAACCTGGGCCATTTTCCTTATTCTCCACTCTGATGACTGCTTTTGTATTCATTGCAATGTTTTTTGAAATCATTCCATTTTTCTTTGTTAGTTTGGAAACTATGTGCTCTTTTACTGTTCTTTGAGTCATTACCCTAAAGATTAAAATCTATATCCTTCATTTGTCAAAGCCTCATATTAACTGATACTTTCCCCTTTCCTATATAATGCAAGGACTTTGGCATATTTGATTTCAAATTATCCTCCTGATTTTTATGTTGTTGCTCTAATTTACTTTAATTCCCTATATATTTTTAACATTCTGGATATTACTAATTATAGTAGCATTAATATTGTCAGTATTCTTTTAGACTTGTTTGCATACATTTAAAGTTTTGTTGTGAACCATCTTTAGACTTACATAGTAGTTGCAAGAATTGTTCAGAGAGCTCTCCAGTACCTTTCACCCAGGTACCCTCCATGATAATATCTTATATAACCATAATGTAATGATCAAGACCAATTAATAGTGATGCAATGCAGTGAACTAAACTGCAGACCCTATTCAGTTTTTACATGCATTCGTGTGTGTGTGTGTGTGTGCTTGACCCCAAGCAGAGGAGGGGCAGAGAGAGAGACACACACAGAATCCAAAGCAGGCGCTAGTCTCTGAGCTGTCAGCACAGAGCCCAACGTGGGGCTTGAACTCACGGACCACAAGATCATGACCTGAGCCAAAGTCCTAACCGACTGAGCCACCAAGGCACCCCTCCCTTTTGTACCCACACATTTCTCTCACTTCTCCCCTTTTGCAACCACTGATCTTTTCTTAATTATAATTTGGTCATTTTGAGAATGTTGTATAAATGGAATCATACAATATGTGACCTTCTGAGACTGGCATTTTTTTTCCATTCAGTACAATGTCTCTGAGATCTAGCTAAGGTGTATGTATCAGTAGTTCATTTCTTTTCGTCGCTGAGTAGTAGTCTATGGTATGGATGTATTAAATTGTGTTTAACTATTCACCTATTGAGGAACATTCTGGTTGTTTCTGGGTTTTGCCTATTACAAATAAGGCTGCTATGAACATTTGTGTGCAGGTTTCTGTGTTTGCACAAATTCTCATTTCTCTGAGATAGACACCCACGAGTGTGATTGCTGTTTTATTGTAATTTTTTAAGTTGAAATATCTTTGACATATAACACTGTGTAAACTTAAGGTGTACACACACTGACTTGATAGATTCATATCTGGTAATAAGATTATCATTACAGCGATCATTAGTGTCTCTATCAAAACACTTATCATTTCTTTTTTAATTGAGATGTAATTGATATGTTATAACTCAGTGAAAATGTGTTGTATCCAGTTTTAAAAGAAACTGTCCAACTGTTTTCCAGAGTAACTACAGCATTGTCCATTCCTGTAAGCAATGTATGAGAGATCTTGGCTTAAAGTCCATGTTGTTTGATTTGAATGTAGCCACTCTGGCGTTTTAAGGTTGCTGTGTATATATTATATATTTTTCAGTCTTTTTGCTTTCATCTTATTTGTCTTTGCATCCAAGGTTTTTCTCTTGTCAACAGTTCATGATTGGGTCTCACTTTTTCATCAGTCTGACAATTCCATTGTTAGCTTGGGATGTTTAAAACATTCATATTTAATGTAGTCATTAAAATGGCTGTCAAAAATTTTTTTTTGACATTTTGCTATTTGTTTTCTGTGTCTCCTTTTTGTTTGTTTTTCTGTTTTTCCTTGGCTGCTTGCCTTTGTGTTAAGTAAATTTTTTAGGGTACCATTTTAATTTTTCTATAGATTTTTCCCTACATTTTTTAGTTATTTTCTCAATGCTTAACTCTAGGAATTTCAATATGCACCTCAATTTATAACAATTGCTTCAAATTAATACTAACTTACAGTAGTAGAATATAAAAACTTTACTTCAATGTAGCTCTATTCCTTTCCCCCTGATATTTTCATATTACATCTATTTATTATATATGTAATATATATGTAATAAACTCAGGAGTATAATGTTATAATTTTTGCTTTATGCAGCATTATGCATTTTAAATTTTATTGTTATTATTAAAAATATATACTTATTTGTTTTGATAGAGACAGGGACGGGGGGAGAGAGAGAGAGGATCCCAAGCAGGCTCCACACTGTCAGTGCAGAGCCCAGTGGAGGACCTGATCCCAGAAACCGTGAGATCATGACCTGAACTGAAATCAGGAGTTGGAGGCTTAACTGACTGAACAACTCAGGTGCCCCTATTTTTTAAACATTAAAAGAAGAGATGAGAAATATGTATTAATAGAATCTTTTATATTAAATCATCGGGGCACCTGGGTGGCCCAGTTGGTTGAGTGTCTGACTTCAGCTCAGATCATGATCTCACAGTTTGTGGGTTTGAGCCCCACATTGGGCTCTGTGCTGATAGCTCAGAGCCTGGAGCCTGCTTCAGATATTTTGTCTCCCTCTCTCTCTGTCCCTTCCCTGCTCATGTTCTGTCTATCTCTGTCTCAAAAATAAATAAAATATTTTAAAAATTGAATTATATATTTACCATNTGTTTCTTTCTATCAATAGAATTTACTCCCTGGAGTCATTTCCTTTTAGAATCCTGTGACTTCTTTTAGAATGTCTTTTAAGGTACACCAGTATCCACTGAATTCTGTCGGTTTTTTCTTATCTGGGAATGTTTTACTTTTGCCTTAATTTTTGAAGGATAGTTTTGTTGGGTATAACGATTTTGGTTGACCGCATTTTTCTTTCATTGTTTGGATTATGGCATGCCACTGCCTTATGGTTTCTATTGTTCTTGTTGAGAAGTCAGCCATTATTTTTACTGTTACTTCTCTGTATGTGAGCCTTTTTTTTTTTCTTGCTGCTTTCTAGATTTTGCTTTCTCTTGGCTTTCAGAAGCTTTATGGATCTCTTTCTATTTCCATCTTGGGATTTGTTGAGCTTCTTGGATGTGTGGTTCAGTGTTTTACATCAAATTAGGGAAGTTTGGGCCATTATTTCTTGGAAAAATTTTCCTGCTTCTTTCTTCCTCTGCTCCTTTTGGCACTCCTATTACACATATGTTGGTGTGCTTGATTTTGTTTTACAGGTCCCTGAGACTCTCTTGATTTCTCTTCAGTTTTGTTTGCCCTCAGTTCTTCAGACTGGATAACTTCTACTGACATATCTTCAAGTTCACAGATTCTTTCTTCCGCCATTTTGAATCTGATGTTAACCCTTCCATTTCAGTTATTGAGTTTTTCAATTCCACAGTTTCATTTTGATTCTTTTCTATTATTTGTCTCCTAATCAATAATCTTTTTGTTGCTCCACTGTTGTCATACTTTCTTTCAGTTAATTAAATATTACTTTTTAGTTATTTGGACGTTTTTATACAAGTTTCTTTGAAGTATTTTTCTCCTAAGTCAAACATCCAGAGACACTCAGCAACAGTTTCTACAGAGTGCTCTTTTTCCTGAACATAGGTCACATTTAATTGTTTCTTTTCATCTCTCATAATTTTGTTGAAAGTTGGGGGTGCCTGGGTGACTCAGTCAGTTAAGCGTCCGACTTCAGCTCAGGTCATGATCTCTTGATTCATGGGTTTGAGCCCCACATCGGTCTCTGTGCTGACAGCTCAGAGCCTGGAGCCTGCTTCCGATTCTGTGTCTCCCTCTCTCTCTGCCCCTCTCCCGCTCATGCTCTGTCTCTTTCTCTCGAAAATAAATAAATGTTAAAAGAAATTTTTAAAAGAAACTTGGACATTTTAGATAATGTAGTATCTACGGCTTCTTATATGATATTCCCACCCTGGAAGTAATTGATAGTCTTTGTTTGGTAACTTTTGTGTGTTTAATAACACAAAAGTGTTACTAGTGTCTGGCCAGAACTGAACTCTGACAACTCCGAGTGTGGCTGCTGCTGTTTGTGTTTCAATTTTTTATTCTTGCTTTAACATTTTTTTTCAAATATTTTTTAACATTTTATTTATTTCTGAGAGAGAGACACAGTGTGAGCAGGGAAAAGTCAGAGAGAGAGGGAGACACAGAATCTGAAGCAAGCTCTAGGCTCTGAGCTGTTGGCACAGAGCCTGACGTGGGGCTCAAACCCAAAAACCGTGAGATCATGACCTGAGCCGAAGTCTGCCACCCAACCGACTGAGCCACCCAGGCACCCCAATTCTTGCTTTAACTTTTAAGTCTAACTTCCTAACGGTCATTCCTATTTCTGGATAGCTTCATCGTAATGCAGTGATTGGACAGAGGTCGTGTTCAAACTCTTTGAACCAGTAAAGCTTCTGATTTCTCCTGATGAGTGTGTGTGTGTGTGTGTGTGTGTGTGTGTGTGTGTGTATGTGTGTGTAGGAGCCAGTCCATTCAAAGTTCAGGATGTTTTCCAGCCTGCCTTTGCCTTCACTTTCTTCTGGGAATCTCCATGTCTCTTAAACAACTGCACAACTCAGGGTTGGCCAGGAGCATGTGAATCGCTTGGGCTTTCTCTGTCCTTTACTTGACACATGCAGGTCCTCAAGGTCTGGCGTACCATGGAAGAACCCTTGTACCCACTGAGCTGGGGAGACTGGGAGCCACTGAAGCCACTGAGAGGCCACAGCCTTCCCCTGTTCTCTGAATCTCGGCAGTTTTTCAAGCACAAAAGCGTCTAGGATTTTGGGCCTTGAATGAGGGTGTGAAAGGAAGGGAACTAGATCCTCTTAAAGGCCTATGTGAGTCTGCTCTCCTGGCAGAAAGAATTCCATGTGATTTGGCCAGAGGCTCCCTCTGTCTGCTCCTCTGGACCACAAATGCCGTAGCCTTGGGACTGAAGCCACAGCTGTGGAAACTGAGGCCCAGCCTGGAGAAGGGGATTTCAGAGTGGAAGGCACAGAACTGGGATCCTGGCTGTTGCTCTCACAGGCCAGTAACCACTTCAATGTCCACTTCTCTGACCCTTGAAGTTTCTAGTTTATGAGAAGAGACAATGTGTCTCCTACCCTGGCATCCACCTGCAGTGGGGGTACTGCGGCAGCCCCTCCTGAGCTTGGCCATGCCAGCCCTCTTAGACTTCTGCACGTGTTGGGCTTATCCAATGTCAGAGTATTTGCATTTGCTTTTCTTGGCCTGGGATGCTCTTGCCCAGTTCCCCACACTCCCTTCCAGGGTCATGTGCTCAAACGCTCCCCTGACCACCCAATGTAAAGGGCATTTCTCCTGGTCTCCATCACTGCTGTTGTTTCCCTTTTATTTTTAAAAATTTTTATTTTTGAGAGAGAGAGAGTGGGGGAGGGGTAGAAAGAGAGGGGGGACAGAAGATCTGAGGCAGGCTCTGCACTGGCAGCAGAGAGGCTCATGTGGGGTTCGAACTCACCAACCGTTAGATCACAACCTGAGCCTAACTTGGACGCTCAACCAACTGAGCCACCCAGGTGCCCCTGTTGTTCCCCTTTTTATTAAGTCTCTAATCCCCACCTGCAATTATTTGAATTATTTAAGTATTTGCTTCTGGTTTGCTTCTCCCTTTTTAAAAGGAAGGTCTCCAAGCTGAGGGACTTTACGAGTCCCCAGTACTGAGGCTGATGACCAGACAATAGATAACTTTAGTGGATGTGCAATGGAAGGCTAAAGAGAGGAAGGAGTGCATGAAAGCCCACCGTCCCTGAGGACCTTTGCATGAAACTCCTCGTTGGGGGTCAGACCCCATGTAGCATGAGAACAAGAGTGCTGAGAACTAGGGAGCTATGAATGTGTGTGTATAAACACAGGCTTTGTTTCATTATCCAGCAATGTTTCACTGGGGGTCTTCCACGTGCTGGGAGTGAACCTGCCATTCTGGATATGCAGGATAATTAACTCCACTAAATAGTACCAGTTAATGTCTGATATGCTAACAGCTGTTAGAACCAGAACAGGGAGGGGGAGAAAGTGCTGGGGGGACTGGCTGCAATTGTAAGTAATGTATATACAAAAGAATATTATTCAGCCATGAGAAAGGAAATCCTGCCATTTACAACAACATGGATGGACCTCAATGCCATGATGCTAAGTGTGATAAGCCAGAAAAAAGAGACAAAGATGTCTGATCTCACTTATATGTAGGATCTAAGAAAACCTGAACCTGTAAAAGCAGAGAATAGAATGGTGGTTAGCAGCAGCTGGGAACTGAGGGAATTGGGGAGATGTAGTTTAAGGGTACCAACTTGCAACCAGTAGGTAAATAAGTTCTGGCAGCACAGTGATTACAGTCAACAGTGCTGACGATCAACTTCAAAGCTGCTAAGAGACTAGATCTTAATTGTTCTTGACACAAAAAACGAATCACAATTATGTAACTTGATGGAGGTGTTAGCTAATGCTACTATTGTAATCATACTGCATTATGGACATGTATCAAATTATATCGACACTCTTGACACCTTAAACTTGCACACTGTTTATGTTAGTTATATCTCAATTTAAAAAACCATAAAACGATGTATATATATCCCTGAGATTATTACATACAAATATAGTAATCTACAACACACTGTGCATCTTATTCAATCTAACATTGTATACAATATATTATATATGTCAGTATATAATATATAACATGTGATACCATGTATATATGTAATTATAAAATAGAATAAATTTTATGATAATGGTATATATATATATGGTGATTAAATACAACAATATATGGTATTATGGGTTCTATTACATGTATTCACAAGATGTTCTGACCCACAGTAAGTTCAGGGCCAACTTCCATGGGAATATGGGAGGTGCCTTTGGGGACTCTTCAAGACCAAGACACTGGCCCCAGTCCCACTGCTGTCACTTTCATGATGACTGCCTATCTCTGAGCCTCAGCTCCTCTCCTGCACAGAGGAGGTAAACGTACCTCCTTTGGGGGGCACCTGGGTGGCTCAGTCGGTTGAGCGTCCAACTTTGGCTCAGGTCATGATCTCATGGTTCACGAGTTTGAGCCCCTATGTCAGGCTCTGTGCTGACAGCTCAGAGCCTGGAGCCTGTTTCAGATTTTGTGTCTCCCTCTCTCTTTGCCCCTCCGCAGCTCACACTTTGTCTCTCTCTCTCTCTTTCTCTCTCAAAAATAAATGAAACATTTAAAAAAAAGCCACCTCCCTTGGGAGGTCTGGGGGTGATTGCACAAAATGGGATTGAGGGAGTAGTAGGTGCCTACTGTATGCCATTCAGCTCTCCCAGCCGGCAGCATGCGGCTCAGATAACAGTCTATATTGTAGGAGGCACCATTCCTTTTAACTTAAAAAAATAAACAGTAGACATTAGAAATGTACCTGTATTTGAGAGCATGACATAATCGTTACACAGTAGTATGCCACCTGCGCCTCCCACCCGGAGTCAGCTGTCACCAGACTCTGGTGTTCGTGTTTTATCCCCAAGTATATGTGTATGTGTGTGTGGAGAGGGAGAAGCTGACGGCTTGCCTCGAACAATTTCAAGGAAATCTCAGACTTCACAGATACCACAAAGCCACCATTGCATCTAAAAAAAAAAAAAGGACAGTAATTCCTTAATATTTTCTAACTGGGAATATATTCAGCGGTTCCTGTTCACTTCAAGAGTGTTTTTTTCCCCCCACAGTGGATTTCATCAAACCAGGATCCAAGCAAAAACCACATATTGCATTTTGTTTCTTAGTCCCTTAAGCGCCTTTCAATCTATAAATTATCCTCCCTTTTCATTTTCATGCCTTTTATTTCTTGAACAAACCTGATCATTTGTCCTGTAGATGCTTTGGAATGAATGAATGAATGAATGAATGAACGAACGAGTTGGTGAATGAATGACAGCTCATATACATCCTCTTAACATTTTTGCAGGAAAAGTGGAAGAGAGTACTGAATTCAGCCTTAGGTCTTGGAGCGTGTGCACCCCGCATGGTATTTGAATTTACTTATTGAGGGTTTTTTGGAAATCCTTGTTTCCCCAAATGCCTCTGAACACCTGACCTCTCACAGGAAACGTGGAGGTGGCAGTGCCTCGTGGGCGCACTGGCCTTGCCCCATCCTGAGCGGGAATGCTGGGGGAGGCTGGGCGTTATTTATGGAGATGTCCGAGTGACAGGGGGAACTTCTGGCCAGGAACTGCCTGTGGAGTCACATCCTTAACCTGGCTGACATCGGAACGCCCTGGGGAAAGGGTGGTGGGTCAGGAGCCCCCGTGGTGTCTTTTCAAAGCAATAATAAAGATATCAGAAGGGCAATCTGTCAGGCACAGACGGTGCTGGTGAGCGCTGAGGCTGGGCAGATGGTGCAGAGGAGAAGGACGGGGCTGAAAACCAGATGTTACATTTCCTGAAAATAGACATGTCAGGTCTCTGGGCCTGTCAGGTGCCCCCTTATTAGCCCATCAGGCTAAACGGAGCCACTGAGCAGTGACATCTCACTCAGCTGTGACGCCTGGCAGAGGACCGTGGTCCCGGTGGGGACCCGGGCCTGGAGTTTGAAGAGGTTTGAAGATGCTTCCCTTTGGAGGGAAACTGAGGCTCAGAGACTGGTGCAGAAGGCACTGCAAAGGGTGGCAGTGGTTCAGGGGCAGACACTACCTGGGCCAGGTTTCAGCTCCAGGGACCACAGAGTGATGGCTCTCAAGTGTGCCTATGGAAACTTGACAATCTTAACATCTCAAACAAACCCAGCATCACAAACTCTACATTAGAGAAACGGTAGACATAAGTTCGGTGACTCCTAAGTGGGGGCAGTGAGTGTGAACAAGCAGGTCCATCTCAGGGTGCCCAGCCAGCACTCTGTGTCTCGTTAACAAAGACGGAAGGTGATGACAGGCAAGCATCCGACCTTCCCCGTGTCACCACTGGGGGAAGAAATGGTCATGGACACCGGCTCAGCATGAAACACCAACATTACCTATACTAATGTCCCATCCAGTGTCATCTTGTGGATGGGAAGCTCTGAGATCAGCCAGGAGACCAGGCTCACAGAGGAGGAGGGACCCACTCAAGGCCACACAGCAGGGTGCTGCTTCTGAAAGCTTCGTTTCTAGGAAGGTCACTCTGCATCCTTGCAACCTGCCTGACTCTAGTGAGCACATGTACCTCCCACTGTGTGGCCACGGCCCTGGGAGAACCGCCTGACCTCTCTGGGCATTGGTTTTCTCTTCTTTGCAGTAGGAACAATGATGCACCCTCTCCCGGGTCAGTCGTGAGATGTCAGTAAGAGGAGGCCATACATTCAGTGGGTGCTTACTGAACATTGTATGTCTAGCACATAGTAGGTGCTCAACACACAGAATCTCCTTCACCCTTAAAAACGACTGTGTGGCATAATAAGCCCCAGATACTAACACCTATTCCACACCAGCACCTGCCTGGGAACAACGACCCACACTTCGCAAGAGAGGCAGTATATCACCATTTAACGGAAGAGGAAACTGAGACTTTGGGACATGAAGTCGTTTGTGCAAACACTGAGAGATGCTCTGGACAGTGCATAAGCCGGAGGCTCCGGGTAGTGCAGGGCAGTCACTGCTGGGACCCAGACCTGGGAAGCAGAGGCTCAGGGAGACAAGACGCGCCTAGCGCCTCGATTCCAACGGCCAAGCTGCCTGCTGGCAATTTCAGATTCAGGTTGTTGAATTTGCAGCCTGGGAGAGAGCAAAGCCCGTCTCTGAGCCTCTTGGGGGAGTAGATGTGTAATTATTTCGGGCAGATTGAATGCTTCTGACAAAAAGAAGGAGGGAGGAGGGAACAATTAGCCCTGCTTTGCAGGCTGCTGGTATTTCTCTCGCAGGGAGCACTGCAGCCCGAGACGCTGTAATTAGGCCTTTTTAATAACAGGCTCGGTATCTCCCGCACCCTGTCAGGGAAAAGAATCCATCTTATCGGTAATTGTAGGGTTGGCGGTTTCTGAATGTCTCTTTCCGCTAGCCCGGGCCCTTCCTGGCGGGGGTGGGGGGTGGGGGGCTGGCAGGGCTTTCTGAGTGAACGCTGCCTGGGCTGGGGTGCAGGGCAGGTGGAGGACCAAGTCTGGGGGAGCCTCCCTCAGAGCTGGGGCGGGAGGCCTGAAGCCTCTGCCTGGATCACGGTCCCACCCTCTTGGTCTGTGGTCCCTGCTCCCCACCCTCCTGCAATCCATTCTCCACAAGCAGCCAGAAGGCGTGTAGCTAAATTGAAAGTCATACTGTATCCCTTCTCCACTTCACACCCTCCATGGCTCCCATCTTCTTCAGAGGCGGAGACAAAGGTCTGCAGGCCTGCCTCTTCCGAGCCGTCCCTTTCTACCTCCTGCCTTCCCCTGGCTCAGTCTGCTCCAGGCCCGCTGGCCTAACCCCTGAGCACATGCCTGCACAGTCCCGCCTCTGGGCCTTTGCACTTGCTGTTTCCTCCTCCTGGACCGCTTTTCCTTCACATGCTCACTCCCTCGCCTCCTTCAGGTCCTTTCTCAAGAACAGCCACTCCAAGGCCTTCAGCACTTGCGATTCACCTGCCCTACTTTATTTTTCTTCTTACCATATTGCCTTCTAACTCACCATTTATATTATACATTAGTCTCTATTATCCCCACAAGGCTGTAAGTTCTGTGAAACCAGAGGGTTTTTTTTTTTCCTGGCTGGTTCACTGGTATACCCTGAATGGCTAAAATAGTGCATGTCACACAGTAGGTGCTCAATTAATGACACACAGCTGACTTGACTTCGAGCCTGCATGTTCTCTGCTTTACATGAAGTTCAGGTCATCACTGAGGCTCTATACAGAGGCCCTCTCCTCAGGAAGGCTTCCAGGTATCTCCCTGGACCACACCCTCCTGTTAAGACCTATTGAAAACACCTGACCTCCCTCCATTCGGTCACCATCTGTTCTTCCATAGGTGGCTGTGAACTCCTTCAGGGCTGCAACCCCAGTATGCTCTGGGTCCCTAGGGACCGGCCATGGCCCTGGATCCTAGCAAGTGCTGAAGATGTCTCTGAAGAAATGTGGGCAGGCAGGGTGCAAACATCTGGGAAGGTGGGTGAACAAGGAGAGCAAACAATATAACAGCCACTAAAATTCATGGCGAGCCTCCTACTGCCGGGCTGTGCTGTGTGCCCAGCCCGAACCCACACACGGTGCCTTGGAACAACCCTGTGAGTCAGCTATTGCTAGCATCAGGCCACTTTACCAAAAGAAGGGGTTAAAAAAGTGTTGGTTAAAAATATTTCTTATTGGTTATCCTCATTGGTTAAAACAATTGAGTATAGAAATCCATTCTCTGGCATCTATTTATTTATAAATTATACACACACATTAATATTTATATACACACACATGCCCCAAAATGGAAATATTAAAGGGATAGATGAACATAGGGGTACATGGGTGGCTTAGTCGGTTACGTGTCTGACTGATTTTGGCTCAGGTCACGGTCTCACAGTCGTGAGATCAAGCCCCGAATCAGGCTCTGTACTGGGTATGGAGCTGGCTTAGGATTCTCTCTCTCCCTCTCTCTCTGCCCTTGCCCTGCTTGCTCTCTCTCAAAATAAACAAACATAAAAAAAGGGATGGACGAACATAAAGAGATATTTTTATATGCTCTTCCTTTCTATCATGGATTTACACAGTGTCTGGGACTGCACATCCTATTTTGGAAGCCAGAACGCCTTGGGTAGGTGAATCAATGAAGGAGAGAATGAAAGAAGGCTCGTGAATCATGGCATTCAAGAACAGAGGTTCATTTTGTTAGGTTGTTTGGTTGCTTTCTTTGCTGCTTAGCTGTGTGTCCTAGTGTGAGTTGCTTGACCTCTCTGAGCCATAGTTATCTCATTTGTAAAGTGGAAATGGAAATAGTCTCACCTCTATAGGGTGGTGATAAGGAGTAAATGAGATCTTTTATATAAAGTGCTTAGAAGAGGGCCTGTTACGTTCTTAGCTGCTGCGATTGGGAAAATATTTCTGTTCCTAGAAATAAAGCTGAAAAAATGGCCAGAGTTAAAAAGTCAAGGACTAAGGACTCAAGAAAGAATGCATGTCATCAGCCCCCCTCTGCTCCGTGTCACCACTGACTCGAGCTGGAGCTGAAACCCCTCTTTGCAGTCAGCACGGCACAAGAACGGGTGGTGAGGACGGGCCACCGCCTGTAACTTGTGGGACAAGATTGGGTTCCCTGGCTTAAAGTAGGGTAACAGTGGACAGGGGTTGGGATCAGAGACTCAGAGGACTTAATGGGGGTGAATGGCTTTGCCAGTCAGGGGAGGATGCACCAGGCTCCGGGAGGCGGAGCTGCAAACCCCAGCACCTTTTGGCTAAGGACTTAGCTTGTCAGGGTCATAACTCATTCATCTTGTGCCCAAATGGGCAGCCCCAGTTCCTGGATTACAAGGATAATTCCCCCCCAACTAATCTGTGGACAGACTGCATCAGAATTCCTGGTCTTCACTCAGCCTAATCCCATCGGAATCATGGGGGGAGGGACCTAGGACTCTGTAACAAATCCCCCCAGGACTCTACAGTGTGGCTGACATGGAGACGGTTGTATTGCATAATCCATATTGCCTGCTGTATAATTTTTAAGGGACTTGGGATCTGTCTCTGGGAGGGGTTAGAGACCAGTGGGCAGGATCAGACGGGGCAGGGTTCAAATTTGCTAGCAGCATGACTTTCGATGATTTACTTCATGGCTGGGCCTCAGTTTCTGCATCCATAAACAGGGATAGTAAGTAAGAGCACCTATTTTCCTCAGAAATGAGGTCTCAGTCTTAGAGTGGAGACCTGGCTGCCATGTGCTCAATAAGTAAGAAGTGTGAATATTGCAATAATAATAATAATGGCAACTGTCCATCGCCTTAGCCAGTTGGCGCCTCTTTGGGTGTAGGCATGAACATAATAAAAATAATAATAATAACAATATCTATTATTAGTGGTTATTGTTGTGGTATTACATGCAAAAATATTCTGGGAATTTAAGTTAGTTAAAAAAAAAGGGGGGGCTTGAATGTCACAGAAAAGAATGCCCTGGTCCACCGGATTAGAGCAAAACAGTGTGCAAGTCTTTGCTAATTATGCTCAAGGGGCCTCAAAGCAAAATTGAACCCCTCCTCTGTCGTTACTGAACTCTGAATGTGAAGTGTGCTGTGTGTAAGTGCCAAACCCCACGTTCCATCTTTCTTTTCAATAAAAGTTTGACTGTAAAAATCAGAAGCTGAAAAATAATGCCCAATATAATAAAACACACATACATGCAATGCAAACGCAATTAAAATTTTTCACACTGGGGCGCCTGGGTGGCTCAGTTGGTTAAGCATCCGACTTTAGCTCAAGTCATGATTTCATGGTTCGTAGGTTCAAGCCCCATGTCAGGGTCTGTGCTGACAGCTAGCTCAGAGCCTGGAGCCTGCTTCAGATTCTGTGTCTCCCTCTCTCTCTGCCCCTCCCCCACTCATGCCCTGTCTCTCTCTCCCTCTCAAAAATAAACATTAAAAATATAAAATTTTTTCTCATATTAAAATGTTTTTAATTACTTTAATATAAAAGATAGCGATGTCCCATATTTCATGTACTATTAAAACAAGTTTTCAAACCCTTTAGTAAGTGTTTAATGATAATAAATTTCTTGAAGAGGGGCAGTGACTGTAAAATCAATACTACCAAATCATTAGTGATGCCTTTGACATTAACAATATTTGGAGGGTAGGTGGAGAAAATATCAAACAAGGATCTAGACATTTTAAAATGATATTTTATCCAGTCTTTGTCTTTTTACTAAATCCTGTACATATAAAATGTATTTGAGATGGTTGTAAAGGTACTCAATTAAAGTCATTGGGCACCATTTGATCTCAGCAGTCACCAATGGATACATATTGGACCTCTTGGGTTTTTTCTTTTTAATTTTTTAAAATGTTTATTTATTTTTGGGAGAGAGAGAGACAGAGTGTGAGCAGGGAAGGGGCAGAGAGAGAGGCAGACACAGAATCCAAAGCAGACTCCAAGCTGTCAGCACAGAGCCGGATGTGGGGCTCAAACTCACGAACCGTGACATCATGACCTGAGCTGAAGTCTGATGCTCAACTTACTGAGCCACCCAGGTGCCCCAGACCTCTTAGGTTTTTAACTGCCTAGAGCCTCTTAGGTGAAGTCTCACCTTGTAAACCTCTTCTTGGTCTTCATTAGGGTGTTTTAAATAATTTTTAATGAGGTGGAAGGGCACCCTGTTATAGGTACCATGATGGGAATTGTCAATAACAAAATAAGAATACATTTAAGAAAAATTGGAACATACCAGTTAGTATTTTAAGAATGCTCTAAAGTGACTTGAAGGTGGTTTGAAGTTTCTCCATGTGATTAAAAAAAAATGTTTTATGCAAGGCAGTCATTGCATTTGTAATGATCCTGACAGCTCATCGGAAAGTTTTCTCATGCTTTCAAACCTAGTATGATTGGAGTAAAGTTGCAAAAGAACACTTAGCTCTTGAAATCTTGCTCTCTCATTAGTGTCTTTACAAAATCAAACACTCAGTGAAAAGGGCTGTGAAAAACCAGCCTCAGACCAGGGATTTGGCTTCCTGTCTTACCCTGGGGTTCATGGGCAGAATTTGATGATGCCAGAACTTTCTGTGATGTCATCAGAGCCCATCAAAATGTTGGCAAGGGAACTTGGGATGTGGGGAGTGCGAACTTAAAGTTATTTTTCATGTATTTCTTTGAAATGCAATGCTTTTGTTCTCTAGGTATCGACTCATGATTTCCTAAAGTCCCCTCTGTCCTTTTAGCGAAATGTCCCAACTAATGGCTGTCAGTATCTAGGAATCAGTTTGTCTTCCCCAGTGTTTAAAAATGATTCTAAATCTGTTAGGTCTTCAATATGCTAAAGAAATACACAGTCTGACTCTTTGCATCTTAAAAAAATCCAAGTAAGCAACTCTTTTCTAGAATGATCTAAAGTGATCCAGGAAGATTCGAACTCTGGGTTAAGTAGAGTGAAATTAATCAGTGCAGTATCCATCCTCAAAACCTTCACACCATGGCCCTGAAGCCTCACCCAGCAAGAGAGTCACATAGTGAGCCCATGATACTTCCAATGCAGGAGGTGTGGAGTGAGGCCCGGGAATCTGCCACTCTCCCCAGAGCCCTGACTGTTTTTCCTTCAATGCTAGGTGCACCAGTGACAGGATGATTTATTACTTTGTGGGCCACTGGAATGACAGGTACATAGACATTTGTGGAATGTCATCAATGGTATTTTCATGGAGGGCCATCATGAAATGAAAATATGCATGCTCTAGTGTGGTAACTGGAGCACCAGATTTTAATGAACCCCCAGGTAACCCTGTCTTTTTTTAAATGTTTTTATTTTTGAGGGAAACCCAGAATCTGAAGCAGGCTCCAAGCTCCGTGCTGTCAGCACACAGCCTGATGCAGGGCTTGAACCCACGGACTGTGAGATCATGACCTGAGCCGAAGTTGGACGCTTAACTGACTGAGCCGCCCAGGTGCCCCAGGCAGCCCTGTCTTGATTACTGGAGTTTTATAACAAACCCTGGCATCTGGTTAAGCAAGAGCTTGACCCTTCAGGCACACTCTGGCTCTTCCTGAGGTCCATATAAGTATTTGTATGTTATTTATGCTTTAAAAAAAATTGCTATATAATTCACATTCGGTAAAATTCATTTTAAAGTGTACAAGGTAGGGTGTTTTTAGTATATTCATGGGGTTCTGAAACAACCACCACAGTCTACTTCCAGAATGTCACCATCCCCCAATAAACCCTGTTCCTTATAGCAGTCACTTCCCTTCGTCCTTTCCGCCCAACAACCACTGATCTATTTTCAGTCTCTGTGTTTACCTATTCTGGGACTTTCATAGAAACAGAGTCATGGAATATGTGGCCTTTGTGCCTCGCTTCTTTGATTTAGAATAACGCGTTCAGGGTTCATCCATGCTGTGGTGAGTATCAGCCCTTCATTCCTTTTCTTGGGTGAAGAAGATTCCATTGTATGGATGGACCACATTTTGTTTATCCACACATCGTTTGATTAAAAATTGGGTTGTTTCCACCTTTTGGCTCCTGTAGATAGTACTGTTATGAACATTTGTATACAGGCTTTTGTGTGAACCTGTATTTTCAATTCTCTTGGGTCTATGCCTAGAAGTGGAATTCCTGGGTCATGTAATGACTTATGTTTACTTTTGTGAGGACCCTCTAAAGAGTTTGCCACAGCAGGTACACCATTTTACACCCCCCACTGGCAAGGCTTGAGGTTTTCCACACCCTCAGCCACACTTCTTGTTATCTTTTGTAAAAAAGCTGTCCCAATGAGTGTGACGTGGAATCTTACTGCGATTTTGATTGACTTTATCTGATATTCAGCAGCTTTTCAGGGGCTTATTGACCATTATAACACCTTCTTTGGAGAAATGCCTGTTCGAATCCTTTGCACATTTTTAATTGGGAGGCTTGCCTTTTTATCTTAAGACTTCTTTATTCTGAATATTAGACCTTTATCAGAGATATGATTTGCAAATATTTTATTCCATTCTGTGGGTTGTTTTTTCACTTCCTTGATGGTATCCTTTGAAGCACAAACATGTGCATTTTGATGAAATCCAATTTATCTATTTTTTTCCTTTGGTTGTTTATGCGTTACGGTGTCATTAAGAAACTGTTGCCTAATCTAAAGTCATTAAGATTGACGCCTGTGTTTTCTTTGAAGGGTCTTACAGTTTTGAGTCTCACTCTTAGGTCTTTGATCCATTTGGAGTTCATTATTTTGTATGTGGTGTGAGGTAGGTGTCTGAATTCATTTCATTTGCTGTGGTCATCCAGCTGCCTAGTAACATCTGTTGAGAAGACTATTATTTCTCCACTGAATTGTCTTGGCATCCTTGTTAAATTCAACTGGTCATAGATACATGGGTTTAGTTCTGGACTCTTGATCGATCTAAATGCCTATCCTTATGCCAGTGTTACATTGTATTGATTACTGTGGCTTTGTGGTAAGTCTTGAAATAGGGAAATGTGAATCCTCCAACTTTTTTTTTTTTAAGATTGTTTTGGCTATCCTGGGTCCCTTGCATTTCCATATAGCTTTTATGATCAGCTTATCAATTTCTGTAAAAACAGCATTTGAGGGGCCCCTGGGCAGCTCAGTCAGTTAAGCGTCTGACTTCAGCTCCAGTCATGACCTCATGATTTGCGAGTTCAAGCCCTGCACCAAGCTTTCTGCTGTCAGCCTTGGGCCCACTTCTGATCCTCTGTCCCTCTCTCTCTCTTTTTTTTCTTCCCCCACTCGTGTGCTCACTCTCTCTCTCAAAAATAAATAAACATTAAAAAAAAAACCCAGCAGTTGAAATTTTGATTGGGATTGTACTGAATCTGTAAATCAATTTGGGGAGTCTTATAATCTTACCATTATTAAGTCTTCCCATCTATGAACATGGGATCATTTTTCATTTATTTAGATCTTTCTTTCAATGATGTTTTCTAGTTTTCAGTTATTAGCTTGCACTTTTTTAGTTAAATTTATTCCTAAGTGTTTTATTCTTTTGATGATGCTATTATAAATGGAATTGTTTTCTTTATTTCCTCTTTGGATTGCTTATTTCTAGTGTATAGACTCTCTTAATCATTTGTTGGTCCTAATGAGTTTTTTGTGTATACACCATGTAAAATTCATACTCAGCTTCTCAAGTTCCCCAAAGAAACCTGTTGAGATTTTGATTGGAATTATATTGAATCAATAGACCATTTTGTGGTTGAATTGACATCTTTGCAGTATTTAAATTTTTGTATCTGCTTTCTTTCCATTTATTTAGATCACCTTTAACACTTTTTGTTCAATTTAAATTTTCTGTGTACAGCCCTGCACATCTGTTCTTGGATTTATTCCTAAGTAGTGTGTGTATTTTTTTCCTTGATATTACAAATATGTAATATTCAGAGAATAATGCTTTTGAAATTAATAATTTAGAAAAATAATGCTTTGAAATGTTTTTTATTGGCACATAAACTACAGTTGCCTTTCATATGTTTATCTTATAGTCAGTCACCTTGCTAAACTTTCCCATTGTGCTTGGTAATTTTTCTATAGGCTCTCTCAGTTCCTATTCATCTAGGATTAAAAGTAGTCCAACTCTAGGCATTTGAGGACAGAAAGGAGGGAAAGGGCCAAAGCTGATGTCAATTGAAGTAAAATATTGTTTGTTGGCTGATGGTATCACACTGACCTTTAAACACAGTAGGCCATACAATGACACGGTCTATGTTACGAAACTTCGTGTTTACTAGTTCCCTTATTGATCATGTTCCCTTATTGATCATGGGTTTGGATATAATTCAGTAGGTACAAAGACTTATCTTCCCCATGGGTGGAGATAGAGCTCACACATAGTATACCGGACTTGACTGTCCAACCCTTCTAATAAGTGACTTTAAATCATATGGGGCGCCTGGGTGGCTCAGTCAGTTAAGCCTCTGACTTCATCTCAGGTCATGATCTCATGTTCGTGGGTTCGAGCCCTGCATCAGGCTCTGTGCTGACAGCTCAGAGCCTGGAGCCTGCTTTGGATTCTGTGTCTCCCTCTCTCTCTGCCCCTCCCCCTCTCATGCTCTGTCTCTCTCTGTCTCAAAAACAAATAAAAACATTAGAAAATTTTTTAAAAAATAAAAAATAAACTATATTACTTACTTATCTATTTATGTATTATGGTTTTTGCCTAGGCTCTCTCAAAGGGAATTTTATGGCCTTGGTCAAGATACTACATATGTAGGGGCACCTGGGTGGCTCAGTCACTTAAGCATCCAACTCTTGATCTCAGCTCAAGTCTTGAACTCAGGGTCGTGTGTTCAAGTCCTGTGATGGGTTCCACATTGGGTTCTATGCTGGCCATGAAGCCTACTTAGAAAAACACACAACAAATATAACGTATGGAAGCTTAAGATGAGGGGTGGAATTATTCCTTTGGATATTCCTTGGCATATGGTTGATGCTGAGTGTATTTCTTGGAAGGACGAATGGCCAGTTCTCACAGAAAGTCTACTGGGAATAAACCAGCCCACTTTTCTTTTTTTTGAAAGTTTACTACGTGTCCGGGATCTCTACTATTGAAAATGTCATAAGCCATTTAATCCTTGTAACAACCCAATGACAGGTTATGGGGACATTATGATTTACACGGTACAGATGAGGAGACTGAGACCCAGAGAGGCTGAGTCTGTGCCTGGGGCATCAGCCGTAGTAAGTGGGGGCCGAGCTGGAATCAGACGTGGGCAGTCACATCCAAAGCTTGGCCCCTTAACCTCTACATGTGGGCACCTACTGTATGACTCGGTCTTGCCCCAACCTTCCTTGTCACCTTCAACAGGGTCAACCAGCCACTGCGTGGATGTCTCCAGGGACAGGGGGCACATAGTCCAGCACCAGCCCTGCCTCTCCCTTCCCACTCGGTTGTGCCACCCCCAGTCCCTTTGCCGCACTGAACTGTGTGAAGTTCCTCGAGGTACAACCTCTCTGAGCCCTTTCTCTATCCATCCCTCTTCCTGGTGCTGCCTCCTCTGTCTGAAATGTCCAGCCACGTTTGTCTGGCTAGAATATCCACTTCAAAATCTGGTGTATCCTGCCAAATCTAAAACACCACCGATTGTAAGATGCACCTTTATTCTGCCAGCTGAACTTGGGCTTATAATACTTTCTTATCACTTGGAATTTTTATTTTATTGTCATTGAAAGAAACTATTTTTTTTAACATTTATTTATTTTTGAGAGCGAGAAAGGCAGAACATGAGCAGGAGAGGGGCAGAGAGAGAGGGAGACACAGAATCCAAAGTAGACTCCAGGCTCTGAGCTGTCGGCCCAGAGCCTGACATGGGTCTCGAACTCACAGACCAGGAGATGATGACCTGAGCTAAAATCAGAGGCTTAACTGACTGAGCCACCCATGTGCCCCAAAAGAAGCTCTTTAGATGTAGAATCTATCATTTATTACCCTTGTGCCTAAAAGAAAGTAAGAGAAAGAAACTGGGTAAGTCAGTTCTAAAACATGTTCACATTCAGAGTTGCACTGTTTTGAATAATCTCTGAGTTGGTTGTTGACATCTGTGGTTTTCCACGTAATACTGTCCTCTGTGCCATCAAGACCGTATGGTGTTGCAGCATTTCTGGAAAGGTTGCTCCACAGTTATCCCTGAGGCTCTCTTCCAAACCTCTGACACCCATCCCGCAAGCTTTGACTCTGGCCTTTTCTTGTTTGGCATGTGATAGTCGACCACCTTGCATATTTCGTGAGCAGAAAGAAACTTCTTCTATCTGTGTAGATCTTCTCTTTTGGGGGACCTGAGAGCATTCGGCGGTTGCTTTGCAAGAAAAATTGCTCATTTCTCCTCTGCTAAACATTTGCTTGACTAATGTTACCTTTACCCTCCATTCCCATCTTTTTGCACACACAATAACTTTTCACTTCAATGCAGTCACAGTGTAATCTTGTCGAAGACATTTTAAGTGGCAATTAAATGGAACACATTTCACTCCAACAGCGCGGCAGACCTCATCAGAGTGGTGACAAATGAACAGCCGTGGACCAAGCTCACACAAAAACGGCGGTGACAGCCGTGCTCCACTACAGCCTGGTGATGGGGATGGTGAGCTGCTATCCCTTCTCAGCTATGTTACAGTGAGAAAAAAGTGTGTGAGCTCCCTGAGGACAAGATGCCTCATTCCTCCATGGAGCCCCAGGGCCTGGCCCAAGGAGGTGTTTTTGTGAATCAACAGAAGAACTGAGTAAGACCCGAGGCAGTTACAGTGTAGAAGGATTCAGGAAAACATTAAAACGCAGAGGGAAGGACAGGAGGCTGGGGCCGGGCAGTTTTGGGGGCAAATGCCCACTATGCCAGAATTAGACTGAAAGTATCCCGGCTTCCTGGCACAGGAAACGGCTGGTCGTGGTTGATAGAACAGCAGACCTGACGGGGTCCTAAGAGATCTTGTTCAACCCCCAACGGCTAATTTATAGAGGAGCCAAGATTCAAAGCTAAGGGGATGTAGCCCCAGCCTTGATGCAGCCCGCTCCCTCCCGCCAGGGTGGATTGCCTCCGGCAGCACGGAGCTCCCAGGCGGCTAGGCAGAAGCAAGGGACAGAACTGACCCCGCTCTGCCTTTGGCAATAGGAAACAGGCTGTGAGATGACCGGCATTTGGAAGTTTTGTCAAATCACCTTAAGGCCATCTGAATGATTTACAGATGAGGAAACGCAGGCTCACCCCTCTCCTTTAGGACTCGCATCCTTCCTCCTCCAAACACCTCTCTCTCTCTCTCTCTCTCTGCCCCAAGCCACTTGCCACTTTGTTAGCAGTTTGCCTGTTCTTTTTGCCTTCCCGAATCAGTTATCTGTGTCTGGATTTATCTCCCTGACCACAAAAAAAGCTTAGGAAAGATGCCACCTCCACAGAGTGGCCACATGATCTGGTGGAGGGAGGGTTGCTTTGAATCACTTATATAACTGTAGGATATTAGGAAAGTGGCTTAAAATATCTGTGCCTCGGTTTCCCCTGTCTGTAAAATGGAGACACGATGCAGTACCTACATCCATCTGTGGTCTACAGGATTAAAGGAGATATGGAATGTACCACAGTCTGTGACGCGTGCGGAGTTCTTAGTAAATGTTAGGTTTCAGTTGTCATCAGCATTATTCGCCTCTAATTAAATGAATTTGGGTCTGTATAGTGGGCAAATATCTCTAAGGCCCCCCATTATCCCTCCTCTGGTAAATGCCCATGGCCTTGGTGGGCTGAATGCTAGCTCCATGACCCTGGTCCATGCAGTCTGTGCATAACTTCCCCGCCGCGGTGATTGGCTCCAGAGCTATCACATGACCGAGGTCTGGCCAATCAAAAACAGGAAGACTCAATTCCAGGTCTTTGTGCCCTTTGGATGGCAGGGACCTAAAGCTAGATAAGTGGAGCATGGACCCCCTTTCCACCCCTCCTTCACTCTAACAAGGGAGCCTGCCTGAGAAAAGAGCCAGTGCAGAAGCGGCTAGGTGGACCCCATGGGGGAAGAGAGAAATCAGTGCTGGTGACATAATTTGACCCCTGCATTAAGCTATACCTGAAAGCAGATCTACTCTTTGCTTTTTTTGATCAGTGAGGGGGAAAAAAAATTCCTTTTATGCTAAAGCCAGCTTGGGTCAGGCATCTGCAAGGGTCCTAAACAATAGTTATCCCAAGACTGTGTGACCTGGAACTTCACATATACAGTAAAACCTTGGTTTGTGAGCATAATTCTTTCTGGAAACATGCTTAGAATCCAAAGCACTTGTATATCAAGATGAATTTCAAGAACCACTGGCTCGGTTGTGATCGTGTGACGTTTGGGATCACGTACGACTCATATTGCAAGACATCCCTAGTTTATCAAGTTAAACTTTATTAAAAATATTTGCTCATCTTAAGAAACTCCCACAGAACAAGTTACTCACAATCCAAGGTTTCACTGTATTTCTTTTATTTTTTTTAAGTTTATTTATTTATTTAGCCAGGAAAGCAGAAAGAGAATCCCAAGAACGCCCCTTGCTTTTAGCGTGGAAGTCCACATGGGGCTTGAACCCACAAACCGTGAGATCATGACCTGAGCCAAGCAAGAGTCTGCCCTTTAACCAACGGAGCCACCAGGAGCCCCTACCTAGATTCCTGGTTGCATTTTTAAAAAGAGCTTTGTGCCACAAATATAGAAAGACAGTGTAGTCTGCGCTGAAATCATGATCCTTGGTGTTTGACGGGCTTATACATGTAAATGCCTGGTTCTGCGGGAGCCTTTTGAACATCGGTGGGTAACCTGGTTTGCTCCACACCTTCCACATGTTCTGAGCTGCAACCAAGCTGCCCAACGCCAGCACTGCCACCCCATGGATAAGTGTGTCCAAGTCCATGCTTCCCCCCCCCCCCACCTTTCTACAGCATCCCAGTGGGGAATTCGTATCCCCTCTCCTCTTGGATCTCTTTTCATATATAGCACCTCAGCTCAGTTCAGGCAGTTCCCTTAGATCTACACACATTGCCCTTCTCCGTGTCCGCTGCCTTCCAGAAATCATGCCCTCCAAACTCTGGCTCTGTCCCTCTGTTGCTCTACCTGTTTATGTATCTCTCACCCCAGAGAAGATACATATTCATACATAATGAAGATACTCTTCATTATGACTGCAAAGGCTTAAAAATGCTAGTGATGCTGGCACGTTTGTGATTCTGGGGGGAGAGCTCACTCTACCTCCCCCCAAATCCTGCGTCTGCCCCTACCTGTTCCATAGACATTGAGATTCTGAAGACTGATTAACCATCTCTGTCTCCCCTCACCTTGCTGACTGAAGGCCTGACCCAAAGGCTTAAAACTTTTTATTAAGGGAACACACCCAGGGGCTTGGCTTGTGGGCGGTCTGGTCCACGGGCAAGGAGGCTTCTGGGCTAAGGCCCCATGGCTTGGAGCTCAGACTCACTGCTTCCTCTTTCACCAAGTGTAGTGCAGTGATTCCTTTCCTCTCCTGAAGTCAGATTCATAGATGCTATTGCCTACTTGCAATCCTTGATTTCAATAAATCAATATAACGTTCTGGTTATAATATTAAAGAGAAATAAGAGAAAATAATTTGTAACAAATAATAAATATTTCATTACATGAGTGCTTGGGCTGGAACGACTCCAGAAGACAGGATAAAGTGGTCAGATGATTACACCTGTTTAGCATGAATGCTTTTAGACCTAAGAGAAACAAGACACTCTTTAACGGAATAACGTAATACACTGAAATAAGGATAAAGCATGTATTTACACACGTGCATAGAACACACCCTGTATACAGCAGCTGCAGGTGCAGACTGACGCAGGTGGGGGCTGCAGGTGATGTTAGGAGAGGGTGGGCAACTCTTCACTCTTGGGAAAGTCCTGGGAAAAATAGAAAACATAGCCTTCCCTCCATTTACATGGTGGCTCCCTCCCTGGCAAGTTCACAAGTACATAAACACCTTGCGAAAAATCATCAAACCACTTTGTGTTTCAGTGCAAAATAGAGTGGGATTCTAGACTCTGTTAGTCACAGAGAGGATGCTGACAGGTCTTCCTGGGCAGGACGGTCCAGCACATGGAAGTGTCCAGGTTCCCAGGGATGCTGCCTGCTGAGTGGGAACAGCTCCACCCCCAACTACTGGGATGAACATAAGCAGCCCATAAAAAGTCTGCATGCCCCTGGGGTGATAAAAATCCCTTTGAGAAATCCTAGTTTAGAAAAGAGTCTGGCAGCTGCAGGGGTGAGGCTTTACTCTCTAGCCATGGGTAAACTGCTCCTGAGCCTCAGTGTTCTTCTCTGTTAAATGGGAGCTTTTGATGTTAGATAAGATGGTGCCTTGACACAAGGCAGGTGCTAAGGGGGCAGGAGCTCTTTCCTTCTACCCCCTGTAGTCCTCCGTCAGGCCTCAAAGACCCCACCCCTCCTCTCACTCCAGGAGAGAGGCTTCAGATCAGCCTAGCCCTGTGTGCTTCCAGAAGCTTCTGTGGGTTGGCCTTGCATTGCATCTGTGCAACCTTGTCCTTCTAAAGCCTGTACCATCCAAAAGCCTGAAACTCTATTGGTCTGTAATTCCTTCACTCGAACACTGCTTGAGCACCTGCTGTGTGCACCGAGAGAAAGCCCTTTCTGCCCTATCCCCCCTTAGGTTTTGCTCGAGCTGCCATCGTGAGGGAGGTGATGTTGGTTGCTGTAGCATCTATCTTCTGACCATGAGTGGGGGGAGAGTGGCATGCCCAGAGTGGCTGAGTGGGAAACTGTGTCCTCAGTGACATCAGTGAACCCCTGAACAAGCATAGCATCCTTCCCTTAGAATGTCTTGTTCAGTCAACACCAATATTTAAGATAAAACTTTCCGGGGCATCTGGATGATTCAGCTGGTTAAGCATCTGACATCAGCTCAGGCCACATTGGGCTTTCTGCTGTCAGCGGGGAACCCCCTTCAGATCCCCCGTCTCCCTCTCCCTCTGCCCCTTCCCTGCTTGCTCACATGTGCGCTCTCTCTCTCTCTCTCTCTCTCTCTCTCTCTCTCGTGCGTGCGCACGCTCATTCTTAAAAAGTAAATAAACCTAAAAAACAACTTCTTATTGGTTGGTGTTGCTGGTTCTGGGTGTACTGAGCTATGACGTTCTCCAGCCCTCAAACAGCTAGAGCAAGCTGGTGGCTGGAGCTCCCAGGCTGACAGCCTCTGACCTCAAGCAGTGCCTTCCTTTCCCCACAGTAGCAAGCCCATGCCATCGTCTCCCTGTGTACCACGGAGGGATGGGGTGGAAGTTGGCAAGCGCTGCCCAAGGCCCCGAGAACTGCATGTCTCACTACCAGCAACTGTCCCCCTCTTCTGCTCCCATCATTTGGGATTCATCACTGCTCCCCAGACTCCCCAGACACTAGCAGGTTCCATGCTTTTGCACTTGCCCAAATGCTCATCTCCTTCTGGCAAACTCCTACTCACCCCTCAAAGCCCAGTTAGAGATCAAATGTTACATGAAAGTTCTCCAAACCCACAAGCCTCTACTGCAGTATCTCTTGTGTATCTCCTTCTGCTCTGCCACTCACTCCCATTGGCTGATGGTCTCTCCTATTGTGGACGGGGCCCTCCACAAACCCAGGAAACGGGTTTTAATTTAGATGTGCGGTCCCCATTTCTAATGTAAGGACTTGGAGGGCTCAGACCAGGGACTTTTGTTGGCTAGCTAAATGAGTAAGGTGAGTGGGTGAGTGAATGAGTGAATTTTCTGAGCTGCCAGACTTGGGCTCTCCTCTGGACAGGGTGCAGTGCAGAGGGGGTGCGGGTGCAGTGGTGTTGGGTGATTTGGAGGAGACTCCTGGTAGGTAGACCAGGTGGCCCTGCTCCTCACGGGGCAGGTGGAGGCCTGCCTGCTCCCGGCCTTCCTGCTTCCCCTAATCTCCGCCTCTCTTCCTCCATCTCGGGCAGGCAGCCTCCCAGGGGCCAGTCCCACCCTCTTTCTCCCCCAGGCCTCTGCCAGCTGAGTTATCCTCTCTGCCATCTCCAGGACTCCCCGGATCAGCACCCCCCCTTCCTTCAGGTGCGCTTGGGGGCTGGGGTGGGATGCTGGAAAGTGAGACAGGTGACAGTCCTTGCTGCTCTGGGGAAAATTAATTAGCCTGGGTTTGCGAATCACTTTGAAGATTTTTAAAAAAAGAAAGAGAAAGAAAAGACATGTGCTAGCCCCTTATCGAGACGATTATTACCTTGAGGCTTACCTCTCCCCTTTGCTAGGGCAGGGTATGGCCCTGTTCCACTCCATACCTGTTTTTCGAGAAAATCCAACTTCTGAAACCCAGGCAGTTTGGTGCACGGTGCAAGGAAAGGAGCATTTTGGCCCTTCCTGGGCAGGGACCCGCTTCTGAAGAAAACCAGTTCCCTCTTGCTGTTGGGATCTGGGGCGTCAGGTGTGGGTCAGGATTCTGAGCCCGCTGACCCCTGGCTGGGACCTAACCTCTCAGGGCCTCCATGCTTCAGCAGAATGAGGATAGCAATGCTTCGGGCCGAGCCAGCCTGCGCCTGCCACTCGATAAACAGAGCTCTTGACTGCCTTGGGACAGAGCAGACAGAGTTCACACAGCCCCCGGGGAAAGGCTGGGCCTGTTGTCTGGGCTCGGCTTCCCAGGACCACCCAGCCAGCCTGCCCGCTACGGGGCAGACTCCAGCTCAGAACCGCAGGAACGACTGGCACTGCCAAGATGCCAGCCTCCTCCCCACAGGTGGAAGGGCCTCATGGGGCCACACGGGGCTGGAGGCAGGCGGCGCGGTGGCCCCCTGGTGTCACACCCCCAGACTGGAGTCGTGTCTGTGAGATGCCCTAGGATGCTCCCCCTTGCCCTCTTCTGAAGTGGAAACTGAGGCTCAGAGAGGCCAGCATCTGGTTAGCGGACACCCCACCGGGCTTCCTGGCTTGGCACCCAGCTGGGTGAGGGGGGGCGCTGACAGGCAGGCAGGTGAGGTTTGGCGGAGGGACGGTCTGTGAGCTTTTACGGGGCTTCAAAAGGTTGGCATGGTTCAGCTTGAGGTGGGCGATGCTTCCTGGTCGGGGACCCCGCCCCCTCCCGGGTCCTGACGCACCTGCCAGGCAGCAGGTGGGCCTCAGGACCAGCTCATTTAGGGCTCCAGGTGAGTGAGCGTGGGGCCCCCCACTGAGGAGTTGGGGGAGGGGTCCTCGGGATCCAGATGAAAGGCCAGAGGTGCCCCCCTCATCTCTATCCCTTCCCACCTGGGCCCCCCACTCCCGACCAGCTCCATCACCTGGAGCTCAGACACCTGAGGGCATCCTGGGAAACTAAAGTGCTTCTCTTTCATACCACCCCCCACGCAGGCCCCTCTCCTCTCCACCTGGGTCCCCTCTGCCTTGGGAGATGTACTGCAAGCGCCCAGGAGGTGCCAGGCTGTAAAGAGCGCCCCCCACCCAGGGACCCCTGGAGAGAATGGTGATGTTGCTGGGTTTGGTCTAGAGATGGTGCCTCACCTCGGGGCCTTTTTCTTCTTCTATAAAATGGGGATAAGAAGGCTCCCCTCAGCATGTTTGCTGAGGGGAGTAAATGAGATAGAGAAATAGCTGAAGCAGAGGGCTTGCAGGCCATTGGTTCACAGCAGCCAGGCCCAGGGGGCCCAGGGAGGCAGTGAGCTCAGGGACACTGTCTCCTGAGGGTGACAGGAGGTGTCTGCCTACTGACATACTCCTAGCCAGTCTTCGCCCTTGAGGAACTTTCAAAGTAAGCTGGGAATTTAAAACATTGATGGTGATGATGATGAAGAAGATGATGATGATGGTGATGGTGATGGTGATGATGGTGATGATGGTGATGGTGATGATGATGATGATGGTGATGATGATGGTGATGGTGATGATGGTGGTGATGGTGATGATGATGAAGATGAGGATGAGGATGATGACAATGGGGATAACAGCAAAGACTAGCATCTATTGAGCACTTATTGTGTGCCAGCCCCGGTCCTAAATGCTCTACACACATTTTACCTCATCGAATGCCCTCCACCACACCATCCTTGGAGGTTGGTGTTTTGTGGCCATTCTCAATTTTGGGAAGAGGAGCTGAAGCACAGAGGGGTTGGGCCGTGACTGAAGACACAATCACACAGGCCAGTGATCTGAACGCAGGCTGTCAGGCTGTAAAGCCAATACTTTTGACCATGGAATGATGCTGACCTCTCAGGCATGCTGAGGATCTTTATACTGTAAAGAAACCTAGAATCAATGTCAGAAAGGAGAAGCAGAGAGGAATCTGGACAATGCCTCATTGGTCTTCCAAAGCTACAGCCGTCTTCTGCTCACACATCCTCTGTGGCTCCTCAGTGCCTACAGGACCAATGTAAAGCCCTGGGTCCCCTAACCCCTGTGTCTTCCTCACCCTCCACCACCCATGTCACCTGCTGGCCACTCCTTGGCCAGCCTCATCTTTCTGAACACCTTTCTCCCCGACCACCCACCCCACTCTCTGCCCGACCCGACTCTCTCCCTCTCCTCAAGTCCGGCTCCAAGCCTCCAGCTACCATGCTGCCCTGGCCCTGGATTGGAGAGCACCCCAGGCCGGAGGGTTCCTGGGCCTGCCAGCCGGACACCGTTGCTCAAAGAGGTTCTAAGAAGTGCTGGGCTATCGTATCGTGATTGTTGTCACACTTTTGTTTTTCTCTTTTTAAGTCCCTGAGTGCACAGTAGACATGTATGTATCGTAGACAGTCTGAAGACAGAAAAGCAGAAGGCAAACACAGCCGTCAGTCCCCAAGAGACCGCTGCTCTTCATGTACATGGGTCCTGCCGGCAGGCTTTCCTCTTCGTGCATTATTTCAAAGCATTCATTTAAACTTCTGTGGACAAGGGGAAGTGCCCCCTTTTCCTTTCCCTGGGGAGGCTGGGTTCCTAAGCCCTCTGTCTGTAGCCTGGGGGGGGGGTGCTTTTGTCTGTCTTGTCCCCTGCTGTATCCCCATGACCCACAGCAGCGCCTGGCCCAGAGCAGCTGCTCACATTTGTGGGGTGAAGGCAGGAGAAAGTGCAGTGTGCGCAGGTGGGGATGGAGCAGAGAAGGCCTTGTGCAGCCTCCTACCTAGAACTTCAGAGGCTGGGCTGTCCCCAAGGGGTCAGGGGAGGAAAGAGCCCTGGGGCCAGAATGGGGGGACTGCTTCCTGGCAGGGTCAGGAGGCCCCGCCCAGCCACCCGCCCACCACTGGGGGCACAGGAAGTGGAGGCTGCCTTGTCAGAACCCCTGAGGGCAGCCTCGCTTTAGAGCCATTTATCACCTGTAGCAATTCTAGGAATGTGGAGACAGAGGGGCCAAAGTTGAGGACTGGGAGGGAGGTCCCTTGGGGGTGACGGGGCCTTCTCCTTGCCTTTCTCCAGGAGGCAGAGACCCCAGACCCTTGGCATCTGGGAAGGCGTGAGTCGCTCCTGAAAACTCGCATCGGTTCGTGTTGGATTTTAGGGAGCACCCAGTGCCTGCCAGGTGGTGTGGTAACGCTCACAGCTGTAGGTGCTGTCCCAAGGTCACACCACGGGGAACACACACAGCCAGGATTCACACCCTGCAGTCTGGCTCTAGAGCGTGCACACTGATGTAGAAGTGCTCCTGTTGGCACCCTTGCCAGGAGGGGCCTTGCTGTCTGCCTGGCACCCTGCATGGCTCCTACCTTCTTGGAGGAAAAGCCCAAGTCCTCACAGTGGCCATAGTGTCAACTGATCCTCTCTTGCCTTGTCTCCTTCCACCCTCTCCTCTTGTTCACTCTGCTCCAGCTGCAGCCTCATGTTTGCCTCAGGGCCTTTGCACTTGCCATCCCTACTGCCTGGGATGCTCTCCTGTTTTGACTCTTGGCTTGCCCCCTGGCCTCCAGGTCTCTGCTCAGAAGTCACCTCCTCCAAGAAGCACTGTGCAGAGGCTCAGAGGGGTGTTGGGTGGGCAGGGAGGTGGTGAAGCTGGAGCGATGGAGCCCCGGCTGGTAGTGGGAGCTAGGCCAGGGGACTGTCAGTGCCCGTCTGCTCGGGGGACTCTGGGGCCACTGCTCCAGGTCTGCTCAGCATGGGGCCAGAGGACATTGAGCATCCCTGCTGGAAGGACGCTGAGAGTGAGCAGCCCGGCAACCCAGAGGCCAGTCCAGTTCACCCCTGCACAAGGTCCCCGCTCCTCCCAGGCAGCTCATGAGGGTCCCTCTCCTGGGCAGAGCCCCTCCTGTAACCACGCCTGCACCCTCAGGTCTGAGCTCCATCCTCAGGGGTATGAATTCTCCTGCTCTGACTGCCCCACAGCACCCTGCAGAGCCCGGACAGTGACTGATAGGGGATGGTGACAGGGCCCCGGACAGGCGACTCCTCTCCACATAGGTCCACCCGAATTCTTTGTGGCTCCTCACGGCCCCATCTCCAGCCTGTCTCTGTGCTGGGACAGTCACAGGGAGGGTGACCCCCGATGTGTCTGTGACCTTGAGCATGTGACCCTGCTCATGTCCTCAGTTTCCTCCTCTGGAAAGTGAGAAGGGATTGCAGGGCTTGCTTGGCAGGGACTCGCTGGGTCCCCCTCTTTCCCAGGGAGCTGGGTTCTAAGGCTGAGCTGCCAGCTGGGTANCGCTGTGTGGGGTGGGAGGGAGCAGGGAGGTAGAGGGGAGGCAGCTAGGAGTGATTTAACACCTGCACATAATTATTAAATGATCCGCCTTCTGGGAATTATTTTTATCTTAATCTTTTATTTGGTTCCAAATCAAATGAGAGAGGGACCCGCAAAGCCTAGGAAAGGGGCAGCAGGGAGCTGCTGGGGTAGCTCATCACTGTTACGGCCCATCACTGTTGTCCAGTCAGAGCACCCGGCACTGGGGCCATGGCGAGAGCATGTCCAACTGCTCTGGGGAAGGAAGGAGCCCGGCTAAGGGCCGACAAGACTCTGTACTGCTTCTGGGAGTGTGTGGTGTGTGGTGTGTGTGTGTGTGTGTGTGTGTGTGTGTGTGTGTAAGAGAGACACACAGTGGAGATGACACAGTACTGGAGGGACGAGGTATGTGAGTGAAACTAGATTGGGGGTATATCTGAGCAAGTGGGTACGCACCTGTGTGTCTCTGAGTGTGCGCACAGGTGTGCATGTGTCTGCGTGCATCTCAGAGGAACATGGATACAGGGGTGCTGACAGCAGAATCACGGACGGGGGAGGGGGGCACTCACAGTGCAGGTTCCTGGGCCTCATCCCTGGCAGACCCAGTCCAGAGCCCCAGGGGGACAGAGTTCACGAATCTTCATTTCTGGCAATCCTGATTTTTAACTTCCTAATAGAAGTGACCAAACAACTCATATACATCCTAAATTCTGAAGCTCCTCATTTTAGCCCTGCAGACTCTGGTAGTTTGGGAACTTTACAGTGGTCAGATTCCTTGGGCTGTTTAACACCTGTAGAAGTCTGGGCTATTCTGATCTTAGGGGGAAGGGGGAATGTGTAGAATCGTTACAACTTCTAGGTGTTTTCATTTTTAAAGAACCATTCAAAGTCTAGAATGTTCAAAAGCCTCAGAGGAGGACTTTGCAAATGTCAGATACTCCTATACGTCTTCAAGGCTTCTGCTCTCCCACATCAAGCCTATTATATTTTTTCCTTTTTATTCAGTCAGGTACCATTTTTGTTTTTTTTTTAACTTATTTTGGAATAACTTTAGACTTATAAAGAGAGTACAAAGATTTCCTATGTAGTCTTCACCTGTTGCCCTCATACTGACAATTTTGAGCCTTGAGTGCAAGTATTAAAACCAGGAAATGAACACGGATGAAAATGCCGCTAAGCATCCTGAGGACCTTATGTGAATTTTGCCCTTTTCACACCAGTGTCCCTTTTCTGATCCCAAGTCCGATCGAGAACCCCACAGCCCGCAGCTGTCATGCCCCATCCTCTCCACCAACTTGGGACAGCTCCGCTCTTATCTCATTTGAGTTTTGTCTCCTGCTTTGACACAATGCTGACCAGTGATTTTGTCAAATGGCCTTCAGTTTGGATCCATCTGGTGTTTGCTTTCTCATGATTAGAAGGAAGTTATGCATGCAGGGCCAGAATGCCACAGAAGTGCTTCTCAGGGCATCGTGTCAGGCCGTCCATGAGGGTCTTCTTACTCTCCGCCTCCCCTATCGCTTGTGTGTTTTAAAATTTTTTTATAATGTTTGTTTATTCTTAAAAGAGAGAGACACAGAGTGTAGGTGGGGGAGGGGCAGGGAGAGAGGGAGACACAGAATCCCAAGTAGGCTCCAGGCTCCGAGCTGTCGGCACAGAGCCCGACACGGGGCTTGATCTCCTGAACCACAAGATCATGACCTGAGCCAAAGTCGGAGGCTTAACAGCCTGAACCACCCAGGTGCCCCCATCTGTGTCTTTATCGAAACGGATCTCCCCCCCTTTTTAAAGTACCACCTGCTTTTATCCATCCACAAGAAGCAATATTCCCCAACTGTGACAGGCTTGATGCTAGAGCTACTGAAATGGAAAATCACCTGACCTCATGTCAGTGGCCTCCAGGGTTTTGTGCGCTGCTCTAGATCGTGTAGGATCTTCGGGACTGGGCAATAGATTTGGTGTGGTTAATATATTGTCTTCAAGGGAGCCATCGGAACCACCAGAACTCTTGGCTTGTTGAACCCCTGTCCCTTTGGCGTCCTGCAGAAGGATTTATAACCCCCGCTGATATATAAACCTCCACAGAGGAAAGGCAGAGAAGGGGCCCATGGGGGGCTCAGTCAGTTAAGCGTTTGACTCTTGATTTTGGCTCAGGTCATGATCTCATGGTCTGTGAGTTCAAGCCCCGCATTGGGCTCTGCACACACAGTGTGGAACCTACTTGGGATTCTCTTTCTCTCTCTCTCTCTCTGCCCGCCTCTGCTCACATGTATGTGCTGGCTCTCTCTCTCTCAAAGTAAATAAACTTAAAAAAAAAAAAAAAAAAAGGACAAGCAGAGAAATCTGGGAAGTTTTGGAGGCTGGCTCCCAAAAATGCAGCACAAAATGGCAGCCACCATGTCAGCGCAGGCTACACGGCACCTGCCCCCACCGCGTTCCAGCCACGCCCACCCCACTCCCCATCCTATAGTAATACTGCTCCCTGGACACTCGTCACGGCACCAGACAGGTCAGGGGTCCCAGGGAACACCGTGCCCAGACTTTGCGGTGTGCCAAGCCGGTGGGCACCCAACACAGCCATGGTATGTCCGCAGGACATTCTGCGGACTCAGCTTAACTGTGTAACGTCTGCATGAGATCATGACAGCACTGTGCTTTACCTAACCAGGTGCGACTGCCCTTCCACCCACTGAAGGCACACCCTGCCCCTCTCCCAGAGGACGCGATGGCTTCTGGTGTCTTCCAGCTGAGCCACATGCCTCTTCAATGTCTGTGACTTACCCGTGATGTCCGTGATGTTACCACCATCAGTGGAGAGCTGGGAGAGGAGGAAGAGGGAAAATAGTGGGTCAATATGTACAAGTACATTCGAATGGAAGCAAGGGAAAATACGCATAAATTCTATAATCTTCATTTCTGCCATGAGTCACAAGGCCGTGGCTGCATTTACGATTCCTTCTGCTCCCATTTCCCCTGGGCCCTCCCCTGAGCTTCGCTCCTGGCCTGGTGGCTGCATTCCCGAGGGGGCTATGCCATTACTGGTCCCACCCATATGGGCTGCTGTAGTTTTCTGTTCACCACAGGACACCGTGTACCCAGGGGGCGGCCAGAGAGCCCCCTTCTCCAGGGGCCTGCTGTCCACACCCCAGGGAGCCCTCAGAAACCTCTGCTTTAGGCATCCCAAGCTGCCGTCCCAAAGGCCCAAGGGCAGGGACCTGCAGGGGCCGAGCGGGGAGCAGCCCTGCAGACCCCCCCTGTACAAGGTGGGAGCCCAGCTGCTCCAGGGGCTTGAGGGGGTGGGCGGGGTCTCCGGGGACTCGCCTGGGACCTCATCCTACCTCTGAACCCTGCTGTGTGCCACCCAGGAAGTGGGCCAATTCCGGACGCAGAGCGGCAGCTGCCCTGTTGTGCGGGTGACGAAGGCATGTTCCGTGGGGCCGGGAAGGAGCCAGGACGTGAGCACGGGCTGCAGGCCACACCGGGGCTGGGCGTGCAGGGACAGGCTGCGGTGGAGACACAAAGCGCCCATTCACGGTCTCCCAGGGCAGTGGCGACTCGCAGGGGAGTCCCTCAGCGGCCCGGGGCGGGGGTAGCCAGTTCCCAGGAGACAGCTTTGTGCCCACGCGGCAGGCCGCCTCTGTGGGGTGAGGCTCCTCGAAGCTCCCCGCCGGGACTCTGCCCGCGGAGCCTGCAGCCCGAGCCCTCTCCCCAAACTACGGTGTCAGGCACCGCACTCAACACTTCACCGGTATTTAGAACAATCTTCATAGTGACCCTGCGAGCTGGAAACTATAGACACGAGGAAACCAAGGCCCAGAGAGACCAGGATTCGAATCCAAGAAGTCAGGCCCTACAATCCACAAATCTGACCTGCACAAATCTGGGTCTCATGGAGCTGTGAGTACTCGTGCATCAAGGGCCCAAACTCCAATCCTGAGCTGAAATTCGCTCCCCGGCAGCCCATGTAGGCTTCCCTCTACTCCAGCGTACGTTCCCTCCGCTGCTGGCACACACACCTTAGGCAGTCCCTACCTTCAGTCTCTACATAGTTCTAACACTGAGGTTGTGCTTTCTTGCAGGGAGCTGAGTCTGACTCCCTGTGACTTCCCTTATAACCCTGGCTCCTGCCAGGCTGGGGTCTCCAGCCATTTCCTCCTCTTTGCTGAACATACTCTGGATATTCCTGCTTCACCTTCAGAGTAGGACTCCGTTCTTTCCCGGGAGACTCTGCATAGGACAGAACAGAATAATCACCTCCCTTTTGTTGAGTATAGATCTTAGTTAATATAACTTGAAGTAGGCACTTCCTTCTTTACAGGCACTGTCCCATTGATGATTTCAATTAGTTCTCCAGGAGGCCTTAAAATACCTTTCATTTGATATAACATGACTTCTGAGTTTTGAGAATTTTGCTCTTGCCTCTTTTAAGCTCCATCATGCTCAAGGGCATTAGGAGGGCAACTCTGGGGTCCTGACTCTAACGTCCTCACCACCACAATAACCAACACCAACACCTGCTTTTCTGACCAGTATCTCTTTAACACCCCACAGCCACTACATTGGAAAACAATAGGGCTCAGAAACATGGAGGGACTCCCCAAGGTCACAAGGAGGGAGAGGGGCAGAGCTAATGGTAAATCTAAGTCACATTTTAAAAAAACTTTTTTTGAATGTTCACTTATTTTTGAAGGGGAGGGGGCAGGGAGAGAGGGAGACAGAATCCGAAGCAGCTGAGCTTTCAGCACAGAGCCCAACGTGAGACTCGAACTCACAAACTGCAAGATACTGATCTGAGCTGAAGTCAGATGCTTAACCGACCGAGTCACCCAGGTGCCCCTAACTCACACTTTGTAGCTATTTACTATGTTCCAGACTTTGGGCCGAGTCTCTTTTAAAGCAGCCCTCTAAGGGAGGTGCAGTTCCACTCCCTTTCCATGGGTGAGGAAGCCCGGGCAAAGAGTTCCTTAGTAATCTGCCTAAGCTGTGAGCCAGTGTGCGGTTCATGCTCTTCACCCCAAAATTGCTCTGCCTCCTAAGACCATAAGGCACACGTTTTGGCTCCATTAATGATGCTGGTTCAGGCCGGTCACCTCTAAGACTTGCTTCTCTCACTGTTATTTGGGGATAACAGTATCTTCCCCGTGGGGCATGGGACAGCACCCACACAGTGCCGGGCTGACCTCTCCGCACAGAGCCAAGCACGCAGGGAACGAGAGCATACAATGAAAGAAAAAGAAAACAAATGTTTAAAAAGCCTTTTTGGACTTAGACCGCCTCTCAGTTTCCTTCTGGTTTATCCATGAATTCCTTCAACCAATGCTTTTCTAAACACCTGCCAAAGTCTCCTGGAGCCTAGAAGTCCCTGTGATCCGGAAACTGTGACTTCTCCCACCTCATCCCCTGCACTCAGGCCACACAGTCAGCCTGGCCGCTTCCTAGCCTTACCTGGCACACCTGTGCCTCAGGGTATTTGCACCAGCTGTTCTCTATCCTGGAAAGCACTTCCCCAGATGTCCCCTTGGCTCACGGCCTCATTTTCCAAACACATTCATTTCTCAGGGAGACCTTCTCTGCCTACCGTGTCTAAAGTGTCAACACCCTCTTCCGAGCAACGTGTCATGCCTCCTGTCCTTAGCCTCATTATTCCTCTCTAACGTTTACTGCGCTCTAAGACATTGCGTATATTACTCACGTTTATGGTTATTGTTAAATGACTATCAGCTCCGCCAGAATGAGGGGTTTTGTCTGATACATTCAGCACCTAGTGAGTGCCTTGCACGTAGAAGGTTCTCAATAAACATGCATGGACTGGAGGCTTGCAATGTGCTTGGAATAGGCATGTCTCTGTCTTCAAGGATCTTGTGGGTGAGAGCAGACGCCCACATTGGTGACCACCATCCGGGAAGTGGCAAAACCTCTGACTGAAACAAGCCCAGGGCCTCGGAAAAGCCCGAGTGGGCCTTGGGCCCTAGGCTGACAGAAGAGGCAGAGGAGTTGGGGGAGGGGCCGAACTTAGAAATTTGACATTAATACCTCAGGACCTAATTCATAAAAACATCTAATTACAGGGTGCCAGTGTTTAATTGTCATTTAGGTAATGACCTGCAACTGCATACAAATTATAGGGTGATCAACTCAAACGTGCTTACAGCTGCTGTAAATGCCATTTAATCTAACATGGAGCCCCCCAGCCAGAGTCTTGGCGGCTCAGACAAGGGTAGGATGCTCCGTTTGGCTTGACGTCCCACAGTGAGGTGAGTCGTGTGAAGCTGGGCTACAAACGCTCACTGGCATGAATCTCCATCCCCCCCACCCATTATCCGTGACTTGCTCATGAGCCCCAGTTTAAACCGCAGCAAGAGGAATTTAGGTTATTGGCTCTGGAAAGCTTGGGGTGGGGGGAACAGGGAAAGTCGGCCTCCTGGCTGGCGGGAGCAGGTGGGGGGCCCAGAGACAGGGCCCTGGCTGGTTTTGCTTCCTCTCTACAGGTAGGATCTGGACTGAATTAGAGGTCAGAAACTGGTGGCCCTTGCTGTGTTTTCTCCAGGCTGCACAGTGCTCTGGAAAAATGCATCTGAGCACCTCAGACGGGGCACGTGCCCTCATGTAACCACACTCCCCACCGCTCCCTGTCGCCTCCCCTGAAGCCCGCTTTCTTTCACTTTCCCTAGTACCTTTAGTGCCACAGCAAGAGCAACACGGGCTTTGGAGCCAGACACCCAGTGATTGAAATCTGCACTCTGTCCCAGCTGAGTGGTGGCCTTGGGCAAAGAAAAGGATCTCTCTGACACATTCTCCAGCTGCGAGAGACAGCGTAGTGGACGGGTGAAGACATTGGGCTCTGGTGCCGACCACCCAGGCTCCCAGCCCAGACCCAGTACCTGTGATCTTCCTGAACTTTCATACATTACTTTACCACTCAAAGTCCGCATTTCTCCATCTGTAAAATGGGGATGATCACGCAGAGTGCCACCTACCTCAGAGTTCATGCAATGAATTCACTGACATGCTGAGAATAGCGCCTGGTACACTGTTAGTGAGTAGGTGCTCAAGAAATGTTAGTCACAGGTGTATGCCACGGTGCTGAGGACTGTGGGTAAAGCGGAGGACCATACAGCCCATGTTCCTGCACACGCACACACATGCGCTCGCACACACATGTGCACATGTATTGCACATGTGTGTGCGTGTGCAGGGGCTTGGGCTATGTCATCCTCTACTCTGTGCACATCTACACGCCCTACTCTTTCTCCTCTCCCTCTCCTTGGAAACTCCCGTGCTGATCTGTCTGGAGAACTCTTATTCATCCTTCAAAACCCAGCTGGGATTATCTGCTGGGTGCTGGCTGTTCTTACAGCATCCAGCCTAGGAGGCCGCTGGCTTGTCTCTGTGTCTGAGTGGGAGTGTTTGGGGGTGTTTGGTGGCTGGCATCCTAACCACACGGCAGTCAGAACAACTTGCTAAGTGTTGGTTGAATCGATCCTATGGAATCAGCGAGCCAGGAGGACCCTCAGAGGACTTCTGTGCTGGGGTAGGTGGCTTTAAATGAACTTGTCTGTGGGGCGCCTGGATGGCTCAGTCGGTTAAGCATCCGACTTCAGCTCAGATCATGATCTCACGGTTCGTGGGTTCGAGCCCTGCATTGGGCTCTGTGCTGACAGCTAGCTCAGAGCCTGTTTCAGATTCTGTGTCTCCCTCTCTCTCTGACCCTCCCCTGCTCACACTGTCTCTCTCTCTCTCTCTTAGAAATAAATAAAGATAAATAAATAAAAATGAACTTGTTTGAAAAGGAAATACATGTTCATAAGGAAATATATATATACACCAGTGAAAAAAAAATACACAGGGTAAAAGTAAACTTTACCTTCTCAACGTCTGGAATTTTCTAGAGGTGGCCAAAGTTAATGGTTTCTCGTACTGGACTGCAGACCCACTGTCTGCCTCTCCACAGGCACAGTGCACATTCCTCTCCAAACAGACCCCGTTGTCTGCTTCTCTCTTTTCCACTTGCTAATGCTTGAACATCTTCTATCTCAGATTTCATGGCCCTTCCCCGCTCATTGTACTGGCACCTGATGTCCCGAGGTGTGAATGCTTCATGGTTTATTTAGCTGGTCCTGGTGCACATGGGCTGTGTCTGACGTGTCGCTAGCTCATGCCGGGCGCATGAGCTTTGTCCACACACCCTGGCATATGCGCCCTGTGAGTGGTGACGCATTCCATGGCGGCGAGCCTCCTGGAACTGCCTGGGCCAGACCCCCACCCCCGGGCCTTTCGGTCACTCTCAGTCCTGTGGCATTTTGCTTGCCTGTTGGGTGCTGAGTGCTCATTCTAGACTGCTTGAAAAATAGCCTTATCCCCGTGGCATCCTGCCATGGCTCAGAGGTATCACGGTTTTGATGGGAAACAGCATTGAGAGTGAGAGCGCAGACGGATAGGCGCGTCTCTCTGGCCGTTCCCCGCTGCTCATCGCCACCAACCAACTGTGGCCACTCTGCTTTGTCCAGTTTTATATGGATTTTTTGTGGTGAGTGTGGAGTTTCTCAGCTGCAAAACCATGTCCAAAGCATTTATTGAGTCAGGGCCCCCTCCTCCCTCCATGTTTTAGATCCGGAGAAACTGAGGCCCAGGGAGAGGTGCTTTGTGGGCGTGATGCCCTGCCTCGGCTGGGGCGGCAGTAGCCGACACCCGCCTTCCCCAGGGGCCCCCATCAGCGGCCTTCAGCCCCTTCCCTTGGCCTAATCCCGTTTTCTGCCCAGCTGAACAGTGGGGGAGGCTTATTTCTCATCCCATTTTAATGCAAAGGAGGCTGCCAGGCCTGGCTTGCTCTGAGTGTGGTGACAGTGGCCGTGAATGGGGACCCCAGTAACGGGGACAAAAATGTGACAGGGCCCTCCATCATGGCATTGTCCGACAATCGGGACATTATGGTTGCTTCTGGAACCCTCTCCGGGAAGGGGCAGGGGCCCCCGCCTCGTATGCTAAGCAGACAGAGGCCAGGCCCGCCTTGGGCCACCCGGCCTTGGCCTGGTCAGTAATTCCATTGTGTCCGGCGCTTGGACCTGAGCAATTGAAAGCATCTCCCAGAGGCCTTCCTCACTTTGCCTCCTGCCACAGAGGCCTGGACGTCTGGGGTGTGGGTGGAGGGGCTCCTAGACCCTGTCTTGGGGAGGCAGCTGGTCCTGCTGCTGCGTGATCCCAGGACAGGTGTTTCCCTCTCTGGGCCTCAGTGGATAACAATAGCAGCTACAATGACCACAGCCACACAACGGTGGATGTTGCTGAGTGTTTGCCATAAGCACTTGACACGCACTCTCTCCACGAATTCTCACAGTCACCTTGGGGCGGAGATTTTCGCTCCCCCTCCCCCGCCGGTGTGCAGCAGGAGCACCCCAAGAGAAGTAGCATGGCCCCAGAGGGACATGGCCAGCGTGGCACAGCAGAAATACAGGGCAAGCCACGTGTGTTACAATCTCAGACTTTCTGGTGGCCATGTTAAAAAATATAAAAAGAGGGACGCCTGGGTGGCTCCATCAGCTGGGCGACCGACTTCAGCTCAGGTCATGATCTCGCAGTTCATGGGTTCAAGCCCCGTGTAGGACTCTGTGCTGACAGCTTGGAGCCTGGAGCCTGCTTCAGATTCTGTGTCTCCCTCTGTCTCTGCCCCTCCCCTGCTCATGCTCTGTCTCTCTCAAAAATAAATAAACATTAAAAATTTTTTTAATTAAAAAATATAAAAAGAAAGAAATGAAATGAATTTTAATAATATAATTGATATAACTCTACCCAAAATACTATCATTTCTACATGTATTCTACATTTAAAATACTATTAATAAGACATTTCATGTTACTTTTCTTCAAGCTAAATCTTTGGGTGAATAGTGGACACTCACAGCACACCTTAGTCTGGACTTGTCCTATTTCAAATGCTCAGAAGCCACATGTGGCTGGTGGCCGTCGTGCTGGACAGCACAGCTCTAAACGGGACCAGCTGATGCTCCCCTAGGCAGCCTGGGCTGAGACCTCAGGCAGAGACATCCACTTCCCCCACTGAGCTCCCGTCACAGCCCAGATGGTGGGGAGAAGTGACCCCGGAGTCTTGGCTCAGGGCCACGGGTGTGGTCACCCTGGCAAGGCCTCTCTGGGGCCCTGGGTCATTCGGCAGCAGTCCCCGAGGGTCTTTCTCCCAGACCCTGGCTGGGGCTGCCCCTCCTCTCTTAGCCACAGCAGAGCCCACACAGCTTCTGTACGTCACCTCTCTGGAGTGCTGGGGTGGGGGCAGTGGGGTATGGCAGGTAGGAGGTGAACTGAGTCAGGGGGAGTCCTAAGCCTCGTTTCCTTTGCTAAACCTCTGCATGCTGAACCCATTTTGCAGGAGTAGAGACAAAAGCCCACTTACCTCCCCACGCTGAACCCATTTTGCAGACATGAAGACAAAGACCCAGTTACACAAAGACACAGGGAAGCAGGGACTGAGCTGCGTGTTCACCTGCCTCTTGCAGGAATTTAGCTAGGAGAGTCCTCCCCTTGCCAATTTCTTCAAAGATCTGAGCCTCCTTCACTTACAAACGAAAATGCCACTCCCCAGGGTGAAAGCCATGGACAGACAGCTGGGAAGAGCCTGTGGTCAGGAACGGGGGCTGCCAGGACTGAGCTCCTGCTGGCTCTGGGTGATGAGCAACTCGAGGTAACATACCTGCCCTCTGCACTGGGTTTGCTCATGGCCACATCCGTCGTGTCCCTCTGCCTCAGGGACAAGGTGGGCATGTGCAAGCTGTTCCAGATCAGGGGTGAAAGGGCAAAGGAAGTGGGCATAGACATAGCTTCTTTTCCTCCCTCACAGCACCCTCCCCAGACCCCATTGATCAGGGGAGGCTCCTCTCCTCAGAACCGCAGGCCCCCGCCAGCTCTGCCAACCCCCGGCTCCCTTCCATTTGCGACTGGACAACTTCCAGGGCCGGACTTGGGACAGGCAGTAATGGACCACAGAGTGAGTGATGGAGCCCTGGGAGCAGATGGGGAGGAAATGGGGGCTGGGGTGGCGGAGGACAGGCCGCTGGGCCTCTGTGCTGCTAGGGATGGTGTGCCTTTTGTTCTCTCCTGCCCCCACCTGGCACCTCCCCATGTCCCATCCTCCCTGAGGCTCCCTCAGCCCTCCCTAGTTGGTGCGGCAGCTCCATTTTCCAGAATTGGAGACTAGGGCCTGGGGAGGAGAAGGGGTTTGTCCAGAGTGACACACAAAGTGAACACTAGAGTCCCTGGTCCAGAGGTACATGGGGACCCTCCCAGTCTCCTGTGCTGAGTCCACTCCATCTGCTCTGGTGCTTCAGGGTCCAGCCCTGAGGCCACCAAGTTGGCTCTCTCCCTGGCCTTGGACTGCGTCTGCCTGATTTAGGATGCTTGTTGTTTCCCACCTTACATGCTGTGTCACTTTGGCCAAGCCACTTGTCTCATTGAATCTCAATTTCCTCATCCACAAAAGGGGAGGGGTACTTTTACACCTGCTCACAGAGGAGCTGGGACAATGCGAGAATAATTATTAGGGCCTTGGCCCTTTAAGACATGCTTATCTGAGCCTTGATCCCGGAGCCTTCTGTATCCTGGAGCCCAGATTCCAACTAGAGGCCCTGAGGTGCCCTGGGCTAGCCCAGAGAAGGATGAACCTGTATCTCCCCATCGCCCCGCCCCTGACCTCCAGAGCTTCCGGGACCCAGACTACAGCGTTGCCTCTGCCCACAGATGTTTTTGTGAGCTCTGCTGTGCCTGCAGGGAGGAGAGGGCACTGCAGCCACAGTATGAGGGGTGAGGCTCCTGGAGGGGGGAACACAGTGTTCCAGGGGTCCCAAGAGAGGCCCCGCCAGGGTGCCTACAGCTGAGGAACTGTGAGTCGGGGCTCCAGGAATTACTTTGTTCCTCTTCATCACCAGCCTGTGAAGGGAGCCTCAGAAGGGAGAGGGGAAACTCATCCCAGGAGAGGCGGAGTGGCCTGCCTGGGGTCACCGGGTGGGTGAGCAGCCCAGGCGGAGTGCGAGCACACCCCCTGGTCCGTCCCCTGCCCGCCACACCCGGTGAGCGTATGGGAGCCACACAGGCATTCTCAGAGCATTTACTGCGTCTGCAGTGTATTGAGCCCAGGTGTTGGGGTTAGACCCAGCAGAACAGTCTTCGTCCAGAAACACCCAGCCCAGCGGGGACCTCATCAAGCAGGTGGTGCAAAGGCCAGGGAAAACCTGCATCAGTGATAGAGGAATTGAAAACCGTGCAGGGGTAGAGAATCACTGAGCTTGGCAGGGGACGGAGGGGGGCAGTGGGGAGCACCTGGAGGGGCTTAAGGAGACCCCTCCGAGGAGAGCCTAGAGCTGACTCAGGACAGCATAGTTGGGAGAGGCGCACCCCGGGCAGGGAAAGCAGCAAGTGCCAGGATCCTGAAAGGGTAAGAAGCTTTTGGGGACCTATAGGGGTGAGGGGAAGGGCAGGAGACTCAGTTGAGGCCAAAGTGAGGAGTTGGGCTTTGTTCCCGCTGGGGTGAGGAGCACTGGGCTGTTCTCAAAAGATAACCACGCTTCTGATTGCTCGGTGGAAAGAGAAGCCAGGGAACTAGCTAGGAGGCTCTTGTGGCCACCTGGATGAGAGCTGATGGTGGCAGGTGCGGGGGGGCAGGGCATTGGAAGAGGAGGAGGAAGAGAGCAGTAGATGGATGCCGGAGCTATTTAGGAGTGGGGGGTGGTAGGCTCAAGGCTCAGACATGGGAGGTGGTGAAGATGAAGGACAAATGAGGAATGATGCTGAAGTTTATGGTCTGAGCAGGAAGATCTGGAGAAGAATCAGAGTTCTACGTTGGCCTCATGGAGCTGCCTGTGAGAACTTCGATTGAGCTTAGGTCCCATTAATGAAGGTCTATACCTAGAACAAGAGAGGTGACATTTGTGCTTTATGCTGCTTACATTCTTCCTGGATCCTGGGCCTGGGACTGGTTGGGAGGACCCACTCAGAAGTCTGCAGACACCATTTGGTGAATGGGACGGAGGAGATTCTGCTCTCCATCTTGAGTCACTGCAGGCTGCCCCAGGCAGGGGGAGGAAGTGGGGCTATGGCTCCAGGGCCCAGAGCCTAGAGAAGCAGGCTCCAGTGTGGTGTGAGGGGGGTTTCCTCCCAGACAGCCTCCACAGGCATGAGGCAGGTTGGCCACCGAGAAGGGAGCTCTGTGTTCGGGAAGCTCTGTGAGTTAGGGGTGGACGGCCTCGCATGGAGGGTGATGCTGATGGCCTCTAGTATTGGGTGGGGGCTGTACTCCAGGGTCGGCAGGGCCCCTCCTGCTCAGAGACGCGGCTTCCGATGGGAACAATGTTCCCAGGGAGCAGCGGGAACCTCTACTGATTACAAATTGCTCTGTGATTTTTCTCCTGTTACCACGGCAACAGCAGGCTAAGCATCTTAAGCAGCTGCAGGACTCAGCCGGCTCTTTTAAAGCCATAGAAGATTTCCCTTCAGGGCTCACTTTCTCTCTTCACTTCCTCCCCTTCTGCCTTCCCTGGCCCTCCAGTCTTCTTCCCACTGTCCTCCCCTCCCTCCTTGCCACCCACCCTGTACTTGGCCTGAGGGATCATGAGTATTCCTTATTCTCCTTCTAAGGACCACACCTCCTCCTTGTAACTCAGGCCAAGGCCTCTGGGTCACAACTTCTCTGCGCCTTGGTTTCCCCATCTGCAGAACAGGAAGGACATGGATGACCCTACCCATCCTCACATATGCAAATCCAGCTCACCCTTGGATAGCCAATACCAATGCTAATACTATCTCCGACAGGAAGTCTCTCAATTTCCCAGCCTGAAGCACATTCGCTGGTACCCATCAACCTGCACCGGCCCCTGTAGTAGCTGCTGGCCGCAAGTGACTACTGAGTGCTTGGAATGTGGCCGGTGCCCTGCAATGAAATAGTTGAGATACATTGAGATACATGAAAATTAATCATGCCAGCTTAGTTTTACTTTTTAGAAAAATGTAAATGCCCTCCGTGTCTCGCACCATATTTCTATTGGGAACGAGGACCCTAAACAAACATTTGTGAATACGGAGTGGCAGTGACAATAGCAGCTGCTGTGGACAAAGCTCGGTGACTCATTCCATCCTGACAAAAAGCCCGGGCCGTCCTGTTAGCATTCCTACTTGGTATTCCTGTTTGATGGGGGGAAACGAGAGGCTCGCAGAAGGGAGTCCCTTGTCTGACGCGCTGCTTGGGTGGCTCCGGTGGTTGTGGAGGCCCCTGGATCCATTAGAGACTCTAGAAAATCAAGCCGACAGTCGTGGTGTTTAAGGCAGAGACCAGTAGCTTTCACAGCCGGGTGGGGCGGGCCGTCCAGTTTCTCACAGCGGCCCTTCAGGTTGGTAGCAATGGCCAGATGCCATCCAGGTGTCCAGGGTGTCAGGTCATGACCCGCCTCCCCGAGGGGTTCATCACCAAGCCTTTACCCCCTGCTCGGTGCAGCGTCCTGACACTCAGGTGCCATAGGTCACACCGCGGTCACATGTGCGGCCCCTGGCAGCTTGTACAACAGCCTAGTCTGTAGGTGTGCTTGGTCCAGTGTTTCTGAGGCCAGAGGAGAGGGAGGGAGCGGGAGAGCCACAGCACACTCCAGGGTGAGGCTGCCACCAGACTCGGCCTAAATGGCTCCTAGGATCTCACTCTTAAGCACCCTGACTTCTGCCCATTGGGCCTGCTGCTCTGACTGTACCCCATATGCTCCTCGCCCTTCCCTGCCGTGATGGGCACCCAGAGGCTGGCCTCTGAGGGCCCTGTCATCCAGGCTCTGTCACCCTCTGGCTCCCAGCTGGGCTGGGCCGATGGAAAGGCAGAGGAGAGGCATGGGTGCTCTGATTCTCCATCTCCCTCTGTCTGGGGCCCTGCGGCTGCCTTCCTCTCCCTGCAGTTGTAGCTCCTGCATGAGGCCCCTCCCGTGGCTCCAGCCCTTTCTTGGGGACCACCCTTGCCCCGCCCCTAGGCCCAGGGGTGCTGGCACTCCACTGTGCCCAGCCCTGGGTGCTGCTCTGTCAGGGCTCCCTGGGTCCTGCTCACAGCCCCGTAAGCAATACCTCCATCTGGGGCCCTTCAGGCACCCTGCTGAGGGGACCTCTGCAAACTGCCTGTGCCGCATGGGTCTACCTGGGCTCATCCATGGCCCGGTGTGTGGCCAGACCCCTGGCTCCAGCTGCTAGGGACGCTCAGCAATGGCAGCCCCAGCCCAGTGTCCCTGGCCATCCAGCCACCCCCTTCCACCCGGTTTGCCGCATGTTCTGCTTCCTCTTACACTGGGCAGTTCCCATGGGTCTTGGTCTCCTCACTGGGTCCTGGCCCCACTCAAGGCCTACAGCTGGTTATCGCTCAGTAACAGGGTCCCTGACCCGGCTGAGGGGCTGCTAGAGACACGGCTCTGTGCCCAGTTGTCTCCCCAGTTATCGCCGGGCCTGGCACTCGGGCGACCCCGGTGCATTTTGTTCGATGATTGAGTAAATGAAGTGATACAGAATATCCACAGTGTAGAAACAAAGTGTGTGTGTGTGTGTGTGTGTGTGTGTGTGTGATACATATGTGTATAGGCACACACATATCTAGTGCACACATACATTTTTGCAAGTGCACACATGTGCATACACATATGTGTGCATATATACCCAAACATATATGCACACACGTATGTGTATATGCATGTAAGAACACATACACGCACATATACACATTCACATGCATACACATATATATACACGTGTGTGTCTGTGTGTGTATAATGCTGTCAAGGGCATTGTCAATTTGTAAAATTTGTAAAATGATTTAAAAATGCCATGTAAATGTCAGGCTCCCTGGCACCACTGTGCCCTATAGATGCGCCTGGAAGCCTGGCGGCTAGGGAACCCCCAGCGGCCTCCACAGCGCACCTGGCTCACTCAGTCCAGCAAAGCCTCAAGTGCAGGGCCTGCAGCCCACTCAGCGCGAAGAAACGTGCGGTAGATTGGTGAATGAGCGCTTGCTAGGCAGAGGCACGGTATCCTTGGGACTGTGCATCATTTCTATGGCCAGGGCCAGGCCTGAGTGCTGGGCCTGGCCCCCAGGCAGGGGGTGAGCCAGTGGAACCCTGGGAAGCATGTGCGTGGGCGGGTGCGCGCTGTACGGGAGCCCAGGTTCTGGCATTCAGCGGCATGTGGAGTCGGTGGGCTGGCTCTTCTGCAGAAGCCCCTTCAGAGCTGCTCCCGGCCCTCCTCTGTGTCTGGGTGGGGGGTGGGGTGGGGGGCACCTCTGGGCTGCGTCCATGACCTCCCAGCCCACTGACTTCACCTGGCCTGAGAGGGTGTCAGAGGATAAGTGGGGTTCCCTGGGCCCCCCTGCAGGCCGGCAGGGGGCTGTGGCTGCACCCACCAGTGACTGCGCCTCCTGTGGGCGGCCCCGCCTCCAGCCACAGCTGGCCCCAGCAGGTCCCAGGAGGGCTGTTCTGTGCCCCAGGCCTCAGGAAGGAGCAGACCCCCACTGCTGGCAGCCCCTTTGTGCCTCACTGTCCCTTGCTGGTTCCTCTCACCCTGCGCACACCTCTATAACAAGTCCCTTTGTTAATTACCCACTTGACTGTGTGATCTGTTCCCTGTTAGGACCCTGCCTCATTTTCCAGGCATGTCCCTTCTTAGAGTTGAGTCTTGGCTCCTATAAAATGGGAGTAGCCACCATAGAGGGTCAAGTGGGAGAATCCCCCAAGCGGCACGGCCAGCCCAGTGCTGGTGCACAGGAAATGGCTGTTATCCGACCGTACCATGAGGAGAGCAGGGCAGAGTAGTGGTGATAGCCAGGACTCTGCAGTCAGATGGTCTGGGTTCAAATCCAAGCTCTTCTACACCACGGCTGGGTGACCTTGGGCAGATTACTCAGCCTCTCTGTGCCTCCTCTGTAAAATGGGGGCAGTGGTTATGGTAACGTCAATCATTCATGAACTCTAAATACCCTAAGAGTGAGGGCTGTGGCTGCCACTACCTAGTGGCCACGGAATCCCCACATGTGCTGGCTGGAAGTCACATGTCCCTGGTGGGCACGAGAGCATTTACACCGGGGTAATCCGTGGTCCTGGCACACAGCTTCATCTTCCCACCTTCTCCTGGACTTCTTCCACACTGACAGTTGGACCCATGGGGTCAAGCAGCCCCAGACGGCGTGTTCATGTCCTCTCCTTACTGAGTGCGGGGTCTCCTGTGCACAGGCTCTGGGGCCTCCTCTTCACACCTGGCAGCCACCCCGGGGCCTCATGGTCCTCACCCTTTCACTCTGGGTGGATCACTCCATCCTGCCTGCTGTTGACAGGGGTGTGCAGGGGGAGCCCGCAGCAGAGCCAGCAGCTCCACAGGCCCTTCCCGGGCCGCCGCGCCCCCTCCCCTGTCCTGCCTGTGTAACCAGAGCTGCAGCCAGTGGAGCTGGTCCTGGCGGCCAGATCGCACAGGTATCGGCTGACCGCCTGTGTCCCGTTTTCCTTCACCAGAGGCGCAGGTAACAATGGCCGACAGTCCTCACAGGGGGCCCGGGCCCCCCCAGGGAGAGGCCCCAGTGTGCTATCGGGCCACACGATCTCACCCCTTAAAAGGCCTGCCCTCCCTGCTGACATATCGCACAAACGGGGCCTTCACTCCCCGCCAGCGACCGTCTGCCGCCCTGGGAGTGCGGGCCGGAACCCGGGCCCCCGTGCCAGCCAGGCCTGCCCGCCTCGCCCTTTCCCTGCATGTGAACCTGCCTCTCGATACACCTGTCCATTCTTCTCCCCTCGGCCTGAATTACAGCCCGTGAAAGCCCTTTGTTCCCCCACCCTGGTCGAAACTGGGTCTGGCATGGCGAGGGGCTGCCCCGTTTCTGCCAACATAGCCATCTGTCCAGAGGCGGTCCCTCGGGTCCCTGACCAGCTCTCGGCGGGAGCTCTGGGCTCGGGGAGCGGATTGGGGATGGTGGCCAGGGTCAGGGGGTCCTGCTTTGGCCTCAGGTAAGCCTGATTTCACCTCTTTCCTGCCTTGGAATGCAGGGCTTGTTTGCTCTCGAGGAGGCCTGGGCCAGTGGTCCAGGGGGAAGCCTCTGGCCCTCACTGAGGCCGTCTCTTCCGTATCTGTAAGGTGGACACCCTAAGACCCACCTCCTGGTGCTGTTGCGAGAACTAAGTGCCACCAGCGCGCAGTGGGTCTCCAGGACTGCTGGAGCTGGTGGTGGCTGACCTGTCAGAGCTCAGCAAGGTTGGGGGGACAGGGAGGGGGGCCAGGCTCAGCTGCAGACCTCGGGATGGGACCTTTACAACAGAACCCACAGAGGGGGTGGGGAGGGTGGGCCCCAGAAGCCCCATTTCAGGCCAGGTCTTAGACTTCATGGGGGAGAATTCAGCCTCAGCGAAGTCACACTAGCCACATTTGAAGGAGGCCACGTGTGGCCACTGCACGCTGGGCCATGTCACTGTAGAATGTTTCCCGCTCTGCTGACCTTCTCTGGGATGGAGCTACCGCAGGATCTGGCAGGGGACTGAACTCGGCAGACACTTGCCGAGCACCCTCGGTACACCTGGCCCGGCCTGGGAGCCCTCTGGGACTCCACTGCTTGCTCTTTCCACACGTATTTACTGGGTGCTTGCTCGTGCGGGTGCTAGTGGGAGGGGCTTCCAGGCTCTGCCCTGGGCAAGCTCGCAGCAGGCAGTGTGGAGCGGAGGCTTGGGTGTGCACCACGGTAACACACTCCTGGGTGTGATGCGTCTCCTGGGATCTGTGCCGAAGGCCCTGGTAGAGAAGTCGCCTCCCGCTAGCGTGACGGATGCTTCTACCTGGAGGCATGCAAGATGGTCTGAGGATGAGCTCCTGAGTCTTCAAGTTCTGAGTTAAGCAACCACGACTCCCACTGCCAAGGTTTGGATAAGATGTGCTTCCATACATCCGGGAATGGGGAGCTCATTACCTGCCCTTAGCAAGGCTCAGCCTAACCTAGCTGTGGTAGGCAGGATAATGGGCCCCCAAATGTGGTCCTGTCCCAATGCCTGGAACTCATCAGTGTGTTATCTTTTATGGCAAAAAGGACTTGGAAGGTGTGAGTAAATGAGGGGTCTTGAGATGGGGAGATTTTTCCAGATTTTACAGAAGGACCTAAGGTAATCATAAGGTCTTCCTTACATGAGGAAGGCAGGGGCGGGGGAAGGGATGTGACGACGGAAGCAGAGATTGGGGTGACGTGGAATGATGTGCTCTGAAGGCAGAGGGAGGGTCTGTGAGCCAAGAAATACAGGTGGTGGGAGACACTGAAAAGCCAAGGAAAGGAGCTCACCTCTCAGAAGTTCCAAAGAGAACGAGCCCTGCCCACCCTCAACGTTAGCCCAGTGAAGCTCCTCTCAGACTTCTGACCATAAAGGGGATCAATCTGCGTCATTTTAAGCTACTGGGTTTGTGGTGGTTTGTTACGGCAGCCACAGGAAACGAATAGCCTAGCATCGTGGCCCGCAGCATGGGGGTTGGCTTTGGACTGAAATAGGTCTGACTCTCACTACTGCCTTTTCTAACTGGATAGTCTTCAAGGAGTGGCTCCATTTCACTGTGCCTCAGTTTACCTTAGCTGAAACATGGGGCGCGTCACGGCACCTACTCAATAGCATCATGAGGGTCATTATTCAGAAAGGGCATCCATGATCAACCCCTCGTGAAAGGCAGTGTGTGGCGTCCCGAGAGTATAGTGACCAGAACCAGACCATCTGGGCTGTGAAATTACTCCATCCTGCCTCAGTTTATCTGTAAAACTGCAGTAGTAATGGGAGCATTCTGAAGATTAGTGCCTGCCTCCTGGTAAGCGTTTAATACACACTAATTATTATTATTGGTCTTATTGTGTTCCCAGCCCTACTGCCCCATCCCAGGGACCGCCCTCCAGGCCTGGCTCCCCAGCCGCCAGGCCCGCAGGCCAGAGCCGGAGGATGGGGTCAGACCGGCTGCATGGACGTGCCCTGCTGAGGGGAAAGGCAGACTGGGCTGTGACTGGCCTGGCCGGGCCTGGCTCTCTGTTGCTCCACGTTCGCTGTTCCCCGCGCCCCTCAAGCTGTCCAAACACGGGCCAGGCGCCCAAGGAGGACTCCCAAGGAACAGCCCTGGGAAAGGCTGGCCGTCCGCAGCATGGGGCTAGAGGAAGTGGCCCTTGTTTGCTTTCTCGCAGCTCCACGAGTTTCCTTCCCTCTGCGTGTTTGCTTTGCTTTCCTGCAGCCACCCGCTGTGGAGGGCTGGCCACCAGCGGACCCGGGTCCTAGAGCCCTGGCCACGGACAGACCCAGAGAAGCAGTTTAGAACCACAGCTGAGCCCTGGCCTCAGCTCCCAGAATCGACTCTCAGACTCCCTCCCTGCCCTTTAAACAAATTCAAGAAGAACCAGAGACGGCATTGGCCACGCGCCCACCATGTGCCAGGCCCACATGTGCCCACATGTATCAGATGCTCCTTGAACCCGCCCTGACACACCATGAGCTGGTGCATTGCTATCCCCACGTACCAGCTGGGAAACTGAGGCATGGAGCCGGCGGACAGTGTGCCCAGGACCTCAACACTCCTGCGTTGGATTGGGTCTCCGGGAGCCCTGCTCCGAAGCCACCTGCCCCGTGCACCCCTTGGAGCTTAAACATAGAATTAGAGGTTCAGGATCACGGAATCAGAGCATTTTAAATCAGAGTCCTAGAATCCAGGGACTGCATGGTAGAAATGATGAGCAGAGAAGTACAGGACCTTGTAAGAAAATCGGAGATCCTTATTCTCAGGCTCAAATGTCTAATGCCCCTCCTCCCGCTCAGTCCCTCCTAGGATGCATTCTCTTCCACTCTCCCCACCCCCACCCAGTGTGGGGATCTCCTGCCTCCCCCGCCCATCCCCCCAGCAGCTTCCATCCCCCTCACTCCCTCCTACTTGCCTGTATAAATTAGCACCCCTGCCTCTGAACATCTGGTGACAAACAGTGGCACTGATTACAAGGGCCGTGCGTTTCTTGTGTGGATTTCGCGGGACTGTCCCTGGGGAGGATGGGGGAGTTGCATCCTCAAGCTGGGTGTTGGCGGGAGGCTGCTCTAGCGACCCCAGCAGGCCTCCAGGACAGGGAGACTGTGGCCTTGAAGCTACCTCGTGCAATTCTCAGCCAGGATCCGCCTCAGAACCATTGTATGGAAATCAGATCTGCTGGTGGGAACAAATCAGGGATGTCCAGGACAACCCAGAACTTGATGGAGGGGCCTCCTTTGCAGCACCCTGGTGGGGTGGTTGTTTAAAGCCCCTTGAATTCCTCGAGCTAAGGAAAGCTCACTACCTCCCAGGCTTTCCAGGGTTTATCCAAGGTCATCCTGTGAGATGATCAACCCCTTTCTTGGGGGAAGCCCTTGAACTGTAAATGCTGCCACTGTTGGACCCAGAACCCCCTAAGGGACAAGAAGAGTTTGCGGCAAGACTCTCACCCATGCCAGAAGATCAATGTTCGGGAATCTTTGTTACCATGTTGTTGGTGATGGTGGAGAAACCGGTGGGATCCTTGTCGATGTCCTTCAACAGGAGGATGAGGAAATAAATTTGGGTACTTCCATACTGTGAAGTACTCGAGGATTGCTCCAAAGAATGGGGTGGGTCTACTCACATGCACTGTGAAGGTGGAGAAAGTACCTTGTGAAACAGGCATCTTCCACAAGGGGACATATATGTCCATGTCTGTACTCACAGAGTGTGGCCCCGCTGCTTCTGGGTAGCAGGATTTTGGAATGCACTTTCACCCTTTACTATAGACACTTCTGTGTATTTTTAAAAAATTTTTAATGTTTATTCATTTTTGAGAGACAGAGACAGAGCACCAGTGGGGAGGGGAAGAGAGAGAGGGAGACACAGAATCGGAAGCAGGCTCTGAGCTGTCAGCACAGAGCCTGACGCGGGATTCAAACCCACGATCCGTGAGATCATGACCTGAGCCGAAGTCATATACTTAACCAACTGGGCCGCCCAGGTGCCCCTGACACTTCTGTATAGTTTCACAGCAGGGAGCATGCCTTACTTTCCATTAGTAAAGGATGAAGACATTCCCTATCCTGTGGCAGTCTGCCTGGAGAGAGCCCCAAGCAAGCAGGGCTGGCTCACCAACTCCTATCTATCAGCTCGTTTGCGGTGACCATTGGCCAGGCACTTGCCTCTAATGACCGAGATGGACACAGCTATAGTCGTACTGTTCTACTTGGTAACTCTGGTTGGTTTGCTAGCGAAGCCTGTACATCTCAGTGGCTTAATGCCATCAAGGTGACTCCTTGCGTTTCAGCAGTCTGGGTCAGGCTGTGGCAGGAGGCGGACCCAGGCTCCCGCCATCTTGTGGCTCCTTTGTCACAGAGGTTGTGAGGGGAGGGAGGTGGCGTAGCCCCCTGGCTCCTTTCCCACATAGGTCTGCGTGATGCATACCTGCTGCTGCTCCCAGTTCACGGTGGGGGAGCGGTCCAGCCGAGCTGTCTCCTAGACACTCAGGGTCGGGTCCCCACCCCAGAAGTTGCTCTGCTCTGAGGCAGTTAGCACAAATGTTCTGGGCCTCTCTGCCTCCCCTACCAGCAGCTTCTCTTGTGCAGATTAAGTGCCTTGACTTAGAAGCAGGGAGGGGCCTCACCTGAGTATCCAGGTGGGATCTGAGTTACAGCGGCCCCAGGATCTGTGTCTCAGCAGTGCTGAGGAGGGTGCATCGGGCCTGTCTAGGGTTCCTGCCAGGGGCTACTCTGTGCATTCATCAGCTTCCTTGCCTCTAGACACCACTAAACAAAAACACGTATGGCATAGTGCCCAGTGTGGTTAAGTGCCAAGAAGAAAAATAAAGCTGGGCTGGGGGGTTATGGGGAAACGGGTAACGGTGTGCTGGTATTTTAGGCAGGGTCAGCAGGGGTGGCCTGTGTGAGGAGGTGACTTCTGAATAAGGATCTGACTGCAGGGAAGGAGCCACGTGGCGTCCCTGAGGTTGGGGACAAGCATGGCAGTCCAGACCCAGCCAGGAAGGCATGGCCTAAGCTACTGAGCGAGCCAGGACGTCAGGAGAGGTAGGTACAGGCGGGGCCAGATGGTGTGGACCCTTGGGTCGGCCGTGGTGTTTGAATCTTATTCCAGTCGTGCTGAAACCAATGGATGTATGAATGACATGGTTAGTAACAGGGCTAAGAATGCAGCACAGGGAACTGAAGGAGTCCCGGGAGCCCCACGGACGTGTGGCCGGTGTGGGCGTCTAAGGACAAGATGCCTGGGGAGCAGGAGAGGTAGGCTGGGTAGCAAGCTTACAGACGCTTCCCCAAGTCATGGGTCAAAGATATAAACAGGCCATTTACAGAAGAGAAGATACAAAAGGCCAAGCGGCCAGTGAAGAGATGCGCAAACTCGCAAGTAGTAACCAGAGGAGCACAAGGGACCTCTCTGCGTTGATTAGACTGGGAAGAATCGGAATGCTGGGTGCCACTGAGTGCTGGTGTGGGTACAGGGTTAGAAGACCCCTGGTGCCTGTGTGGGAATGGCAATGGGTGGAGCCAGTCAAGGGAGCCACCTCTCAGGGCTCTTGCAAGGGAAGTCACACCTCTCCCAGCTGGGACACAGCAGTTCTGCTCCTGGCTACCTACCCCCAACGTTCTCACGCAAGTCCCTTAGGTGACATTCAGTGTGCAGGATGTGCCCTGCAATGCCGTTCAGGGCAGTGGGCATTGTAGGCACCGGATGGATGCCCCCCACGAGAGAGCAGATGGCCACGTCCTGAGCATGCACTTATTTGTTGGGCAGCATGTGGTGCACTTGACCTCGTTGTTTGATTGCAGAAAGAGCCCTTGTATCCTGTCTTCTGCTGTGGAGGCTGAGGCTCCAAGTTAGGAGCTAAGGTCTGTGTGACTCCCTCCCCTAGAGTCCACGGTCCTGGGTGGTTTCACTCAGCTCCCCATGAAAGGGGCAGCTCCTGCAGACAGGGTGGCCATGAGGCTGGGCAGTCTTGGTCTCGCAGGACACAGCCTGGCTACAGCCAGGAGCCCGGGTATGAGTCTTGGTTTTGCTGCTTAGCAGCCCCCTGACTTCAGACAAGTTGTCCCTTTGCTCGGCACCCACAGGGTTTGCACCTGTGAAATGGACACGTTTTGCACGCTAAGGCATCAGAGGCCTTAGTGAGGTTGCCCCAGTCGCGCTCCAGGCACAATCAATGTTTGCTTCCCTTCCCCCCCATTCCCCAGGCACATAGGGGCAAATCTCTCATCCCTGCACCAAATGTAAATAAGGAAGGCTTCTCAGAGGCGGCATCTCTGATCATGGAAACTGGCTTTGGGAAAGTTAGATCCAGGCAGACTGAGTTCTCCTTCCAGCTGTGTGGCCTTCACTTAATGCTCTGTCTCCCCAACTGTGAAACTTGCTGATCCAGGTGACCAGACACTCTGACCCAAGCACTGCTACTTGGTCAGGGCCCAGGAGCTCTGGGGACTCTTTCTGAAAGAGCCCCATGTGGGGAAGAGGGAGAGCCCCCAAAGAGTATAGATGAATCTACACACGGATATGTGATCCTGTTGAGGGGTTCACAGCGGCCAGAGGCTGTATGTGGGTGCCTGTGAGACCCCCAGCCCCTCTCTGACCAGCAGACCCTCTTCTGGGAAACCTTCACAAAGATACTTGGAGTCCGGCCTCCCCTGCCATCAGCCTGGACCCAGATATACCACAGAGGCCAGGCATGGAGGTACAAGGCTGGCATTTGGATAACAGTGGCTGGTACCTGAAGACTGACACGGACAGAAACAAGAGTTTGGGCCCTGCCCCCTCTCAGCATGGGGCTTGCCTCGCACCTCTCGGGGACCCCAGCAGGGCCTACTCACTGGGCTGTTGGGCCCATACAATGGGGCAATCAAGGGGCATTAAGCACACAACCCTGATAAAGCCACAGTCATTGTTACTCTTCGAAGTCCCACCCCTCCCCGGAGCAAAGGGGACTGAGCCCCCAGGATAGCCCTGGGCGGCAGAATCCCATTTGTCAGGACCCTCAGTCAGGAGAGGCTAAGTTATGCTGCTGTAACAAAAGTCCCAAATCCCGCCGGCTTAGTACAACAAAAGTTTATTTCTCACTCCTGCAAAATGTCCCAAATGGGTCAGCTGTGGTTTTGTTCGGTGGCCTAACAGAGCAGCAGCCACTGTGGGGAACACTGCCCGTCACTCTGGCAGAGGGGAGAAGGGAGATGGGAGGCGCTACTGGCTCTTAAAGCGTCCCCCTAGAAGTGTAACTCATCCCTGCACCGCCCTACTATGTGCCCAGAGGCTAGAGGGACAGAATCTTTGCAAGCAGTGCCAATGATTCCCATACCATCCAACTTTTTTAAAATTACTATTATTGTTGCTGTTATTATTTTAAGCATGGGGCTCAGACGGATCAAGGAGTCAGCCCCAGACCACAGAGCCATCCTTGGCAAAACAAAAGCCATTCCCTTATGTGACAAGAGTTTCCTAAACAGCTACTATGTGCCAGGCACTGTATTAGGCAGTGGGGAAATTATAGAAAAGAAGAGAGTCAAAAAGCTCTGTGTTTAATTTTTTATTTTTATTTATTTTTTGCATGTGGTATGGAGAACACAGACAAGAAACAGTCAGCATAATAAATAAGTGAGCAATGTGTAAGCAAGAAGGTAGAAACGAGAGCAAGGGAAGAAAGGTTGGCATCCTGGAAGGATGAAGGCCCGTTCGGTCTTAAATAGGGTGGTCAGGCCTCGTTGAGAAGGTGTCACATGAACTAGGACTTGAGGGAGATGAAGGGTGAGCCACGGGGATGCCTGGGAAAGAGCATTCCAGACAGAAGCAGCAGCGTGCACAAAGGTCCATTTTGTTACTCGATCAGCAAACATTTATTTATTAGGGCCTACTCGGGCTAGACAGGTGCTGAAAGCTTGGCCCACAGGGAAGAATGAAATAATCCCTAACTGTGAAGACTTCAGAAAGCAATAGGGAAGAAAGGAAAGGCCTGGTCATTAATGGATTAACCATTCATCCATCCATCCGCCCACCCGGTGAGCAATTATGTAGTACCCACAGAGTGCCCTGCCCTGCTGGGGCCTCAGTGAAGGATCAGACGCTGTCTCCGCCTTGCATTGCACCCTATCTCGTCGGGGAGGCGGCACAGACAGCTACTCTCCAGTGTGACAGAGGAAAGCTCGGTGGTCACAGGGGCCCAGGGAGGAGCCTGTGGCCCAGAGAGCTGGGGGGCTAGGGCCGCGGTCCTGAGGCCTGGGTAGGCAGCCACAGCGGGGGCCATCTTTGGTCAGGGCCAGACTTTGCAACTCTGGCCTCGTTGGGTGCAGAGGTTTTGTCATGTTCCTGTGAGGCTTCCCAAGCTTTATTCAGAGGTGCCGTCACGTCCCTTAGAAACAGTGCACCTCTTACGGGTCTTGCTTCTGTGATCCAGTGGGTGGGTCTGGAGCAGGGCTCAGTGTGGAGCTAAGATTCTCCACTACCAAGGCAAGCAAGGCCTTCCAGAATGCTCTACCTGCTGCCCAGAGCATCGTGAGACTTTCAGTCTGGTGAGTGGGAGCAGGTGCTATTCCCAGGTGTGAGGGACACCAGGTGACCTTGTCTCAGACCCTTTCAGACGGTTCCTCCCCCGGCTTCAAGTCGTGTCCTCATGTGCATGCACTGATGGCTCCATTGGGCCCCAGACCCCTCTGCAGATCCGGGCAACTCTGACCTCTGTGGACCCCAGTGGTCTCTAGGTGCTGCGGCTCCCTATCCGGTGTCCCAGCCCGGAAACTCAAGGCAGCAAGCTGAGGCAGCCAGAAGGCTTACTTCATTTGCTCCCCACAATACAGGGACAATACATTGTCCTCTGGGGCCCAAAATCCAGTGTTTTGATAATTACCATTTCAGGCCTTTTGTTTGTTTTTGGTGGTTTTAGGCAGGAGGGTATATTGCTTGCCGTGACACCCATTTTGGCCAGTCATTCTATGCCTTCCTCACCTGATTTAAACTGGATTCTTCTCTCCTCCCTCTCCTTCCCTTCTGCCAGCTTTGGCTGATGTGTGCTCCAGACCAGACCCTTCACTGTGCCCTGAGGGAGGCCAGGTGGAGGTCAGAGAGGGCCCAGAACCTGGAGAGAAGGAGGAGGGGTTCGCACGGTAGCGCCATCCAGCTGCGTGCACTCAGAGGAAACCTGGGGACCCAGAGGAAGCTCGCGGTGATTGTCATCCTCCCTGCCTTTCACTGATGACAAAACCGAGGCCCAGGGAGGTGAAGCCCCTCCTAAGGTCATACAGCGCAAGAGGTCAGAGGAGGGGATTTGAACCCAGGCCTGTCAGACCATGATATTAGTAGCTGACATTTGTTCAGTACTTTTGCTGGGCGGGGCACCACTTTAAACACAGCATGGCAAGCCGTGCAATCCTTGGCACAGCCCCAACAGGCAGGAATGTTGCCTCAGTTTCTAACAGGGTTTCAGAGTACTGGGACTCTGGGACTGGAGTTTGAATCCCACTTCTAGCTTCTCTCTCTCTTTATTTATTTATTTATTTATTTATTTATTTATTTATTTTTCGAGAGATAAAACACAAGTAGACAAGGGGCAGAGAGAGGGAGAGGGAGAGAATCCCAAGCAGGCTCCACACTGTCAGCACAGAGCCCAATGTGGGAGTTCTAACTCACAGACCATGAGATCATGGCCTGAGCTGAAAGTTGGATGTTTAACCAACTGAGCCACCCAGGCACACCCCCCACTCCTAGCTTTTAAAGTGTGTGTGTGGACGCCTGGGTGGTTCAGTCGGTTAAGCATCTGACTTGCGCTCAGGTCATGATCTTACAGTTTGTGAGTTCAAGCCCCATGTCAGGCTCTGTGCTGACAGCTCGGAGCCTGGAGCCTGCTTTGGATTCTGTGTCTCCCTCTCGCTCTCTGCCACTCCCCTGCTTGCGCTGTCTCTCTCAATCTCTTTCTTTCTCAGAAATAAACATCCAAAAAAAATTTTTTTTTATTGTGTATGATCTTGGATCCATTACTTAAACCCTTTGCCTAAGTGTCCTTACCTAAACCAGATGTTATAGATCAAATTGTGTCCCCCCCAACACACATACAAATTCCTATGTTGGGGTCCTAATATCCAGTACCTCAGAACATAACCTTATTTGGACATAGTGTCTTTAATGAGGTGATCTAGTGGAAATGAGGCCATGCGGATGGCCCTAGTCTAGGATGACTGGTGCCCTTATGAAAAAGGGACATTTGGACCCAGAAATCATTGAGGGAAAATGATGTGGAGAGGCTCAGGGAGGAGACGGCCATCTCTGAGCCCCAGAGAGAGGCTGGGCACAGACTCCCCTATAGCCCTGAGTAGGAATGAACCCAGCACATGCCTTGATTGCACGTGCACTCGAGCTGTCCAGAGATCGTTCCTGTTGTCTGAGCCCGCCCAGTCTATGGGACTAGGCTCCAGCAACCTCACAAACTCCCATCCCAAAGCTGATAAGGACAGCCATCTCCTTCTGTGAGGATTACATGAGAGAGGGCGTGGCACGCAAATGCCCAGTGATTGAGAGGAGAGGATGCTGCGGCCCAGAGAGGCAAAGCAACCTTCCCGGGATCACATAGCACACACCTGTGCTCCTGATAACTCTGCCGCCCTGTCTGAACTCCAATCTAAGCTCCCTCCCGAGTGTACTTTGCCGGAGCTCCTGCCACCTTGGGCCTTCTTTGCCTGTTGCTGGTGCTTAACCACACAAATTGATCATCCTTTCAGAGGTCAAAGGTTGGGGGGGGCGGGGATGAAACAACAGAGGAGAGGCCAGGCTGCAGAGAAAGGACATAACTCAAGGAAGTAAAATATATTAAGTGAAAAAGTCCCACCGGTGTGCTCACTGATGGAGCACCGCCACGTCCCTGATAGATGTGCAGCCCTGGCCGCCTTCTGCCGGCAGGAGCCGTGTCAGAGTGTCTGCCGTAAGTCAAGTCTCAGCCACCGTCCAGGTGCGCTGGCTAGCAGGTGGGGGCCAGCCAGTGGGTGGGGGGTGGGGGCTGTGCAGGGCAGAAGAAGACGCTCCTGGGGGGAAGAGGACCTGGCATTTTGGGATGGAGCAGCCTGGCACCTAATTAAACACTAAATGATGGGCCCTGGGAGTTGAGCCTCAGTTTCCTAGTCTGTAGAATGGGTGTCACTGTGATGAGCGAGACCCAGGACCTGGGGGTTTTCAAGAGCCTGTTGCTGAAACTGCTGGAGGCCAGAGAGGGTCAGGGTGAGGATGCAAAGAATAGTCCTCTCTGGTCCTCCAGAATGGGGGAGGGGTGCAGTTGGGTGGGGGTNGGGGGGAGGGGGGTGTAGGGGTGGGGGAAGGGGCAGTTAGCTGGGGATTGAGAAGACTACCCCAGGGTCTGAATTTGAGGGGAAATGGTACCAGAATGAAAACTGCCCATCGTCATCACAGCTCAGCTCTCCTCCCCACCCCTCATCCCTGCCCTGGGGAGAGGAGCCATAATGCAGACCACGGAGGGAAGGCATTGTGTCAGGATGTACAGCCAAGTGGCTGGGCCGTGCTGCCTGGGGACAGCACCCCAGGATGTCCAGGAGGCTGGGGCCCTCAGCACCCAGGAGCCCAGGCACAGTTTGGGTCACCAGATTTAGCAAATAAAAGCATAGGATGCTAGTTCATGTGGACTTCACATAGACAATGAATTCTTAGGATAAGTATGCCCCATGTAATATTTGGTACATACTTGTACTCAACTTTCTGTCGTTGCTTCTCTGAAATTCAGAGTTAACGGGCATCTTGCATTCCATCTGACAACCCCAGACGCAGAGACAGGCAGGAGAAGCCATCTCCTGGGGTCTGGGGAGGGAGCTCTCAAGTCAGACTGCCCTGGGGTCCAGTCCCCCATGTAACTAATCCCACGACCTCGTCAGATCGCTAACTCGGCCTGGGTTTTCGCCTCCATCTTCAGAGTGCCTACCTCGTGAGACTGATGTGAGGACTTGGAGAGACCCTTCTAAAGCCCTGAGAACAGCCTGGCATGCAGTCCCCACTCAACAAGTGCTCCCCCGAGCAGATTCACTTGTAGAATTTGTACAAGATTCACTTGTACTGAATCTGGGTGAGCAGAAGAACTGTGATCAATCACTAGCCATGCACGTGAGGCGGCAGGTTTCAAACACTGGGGTCTCAGGACCCCTTAACCCTTAGAGAAATTACTGCAGATGCAGAGTTGTGTGTGTGCATGTTTGATCTATCAACAGTTACCGTAACAGAAATTAAAGCTGAGAAAGAAATGTAAATATTTATGTATTCCTCTTAAATGATAATGAGCCCGCTACGTTTACATAAATAACATATTTAAAATTAAAAAAATTTTTTAATGTCTATTTATTGTTGGGAGAGAGAGACAGAGTGCAAGCAGGGGAGGAGCAAGGAGAGGGAGACACAGAATCGGAAACAGGCTCCAGGCTCTGGGCTGTCAGCACAGAGCCCGACCTGGGGCTCGAACTCACTAACAGTGAGATCATGATCTGAGCTGAAGTCAGATGCTTGACCAACTGACTGAGCCACCTGGGCGCCCCCCTAAATAACATATTTTAAATTAAAATGGCTCTGTGTTTTAAAACCAGTGGAAAAAGTGGCGTTGTTTTACATTTTTGCCCATCTTTCCTATGTGTGGCTTCATCGAAGTCAGCTGGCTTCTTGCATCTGCCGACCACTGCATCCAGTCCCATCTGCTGTCGCGTGTCATCTGGCCTCTGGGACACGCTACACCTGGGAGCACACGCGTGTGAGAAAGGCAAGTATCTCAGTACTACCGTAAAAATGGTTGTAACCTTTTGATCTGAGTCCGAGTGGGGGCCGCGGATCACGCAGGTCAGAGAGGCCCCGGGCAGCCCCGGAGCCCAGCCGCACCCGCTGACGGTGGGGACGGCATCCGGGCTGGCCGCGTGGCCGTGCTGGCGTGGGCTCTTCCACGGCGGGCACGCACAGCCGCAGTCCGCACTGAGCCTCGGGGAGCCCGGCTGGGGTTAGCAAGCACTTTACAGCGAGGTCACTAAGGCCTGGACCTTCCTTGGCCTGGCCATCCCGAGCAAGAGGGGGCGGAGTGGTGACGGGAGCCCCGCTTCGTGAGCTCTGGGGAGGACACGCTGTGCTGTGTGAGGCAACCTCAGAGCCGCAGAAGGTGCTGGGCCTCAGGAGTCGTCTCTCTTCATATCAGTGATCTCCTTCCTGCCTGTGTGTTCTCCTGATCCCGGTTCCTACCTGTCCCTGCGCCCCCCCACACACACACACACAGTGGGGGCCTGCCACCAAGGAGGGGCCAGGGACCTTAGGTGAAAGGTAAGCGTCAAGCCAGGGCCTCCAGGTAATCAGGGATGCTGAGCCTGTGGCTGGCCTCTGCATGTGTATCTTGCCAGCGCGACCCTCTACCCCTCCAGGCGTCCTGTGTGTGTCTCTCAGGACCTGTTGACGGGGTCTGTCTAGGGCTCTGGTCATGGCGGATGCATGTCTGTACTCCCCCTTTGTTGTTGTTGTTTTAATTTTTTATAAGTTTATTTACTTTTGAGAGAAAGAGAGAGTGTGCACGAGGGGCAGAGAGAGGGGGAGAGAGAATCCCAAGCAGGCTTCGTACTGGCTGCACAGAGCCAGAGGTGGGGCTCGAACTCACACACCATGAGATCATGGCCAGAGTGGAAATCGAGAGTCAGACACTCAACCACTTGAGCCACCCAGACACCCCTGTATGTCTCCTTTGTAGGTTACTGGTCCCTCCCTGGGCCGCATGCAAGTCCCTCTGGGTCTCTCACTCAGTGCCCACGTGTGACTGTGGGTCCGTGTGGATGCCATATAAGCAAGCACCCTGACACTTTCTCAGGTTCGGAGTAGCTGGCCATCGTGGGGGCAAAGCTGGAGGGTGGTGGCAGAGTTTTCCTGTTGTTTCCAGCACATTCTTCTGGGGCCAGGAGTGTTGTCAAGGCAACCAGCGGCCACCTGGTCAATGGAGCAGCTGTGTCCGTGACCACGTTAGGAGAGCTCGCTCTGTCTCTGCACTCCCATCTGGCCCCTGAGCTGGCAGGCAGCACTGGGGACAGGCCACCTCTGTCCCCTGGCTCCTTAGCTCTAGAAGCCCGCCTGAGCCCACTGCCCCCACCCCCACCCTCTGCCTGGGCCCAAGCAGGGGCCCCGCACATGTGGGAACAGGCTTCAGATCTTCAGTCATTCTGATTCAGCAAAGATTTATTAACCTCGACTGTGTGCTGGGCACTGGAAACCAGGGGCACCAAAGACAGACAGATGAGGTCCTACACTCACAGAACTTAAGAAACATATTAATACCCAAGCCTCACACTCTCTCGGCCCTTACGGTGTGCGGGTCACCGTTTTGTAACTTATGTGTGGCAGTTCATGTAAACACTGCAATAATTCTAGTACTGCGCCTGTTTTCCAAATGGGGAAATGCAGGCACAGAGAGGTTAAATTACTTGCTCTAAACCACACAGCAGCAGAGGCAGATTTGAACACAGGGCACCTGGCTCCATGCTTTGACCCACTAGACTGCACAGCCTCTACTAAATGAGAAATATAATTTCAGATAGTGGTAAATACCACAAAGAAACAAAACTAGTGGCTGAAGGGTGCTGGACACTAGGGTCATTGAGGTTGTACCATTGAAGAGTTGGCATCTGAGTGGAGTCTTATTAGCCAAAGAGAGCCAGCCATGCAAAGGTCAATGGAAACAGCATGTGCAAAGGCCCAGAGGCAGAATCGGAACATGGCATGTTGGAAGAACAGAGTGAAGGACACTGGCTGGAGCCTAGTGAGGGAGGGGTTCAGTGTTGTAACAGATAAACTTCCAAGGCTAAGTGGCTTCCACGAAAAGACATACATTTCTTGCCTGTGGGTGTTCCTTGACCAGCCGGTGGCTGTGCAGGGACCATTCAGAGCCCTTCTTTCTGTGGTTCCACTGTCCACAGCCTATGGTCCCTGGGTGGCTGTGTCAAGCTAGTGGAAGGAAAGGGGCGTGGGAGATGTCGATGGGCTGGGAGTGCAGTACTTTGTGATCCAGAACCTAGCCCCCTGGCCACTCTCAACCTCAAGGGAGACTGAAATGTGCTCCAGCAATGTGACCCAGAAGAAGAGGACCCGGGCATGGCAGGAACGTGGCTGGACTTGGCCACTAAACAGCTGCTGAGTGAGCCAACAGAGCGGTCAGATTTGGGTGTTTTCTGGTGTAGACAAAGGGGGTTTGCTGATGGGTGGGAGGCCGAGGAAGACAAGACCCAGAGGTGGAGAAGCTGAGGTTCTGGGGGGGAAAGGGGAAGATTTGGGGTTCCCTCGGCCAGCTGCCAGGGCACTGTCCCTTTATGGCCCTTGGGAAGGCCCGGATCCTGCCCTGTGGAGCCTTGAGCTAGGCTTGGACATAAGTCCAGAGGGCGTGTGCATGTGTGTGCTCACACCTACAAGCGTGCATATGTATGTCCAAACAATAAATGGGAACCCCCCCAAAACTATCTCGTTGCCGCTGGGCTGCCCTGTGTTGGTGAAAGGCCTTCCCCAGAAGGCACATGTGCCGGCCTTGCTGTGCAGTCTTGCCTAAAGCACTGCCCCTCTCTGGGCCTCAGTTTCTCCACCTCTGAAACCAGAGGTCTGGAGCAAACTGGAGGCTGTATGCTGGTGGTGGAAAGGTCAAGTTCAGCTTGCAGCCTGCACCGCCCTCACCATGTTTGTCAAAATACCCAAAGAGTGGGAGACTTTGATTAAAATTTTGATTCAGTCTCTTAAGATTTGGGCCTTTTTAATGTCCATTTTGTTGAAAAGCCTCTTCAGGAATAAGCCAAAGAGGGGAAGATACGTTTGTCCAGCAGAGTCAAATATTTATTACCATAGCTGTGTTTGAGTTATCTTATCATTATGGAGAGAATGGCAATAATACTCATAATCAATAATATTTATTATTCATCTATTGCTCTGAAACTCCAAGTGCCATACAGTCATTAGTAGGAGGGACCCTCACAGCAGCCTTGTGATGTAGGTATTATTATCCTCCTTTTACAAGTGGAGAAACTGAGGCTCGGAGCTCACCTGAGCTGGGGGCCTCAGAGAGAGGGCGGCCTCAGGGCTGGGAACTAACAGTGTGCTGAGTGGCCAGGAGGGAGGTTGGCAGCCAACGTGGCCATTCTTCTCGGAGGCCTGGCTCCCCTCACGCCACACCTACCCTTCGTCTGCACAGTAAGGGACTTCTGGTACCCAGGGAGGTTGGTCAGAACCTTCCCCGTTCTCGGGCACCATGAGGCCAGGGACAGGGAATGCAGGCTTGGAAACTCTTCTCGATCATGGCAGACTCTGGTTTTCTAAAGCAGAGATAAACCATGACATGGGATCTGAAAATACACGGTTGTATATTTTCTCTTCCCATACCTATCCACCCAGCCACCCATCCACTCCCCAACCATGCATCCACCCAGTCACTCACCCATCCACCTGCCACTCCTCCACCCATCCATCCATCCACCCATCCATTTATCCATCCTCCCATCCACTCACCCATCCACCTGTCCACTCTGCCACCCATCTGTTCATCTACCCATCTACTCACTCACCCTCCCATTCATCACCCAGCCACCCAGCCACTTGCCCATCCAGCCAGCCACCCATCCATCCACTCATTCCTTCACATCCCTACCCATACCGACACCCAAGTAAAGAAGAAATAAATGGTCCAAGGGAACAAATCAACCAACCATCCAGCCATTTTATTTGTCCATGCTGTAATCCAGGTCCAACGCTGACATTGGGGAGTCCAACACAGCCTAGACACTGGGAAGCACCCAGTGAGAGGGGCCATCAGGCTGTGGTCTCAGAGGTATCTGAGTTTCTCCAGTGTCTGTGGGCACAGAGTCCAGAGGTGCCCTCCCCTGATGGCTCAACACAGTTGCCTAACGTCCCTGTAGTCTGCCTCACACCACACCTCACCCGCAAGCAGAGGCACCCGGGGACCCGCAGATGCACAGCCACACACCCACATGCACACACCACCCTGAACGTCTCAGGCACGTGGAGAGAGACACACACATAGCAGGGTATATGCGGGAGCACACAAGATGTATGCACATCAGGACCCCAGAGGTACTTGGAGGTGCAGCCACATGACGACCCCAAGACTCCTGAAGGGCACACACACACACAGACATACACACATGCGTGCACACAGAAATGCAAACGGACATGGATTAGAACACCCACGGCCTCTTGGGGGAGAGCTTTCTGGGTTGAGAGGCACTGGATATGGGTGGACCCAGAGCAGAGAGGCCTGGTTTACACCTCTCTGCCAGTCTGCCCTGGGACTGTGACATCCACAGGAAGCCCTGCTGAGCCCTGCCATCCATGGGACCCCTCACCCCAGTGTTTCTTCCCCATAACTGAGGACTTGGCCTCACCTCTGGGGACACATGGCAGTGGCAGGGGCACCCTGGTGAGAAGCAGCCTCCCTGAGCACAGTGGCGACAATCGAGCCCTGTGATGGTCACCCAGTGCCCAGGGCACGGGCGTGCCTGCCGCATGGCTCACTGTGAGGTCACTGCTCAGCGTCCCTGCTCAGAAGACCTGAGCATAACAGGATGAGTGAGGCTGGGGGTCTAAATCCTTTCCCAGGTATTACCCATGACACTTCAGTCCAGGCATCCAGGGGCCGCTTTTGCCCATTTGGCCAACAGAATTTGAGAACCCAGCTCGGTGAGGGTCCCTCCCCCTGGGGACCAGGCCTCGCTCCTCCTTATCCCAAAGTGAGGAGCGGAATTGAGAAGAAGCACAGGCCATGGAATGATACAGGCAGACTCGATATAAATAAAATATTCATATAAAAATAGTCTCTTACAAAATATTCTCTCTTATCCAGTGGCTCACTTTCCAAAAGATGAAAACTGCTGGGAGTTTTATTATTATCTTTCCTCTCTCTCCGAATTCCAAACTGGATTTTTCTACTGGTGTTAAGTGTGAGCTGGGCAGGACTCAAGGATGGGAAATGTCTCCAAATCTGGACCGGCTTAGATTTCTGGATAAGTAGCAGCAAACAGCAAAAAAATATAAACGTGTGTGTATATATATCTATATATGTATAAAGGACATCTGCTCTGAAACATCTAGTGCTGCAAGGGCATACTTGCAAAACCGACTAGTAGAAATATCTGCATAAAGAATAATCATGTACAGGCCTACTCGTCTCCTTGCTCTAGTGACAAAATTATCCCGCAAGGAAAGCAAGCGGTCCACTTTGATTGCAGAAAACGGATCCCGACGAGGTGGAAGGATTCTTTTTAATTAAATAAATTAATATTATTTTTTTATCAGAATAAATTGTTAAATATTGCTATGTTGAGGCCCAAGGGTCCAGGGCTCCTGGTGCCAAAAGGCTCTGCTCCTCAGGCCAAGGCGGGCCCCCTGCGGTGTCTGGGGTTAGGTGGAGCAGCAGCGGGTCAGGAAGAGAATGGTCAAGGGCTCTGGAGAGATCTTTCCTACAGGCGCCCGCCGGAAGACCCAGGAGACTGTCCCTACAGCAGAAAAGACAAGCGCAGCGTTCCTGCGGTTCCCCGTGCAGATCCGGGGAGAGACCCGCCAGGGTGATTGCAGCTTGGAAGCTGTCCGGTTCTCCCCGCAGTCTGACTTGCAGCTGGAGAGGGCGGCGCGGCGGAGTCCCGGGCTCACTTGCATGTGTACACCTCGGTGCGCTCGCTGCACGTGTTGCACTTGACGTAGCAGCACCAGTGGAACTTGCAGTTGCACTGCCACACGCGGGCGTACTGGTGGGTGTTGTAGCCACGGCCGCAGCACATGAGGTCGCAGCCACTGGCCTGCGGTGCCGTCTTGTTACACGCGCGGCCCTGCGTGCCCACACTTCCCGTCACCGGGTCCTCCTCGCAGTAGTTGGGCGACTTCTCGATGTACACCAGGTCCGTGTCCATGGGCTTGCGGTACGACAGCGGCTTCTTGATCTTGAGGAAGGTGGGCCGCTTGTTGCGACTGGCGCGCACGGGTTCCACGTGAACCGCCTCGTTGTACTTGTCCTTGAGCACGTAGCCCAGCTCCCGGAACTGCGGCAGCGTGGTCCAGCACGTCTTGGTGGTGCACGAGCCCGACACGCCGTGGCACTTACACTCCAGCTTCATGTTCTCCTCCAGGATCTGCGGGGGCGGGCGGGGAAGAGCATAGCGCTGTCACTGCACGCCCTCTGGGGCCTCCAGCCCCGCCCCGCCCCGCCGGCCTGGGCTTCCGGTTCCCGGTAGGTGGCGGACACTCACACCTGGTGTCAGATCCCTCTCACCTCCCGCCTGTGTGCTGTGCTCCTCCCTGAACTCGTTCCTCTCCTGGCCTCCCAGCTCCTATCTGGTCCTGAGCCTGGTGCTCTGATCAGTCCCGGCCAGCCCAGAGCACACAGAGCTTCCCTTTGGCCCGCACAGGTTTAAAATCATTTTGAACCAACACTTAAAAACCAGCAGCTCAACTTCCAGGGGTTATTTTTGGCAAATAGAAAGGGCATCTGGCAACTCTACAGTGAGACTCAAATTATTTAATAACTGGCACCACTGAGTGCCGACGTTTGGGTATGGACGCTGGCCACAAATGCCAGCATGGCCCTCCCGCACCTGCACCTGACTCCTTCACAGGCTGGCACCTGTGACCCCAATTTGCCACAGTCCCCACCCCTCTCTGTTACTTCCCTGACCTCAAGTATGTATTTTCAGAGGTCATCTGCCTTGACCACTTATGACATCTGCAAGGCACAGTGAACATCTGGGGCTGGGTACCCTGGCTCTGATTTAACCCTCTCTGACATCCAGGCTACATGATGTGCCTCTTCTGAGTTCCCAATACCTCATGGGCTCCCACCGCCATAGCTCTGAGAGGCGGCGCTGTACAAAAAAGCAAAAAGCACAGATACTGGAGCCTGGGTTTAAGTCCCAGATGCAACATCAACCTGCTGTGTGCCCTTGGGCAACTTACTTGACTCCTCTGTGATGCTGTTTCCCAGTATGCAAAACAGGGATAATAATTGTAATTAATTATAATCACGCAATGAGTTACCAGACAGCAACAAAAAAGAAGGAACTCATACACACAAGAAGAACAGATCCCCAAGATGTGATGTTGAGTGAAAGAAATTGGATGCAAAAAAAGAACATACTGTATGATTCCGCTGCTCCGAAGTTCAAGGTCAGGCAAAACTAAAGGCTGGGTTTCATTAGGTCTTTATTGGCATACATGGGCAGTGGGCTACAGATGGCCCGCGATGGCATTTTGCTAACACCTGCTTTGGAATATCCCAGCAGGAAAGGAGGGCAAAATTTACCAAACTGCCCATGGTACTAGATATTTAGGTTGTTTTCAGGCTTTGGGTTCTTTAAAAAAATCTTTCTTTCCCTCCCTTCTTTGTTTGTCCTTTTTTTTTTAAATTCAAGTTTGTTACTATACAGTGTGGTCTTGGCTTCAGGAGAAGAACCCAGTGATTCATCTCTAACATATGACACCCAGTGCTCATCCCCAAAAGTGCCCTCCTCAGTGCCCCTCACCCATTTAACCCATCCCCCACCCGCCTCCCCTCCAGCAACTCTCAGTTTCTTCTCTGTATTTAAGAGTCTTTTATGGTTTGCCTCCCTCTGTTTTTATTTTATTTTTTTTCCCTTCCCCTATGTTCTTTCTTTTTTTAAAAGCTGTATTTTAGAAGGGAGTATCTTTGGAACTAAAGCTTCTCTTCCCTCCTTATCATCTTTGGCCTGATTTTATCCCAATAGACATTTATGAGGCTCCTACTGTGTGCCAGGCTCTGGGTGGGGGACATACTAGTGAGCATAGTTCCTGGGTCATAGTGTATATGAGCATTTTCATGGTCTTCATCTGGACTGCCAAATTAATTTTGCCTGTTGTGTAGTGAGAAAATAGTGCATTTGTGAGTAAATGACTGAACATGTAATCACCACCTGTATATACACTGTGCCTGTGCTTTTATACATGGCATTATTTAACTCCATGAGGTTAGTATGATTTCATTTCACAGGGGTCAAAACTCAGGCTCACTATGTCCTAGAGCTGGTCTATGAGGCATTCAGAGGAAAAGGTCTTATTGCTGAGGATCTGCATCAACTGCTTGGTGGCTGCTTACTTGCTTTGTGACCTTGGAATTGCCACACCTCCTCTCTGGGCCTCAGTTGCCTTTGCTGAAACATGGAATGAGAGCAATTCCATCTTTTCTGACAAAAGTCAGGAACAGAATCAGACATTCAAAAAAATAGTCATGAGTTCTGCCTCTGGGCCTGGGCCTGTGTGGGTGCTCGGGACCCCGACAAGAGAAGGTCCCCTGTCTCCAAGGATGGGTGCATGTTCGGGATCCTCCCAGTCCTAAGAGCTCTGCATCCAGGAGGAGGGGACCAGTGTTTGAGTCAACGGACTCAACAGGAAGTGAGGGCCACCCTGTTTCAACCACAGTATCAGCAACTGAATGAGCCAGCAATGCCACAGGCATCCAGAATGTTCAGGAACAGAGAATCCAGTTGGTGAATGCTCTGATTCCAGGACACCTAGTGTGACAGAGCACCTACTGTGTCAGGCACCCTCATATGACCTCCACACACATGCTGCTGGTACTGGATGAGCCACCCCCAAATAACAGATGCTCCTTTGGGCTGTCAGTGAGGAGACTGTTCCCATGCATCTGGTCCTCCTTCCCGCCCTGGCCCGAGAAGCGTGGGGACAGAGCAAGGCTCTGGGGAGTGGCGACACACTCTGGGGGCAGGGTTAGGCAGCGGGTTTTAGTGCAGTCAGACATGTCAGCACAGATGTGCTGGGGCCACTCACGGATTCTGACAACGCCCAGAATGCAGGGCCCCGGAACCTTCTTCACAGCTGGGGGGAGCAGTGCATGCATGGCACAGCGTCTAATAAAGCTGAAGATGCACCGGCCTTAGCTCAGAAATTTCACTTCCAGGGTATATATACACCTGAGAGAACCAAATGCTTGTGTGCACAGCAGACAGGTTCAAGGATGTTCATAGCTGCGGCATTCATGGACACATGGAGGGTGCCCACTGTGGATTCACGGCGTCTCTCCCCGCTGGGCACGCTCCATGTGTCCATCATGATGGACTGGGTAAGCCTAGGTGTGCACTCAGCGGACACCCCAGGGCAGTGACAATGAACAACTACAGCAAACCACACCAACAGAGGTCAAGGTCAGAAGTACAGTGGAGGGGGAAAACAGCAATCATAAAAGACTTCCACAGAATGATTTCATCACAATCAAGTTCAAAGAGGGGCAAAACTGGATTGTATTGTTCGGGGACACCTAAAAAGTATAATAAAAGGTAAAGAAATGAGGGTCACAAATATCAAGGCGGTGGCTGTGTCTGGGGTGGGGCGCGAGGGGTTGTGGTTGACAAGGGTCATCTCGGGCACTTCTGGGGTGTTGGCAATGTCTGTTCCTTGATATGAATGCTTTATAATTATTCTTTTAAATCAATAGAGATGTTCTCTGTGCTTTTTTGCACAAATGCTGTATCTCACAATTTATAAAAATTGCTGTGATGTGAGGCGTTTGGGTGGCTCACTCGACTAAGCATCCAACTTTGGCTCAGGTCATGATCTCACAGTTTGTGAGTATAAGTCCCGCGTTGGGCTCTGTGCTGACAGCTCAGAGCCTGGAGCCTGCTTCAGATTCTGTATCTCCCTTTCTCTCTGCCCCTCCTCACTTGAACTCTCTTTCTCTCAAAAATAAACATTTAAAAAATGCAATGGGTACAATAGCACAGGAAAGCATGTGCAACATCATGAGGTATCAGGCAAATGTAAATCAAAAATCACAGTGAGATACTCCTTCATACCATCTAGGATGACAGACAGAAGACATACAGACATAGCAAGTGTTGGCAAGGGTGTGAAGAAATGGAGACCTTCACACGACACTGGTGGGACTGTGAAATGGAGCGGTCCTGTGGACAACTATCTAGTAGTTCCTCAAAATGTTAAACAGGGTTGTCACATGCCCAGTGCTGTGACCTCCTTTGAGTCCTACCCCCCTCCTCATACTCATGTGTTGAAATCCTAACCCCCCCCAAGAGTAAGTGGGGACTTTGGAGTTTCTTAAGTCATGAAGACTTAATGCCTTGTTAAAAGAGACTCCAGAGAGACCCTGGCCCCTTCTACCATGTGAGGACATAGTGAGAAGGCTCTGACTTTGAGCCAGAAAGAGGGCCCTCACCAGAAGGCTGGTGACTTGAGCTTGGACTTCCAGCTTCCAGAACGGTGAGAAATAAGTGTCTGTTTATAAGGTCTATTGTATTTTGTGATAGCAGCCTGAACAGACTAAGTCCACCCAGCAATTCCGCTCCTATCGGTACACTCAGGAGAAATGAAAACATATGCCCATACAAAAACTTGTAAACCAAAGTGAACAGCATTCTTCATAATTGCCAAAGTGTGGAAACAACCCAACTGTCCATCACCTGATGAATGGATAAACAAAATGTGGCAGATCCACACAATGGAACATTATTCTGCCATGAAAAGGCATGGAGTGCTGACACACACGACAACATGGATAGACCTTGAAAACATTGTGCTCAGTGACAGAAGCCAGACACAAAAGACATAAATTGTATGATTGCATTTATATGTGATGTCCAGAATAGGCAAATCTGAGAGACAGAAGGTAGATAGTGTGGTTTGGGAAGAGACTGGGGCAAAGGAGGCACAGGCTTCTTTCTGAGGTAACAAAAATAGTCTGCAATTGTGATCATGGTTGAACGTATCTGAGAATATGTTAAAAAGTGTTGAACTGGATACTTTAAATGAGTGCACTATATGGTATGTGAATTATACCTCAATAGAACTAGGGATGTTTTAAAGAAGTTTCTTTCTTTCCTTTCTTTTTCTCCCTTCCTTCCTTCCTTCCTTCCTTCCTTCCTTCCTTCTTTCCTTCTTTCCTTTCTCTCTCTCTCTCCTTCCTTCCTTCTTTCCTTGCTTCCTTCCTCTCTCTCTCTTTCTGTTTATTTATTTATTTTGAGAGAGAAAGAGAGAGCACAAGCTGGGGAGGGGCAGAAAGAAGGTGACACAGCATCTGAAGCAGGCTTCCCGCCGTTAGTGTGGAGCCCAATGCGGGGCTCCAACTCACGAACTGTGAGATAGTAACCTGAGCTGAAATCAAGAATCAGACCTTTAATCAACTGAGCCAGCCAGGCACCCCAAGCTGGGTTTTTCTTTTTTTTTAAGTCCCTGGAAGGTTTTAGTGAAACAGCAATAGGTTGTATTTGTGAGGTTGGGACACCCAACGTTTCCGTCATGGCAGCTGCTGGGCCCCAAGCCCCAGTGCCAAAGGTCGGGCTTCTGGGTCAGGTTGGGTGCTGCCGCTCCCGCTGCATGCAGCCTCCCGCACGACACCTCCCTCTTCCTGTGAGGCCACAGCTGGCCTGAGGCCATGGCAGTATTTGTGTGGGCCCCTAATCAGATGATGTCCAGCCCGTTAACCCTGCAAACTCTGCATTTTGAGAGCCTCAGTGATTGCATTATATCCATGCTAAGCTGGGCATAATCACGGCTGCCCTTGCCAGCACTGGCCACCCAGACGGGCATCCGGATGGGCACCCGGCCCTCTCCCTGAGGCAGGGGACGACAGCAGAGGAAACAAGTGTGGGACAAAGCCACATTCTTTGTACCCCCTGCCCCCACCACCAGAGGCCAGGCTGGCTATAGGCTTCCCCCCTGTCCAAAGGGATTTCCAGGGCTCCCTTTATACTGGAAAAGTCTGGATTGTGATTCTGAGGCATGTTGTCGGAGGGTGTGCAGGCTCTAGGAGGACACCCCGTGCACCTTCCCAGTGCCTGGCACACAGCGGGTGCTCAGCAAGTGCCCAAAGGTAAATTCACCATCAGGGTGCACTCAGACTATTCCATGACCAGCAAGCAGCACCCTGAATGCCCAGGGTCTGAGAGGCCCTGCCTGGCCGGCATCAGCCCCGCATCACTGGGCAGAGGGGAAGAGGGGAGGACCCCGGGAGCAACCACAATTCGGGGAGGGGCGATCAGAGGGTTTGGAGCACCTGGTGTGGACACACATCAATATTGTATGTCCCTGGTGGCACTGCTGGGTCCCAGCTTACAGAGCAGCTACATAAGACTGGGGTCTGCCATTTTACCAGCCTGCAATGCAGACGTGCCTCAGTGCAAGAGGAAAGTCAAGGAGAAAATAAGTCTGAGAGGCCCAGAGTCTGGTGCCTCACGGTGTCTGGGAGAACATGGACTTCTCCCGCCTCCCACCAGTGCGCTGGGGTGTGAACACCACAAGGGGCCTCAGGTCCCTGGGCTGGGAGGACTCTGGAGGAAACAAGAAGCGGCTGCTACAGGGTTCAGGTTTTACCTGTTGAAGGGATTGAGTCCCCTTCTCCACCTGTTGTTGCCCTGGTCGGCTAGGAGGTGGGTGTTTATCACAAGTGACCAGGGAAGCCAGGACCACGATTCATGACTTATAAAGCTCTCAGAGCGGTTGTAACATACATACCACGCTGGTGCAGAGACCGTGCAGGCAGAGGGCTGGGAATGTGTGGGTACGCCTGTACCTTCTGCTCAGTTTTGCTGTGAACCTGAAACTGGTCTGAAAAATGAAGCCTATTTTTAAGAAAAAGATCTCAGAAGAGAAGCTGAATGCGGGGATGGTCTCTGGCATTGAGATAGGGCTGTCTCTGCTGCTAATTGGCTGGGTTCCCTCGCTGGCCCTCGGGTTCCCCATTTTGAACCCAAGGGTCTGAGCTAGATGATTTCCACGGCTGCTTCTGCCACTACCTCTCTGTTTTCTGACTCTGTCTGTCTTGACTTTGCATCCGTACTGCTTTTTTAGCCTGTATGGAGTGTGTTCAGAGCCTGACGACATCTGATTTTCCTGACACTCCCTGACAGATGGGCATTAAACTCCCATTTCACAGGTAAAGAAAGGGAGGCTCAGAGAAAGGCAGGGACATGAGCAGGTTTGCAGAGCCAGAATAGGTGGCCTTCTGTGTGTCTAGTTTCCTTCATTCAGCATGTTTTCAAGGTCCTTTTCATGGCTGAATGATACTCCGTTGTACGGATATGCCACCCTCTGTCCCGTTCATCAGTTGTTGGAAAGGAGTCCCGTTTTTAATATATATTTTTAAGTTTGTTTGTTTATTTTGAGAGAGAGAGCATGCACACGCACAGGCAGGGGAGGGGCAGAGAAAGAGGGAGAGAGAGAATCCCAAGCAGTCTCTGCGCTGTCAGCACAGAGTCCGACACAGGGCTCAAACTCACAAGCCATGAGATTGTGACCTGAGCCGAAACCAAGGGTTGGACACTGAGCCAACTGAGTCTCCCAGGCTCAGTCCCCTTTTTATATTGTCCGTAATGTCCTAGTCTGAATGCACTCTGTGTACCAGCCATGACCCAGAGGCCACCCGGACTGCACGCTCCTCTGAGGTGAGCTGACAATGACCCCCTACCCCTTGACTCCCAGACCCATCCTCACTCTCTCTTCATCCACCTCTTTTCTCTGGCCCCCTGTTCCTTACCTGGCTAATCCTTACCGCCACCCCAGAGGCTCAACCCATTTCCACTACTGGATGTGCACCCTCCAGCAAGGCTCACACATGTGCCAAATGACCCGGTGCCTCACAGAGGTGTTATCTAAAGTATCAAAAGGCCGAGCAAATCTAAAGATCCCCCAAGGGTTATAACACCTCCAATGACTGGAATGTCCTGCAGCGGTTAAAGAGAGTGAGGCAGTCCTGTACTTACTACTGAAGGCTGATCTTCGAGATACACAGGAGAACAAAGCAAGGCTCTGAAAAGTATGCAGACCATGAGCTCATGTGTGGGAGAAAGAAAAGATCAGAAAAAAGAAAAAAAGAAAAAAGAAAAGATCTGTGCACGTGTGTTGGTAAGAGCACAGACCGTCTCTGGAAGTATACATGGGAGTTAGTAAGAGTGGCTACTTCTGGGGAGGATGCCCGGTGCCAGGGGCTGGGTGGGCACGACCCTTGCTTCTCACGGGACTGTACTTTTTGAAGATTCTATCATGTCAGAAAAAGTCACCTTGTCCACAAAGCCTTCCTTGATTGCCAAGGCAATCAGTGACCCCCTCGTGGTTTCCGTGGCTGTCCTGGGCCATGGGGTATCTGTCACCTTGGCCCTGTGATGACTGTCTACTGTCAATATCTCCCATCAGGCCAGCACGTCTTTGTGGTGACATGGAGATACACCATTCAGATGCCCCTTCAAGGAAAGTCTTGCTTCAAAGCTACAGCTAGTGATATGATAGTAAACTGGCCCTTCAAACCCGCACGTAAGCATGTACACACACACACACACACACACACACACACACACACACATACCCTGTTTTGTTGTGTTTGCTAATTTCTTTGGGATAAATGTTCCTACCACGGCCGACTTTAGGCTGCAAATGATGTGACAGTTGGCTCACAAATCCCAGCATCTTTAACACTGGGTCTTGTGAGCCCAAGGGAGCCGGCCCCAGTGCATTGTGGGACGGCGAATGGAATCAGCATCCAGCCTCCGGTGGTTAGACCCTTTGGGGCCTGTCCCCGCCGCAGAACGGCAGCTTTGCCGGGGGGCCTGCAGCCAGGGGCCGACCGAGGCAGGGGTAAAAGGCCTGGCCACTTTGATGGGCAGTACCTGCCCCAGAGTTCCTGCCACAGCTCTGCCCGGCCAGCGACACAGCTCCACCTCTGCTGATCCCTGCTTCTGGACAACCGCACCTGTACCATTGCTCAGAGCCTGTGGCCAGGACATTCACCTCCACCACCCTAGCGTCCGGCAGAGAAAGCCTGGCCTGGAGAAGCTATTGGCCAGTAGGAAGTGGAAAGAAGGACCTAGCATGTGTCTATTTGCATTCATTACCCACTCATTGTGCATTGAGCACCTACTGTGTGCTTTGGGCCTCACACCTGTGGCACAGGCCCTGGGAGGACCATGATGCAAGGTGGTGCTCTTCCAACCTTCTTTGGGCCTGCAGAGCCGAGCCAGGAGCAGTGATAATAGTCCCCTCGATGAGTTTCATGAAGGAGTGGAACAGAATGCAAAGAAAACTTCTGACCCAAAGTAGCTGCTCTTGTGTGTGTGTCCGGGAAGCTTCCCTCAAGAAGGCAAAGGCCGAGCCAGCAGCCAGATAACAGGAAGGATAAAATAGGATCAGCCAAACTTTTCGGCCCAGGAAGCAGCACATGCCAAGACCTGGACGTGGGAGGGTTGTGGCCTGCCCATGAGATGAATGGGGGGGCGGGGGGAGGCTGGCCACTCACGGCAGGGAGAAGCCTGGTTACCTGCAAGCCCAGGGGTGCCACCCAGGGCCTGTCGTGCAGGAGAGTGGTGAGGTCCGAATGACACCTTTAAAGATCATTCCAGAAGGGGCAGGAATTAGGTTAGAGAAGGTCAGAGCGGCAGGATGGAGCTGTGGAAGGAAACCATCCCCATCCAGAGTGGACGGTGGCTCTGACAAAGATGGTGGGAAAGGAGGGGAGAGGAGGAGCAACATCAGTAACACTTGGTGCTGGATGATCCGTGGGGGGTGTGGGGGAGGGCCCAGGGCAACTCACAGGCATCTAATGGATACGGAGACCATGAACTAAAACAAGGAACCTGAAGAAGGACCTGGCTGGAGAAAGAACATGCCTTGAGCGCATAATGAGGAAGTTCCAGGCCCAGAAGAGGGGCATCTGGGGAACCTTTCGGTACCACTGAAATCTGGCCCCAGTCAGCACAGGCACTCACAGGAGATCATGCGGCTGGAGTCCTAGTCAGGATTCAGTCACGTCCACAAACTAAAACATGTGGTTGAAACCAGCCAGAAGCGGGGTAAATGCCTATAATTTTTGGTATTTAAAAAAAGAAAAGATTACAAGAGCACAAGATATGAGAGTCTGAGAAAGACTGAAAGCTTTAGATGACCACATGTTCAACATGAGTGAATAAGCTGTTAAAAAGCCAATAGCCTGAGGTCACATTAACAGAGGTCTGGTGCCCACAGTAAGGGAGGAGATTGCTATGTGATTTTCAGAACCAAACTATACCCCTGACAGATGGACAGAGACAGACACAGATAGAACATGTTTAGGGGAAAGGGCCGGAGACCCCAAACCAAGGGAGCTGCAGTTGCTTAGCCCGGAGAAGGCAGTTCACGGTGTCCCTGGTCACTGCCCCAACTGCTCTGCAGGCCCATCCTGGGGCACGGTGAGTGGGAGGGACTGAAACCCCGCTTGGAGGGGAGTCACAGGACAGCAGATGCCGCTCGGTGAGAGGCTGGCCCTTGGCACCAGGCCAACCAGAGCTGGACGGGGGCTGCTGGGGAGCTGCTGGGCTCCCTGTCCTGGAGGACGTGGCAGCAGCAGCCGGGGTCCGCAGTGGGGATTCGTGCACAGGGTGGGGTGGGGCTGCTCTCAGTCTGCTTCTCTGCCCCCCCAGTCCAGCCCCAGACCTGTCTGGAGAGCAGGAAGGATTTTCCGCACCGCTGGAGGGAGAAGAATCAATCTGTCTCTGACAGGTCCCCCAGGAAGTGCCAACAATGTACCAGGTGCTGCCCAGAGCCCAGAATTACCCAGGGCTGGATTCTTGGGCCTGGGAGGGGCCTTGGGAGAAACTTGGCTCCAGAAAATTCCTTGATTCATAGCACTGAATAGATATTATCAAAGTTGGCCTCCTGGGCTGTTGCAGACTTTTTAGGCTGCACAGAGGATCTGGGGGTGAACTTCCTGGAGGAGGAAGGCGTTCTGAGGGGAGGGGGGGTCAGACAGCTACCTCTGGCACCCACACAGTCCATGCCACAGGGCGCTCCTGTGACTGGGAGCTTCTGTCACCCTCCCAAGCGTTCTGAGAGGCATCAAATTTTTTAAAACCCTAAAGCCATTTCCCAGCATTGAATTCCACTGCTCCCTTTCACAAACCCTCCAGCACTGAGGCCACGGGGAAGAATGGAAGCCCCAACACAGTCTGGGAAGAAATCCCACCTCATGGAGCTCTGTCGCTCCTGCCACGCCCTCCCCCGTCCCCCGTGGCCTGACCCACCCAACCCTTCAAGGGCCCCCGAAAACGGCCCTCTTCCTCAGAGAGTCCTGCCCTGCTCACTGGACACTGTCAGGACCCCACCAGCATGGACTTCTCCCTCTCCCCGTGCCCTTCTCCTTGTGCCTCATTTCACAGCAAGCCTGGAGTGGCCTTCAGAGCTACGCAAAAGCTGGCTCCTCGGTGAGGCCCAGCCACCCAGACTGGAGTAATCCTGTCAGTGATGGCTCCCAGCTCCTGGCAGCCACAGCTCCCAGATCCCACTGCCCATCACTCCCAGTTCCCACCTGTCATGGCTCCCAGTTCCCACCACTCATAACTGCTAGTTCCCACCAATCATGGTTCCCAGATCCCACTGCCCATCACTCCCTGCTCCCACCAGTTATGGCTCCCAGATCCCACCGCTCATCACTCCCAGTTCCCACCTGTCATGGCTCCCAGATCCCACCACTCATCACTCCCAGATTCTACCACTCATCACTCCCAGTTCCCACCACTCATCACTCCCAGGTCCCACCAATCATCACTCCCAGTTCCCACTGCTCACCACTACCAGATCCCACCAGTCATTGCTAAGGATAGGCTCATAACTCAGGCCAATCAGGGTCCATCAGAACAAGTCTTGGGGATTCAGTGTGAAGAAAAGACAAGAACTATTAGTTCTATTTCCCTCCAGATGTGAAGAAGAAATGTAGGGGCCAGACCTATGCATAGGCACCTTGCAGTCACGTGAGTCTGAGAACGGAGTTAACTAAGAAANTCTGTCTCTCTCTCTCTCCTAGAAATAAATAAAAACATTCAAAAAAAAATTAATAAAAAAAAAAAGAAAGCAGAACTGAGAAAAAAAGAGAGGCTGATGGGTGTGTGCAACTGATTCCTAGGAATATCGTCGGCATCTGTATCCTGGATCAAGCTGCACCTGAATTCATTACCCCAGGACCATTCAGTTCCATGAACTGATGAATTTCCTTTGTTTTAAAGCTGACCTGAGTTGGGTTTCTGTCCCTTACATCCCAAAATACCCTCGTTGATACACAGCTCTCTTTATCAGGGTAGAAGAGATGCTTTTTGTAAAGTTAATACCCATTCCATGGGTTTTAAGTCACAGTATAGAGCAGATCTGGAGGAAGGGGGAGGCAGGACTGGTTTTTTGAAAGGGCCTTGGGGAGGCCAGGACCTTGAGGGCTGGAGATTGAGGTCTGCTGCTTCCTTCCCTTTAATCCCCTCCGCTGTTGGTCAGCCTCATTCCACTGCAGGAGGGGTCAGTTCTGGGCCATTGTGCCCCAGAGGATGAGCCGTGACTCAGGCAATCAGAATTGGTGTCTATGTGACAGTATGTTGTGATGAAAGGCTACCTAGGTAGCCCGAGAAGCCTGGTGCAAATCCTACCTCTGGTGGCCGCATGCTAGTGATGACAGAAATGACCAAAGGGAGCAGGGCACACTCCCCGTCTGGCTCTCCCTTTCCTCATCACACCCAGGCTTCCTCACCACAGAGGCTGAAAACCCAAGGCACCACTTGACAAAGAGAGACCTGAGAGAGTTAACTTCTCATTTCCCACCTTTGGAGGCTGCGATGTGAGAGTGTGACTCCTAGAGCCGTCTTGTGACCCAAAGTCAAGAGAACCAGAGACTGACAAGATGACTATGGCAAATGAGAAGGAGGGACATAACCTGGGCCCTCGAAGAGAGCCTCTGGAAAACAGAAAACAACAACAACAAACAACAACAAAACACCTACATCCAGACTTCACTTTGCAAGAAAAAGCCAACCCCTATCAATGAAACCACTTCTCATAAGATGTTTTGTTACTTGTAACCAATTGCATCCTCAGTGATTCACTTCTTCTCGTAAAGTGGGAGCAAGCAAGTTCCTCAGAAGGAACGGTGGGGGTTAAATGGGAGAAGGGCTATGGGACTTGGTGCAGAGCCGTCGCCGTATGAGCTTTCCAGTTTCCGTCGTGAATGCGGAGATGCGCCGCACACCTGCAAGGGCAGGGGCGGAGGGCAGTGCTCCGGGCTGGAGGAGCGATCAGCTAGGGGACCCCTACACAGCTGTGTGGCTGCAGGCAAGTCCTTTTCCTTTCCTGGGCCTCAGTTTCCCCCACCTGTACAAGGAAGGGGCTAGAGAGGAATCTCCCAGAGGGAAGACGGGGACACAGAGGGACGAGGAAGACAGGGGCAGGAATAAGAAGCTGGCCGAATTCTCCCAGGCGCTCCCGGGGTGTGTGTGTCCATCTCGGCATGGTGCAGGAGCCACACAGACACAAAGGTCACCGCACGTGCTGAGTGTGCCCTGCTGAAGAGGTTTGGGGCCTTCATGGTCCCTCCCGCCTCCTCCCACACCCAGGCCGACTCACCCCAGAAACCCAGCCTGTTGTAAACCCCCAAGGACAGCTCCTGAGGCTCATCTGTGCCACATGGGAGCCCGGGGCCTCTTTACGAAGCTCGCCGAGAAGGCCACGTCTTCTCCCCACACAGCACCCGTTCCCCAGTGCCTGCGGTGTCCCCGCACATCTGTGTCACCACGGGTGCTTGCTCCCACCCTCACATCCCGACCGCCCTCTCCCCAGCAGGATGCCTGGTTCCAGAACCTTCTCTGGACATACCCCGAGCGAGCTGGGAAAAGCTGGCCACTGGTCAAGGAGAGGCACAGAAAGCAGGTGGCGGCGGGTCTGCTGGGTGTGGAGGCCTCATCCCCCTGGGGCTGGTGTTAGGTTTCCATAGAAGGGAGGTGCCCTGGGGCAGGACATGGTCACCAGGTCCTGCTGGCTTCTCCCAGGCCTCCATGCCCTAGCTGTCCCTCCACCCCCGACCGCATGTGACTGTGACCCAAACCTCCTGCAGCAACCGAGCTGAGCCCTCATCCCTCATCCTCTGTGTGTGACCAGGGGTGTCCGTGACTGCCCATGTGCCACCCCCTGTGCTCAGGACCTCTTAGGCACGTCCCAGGGAGCCCGACGAGATGGGGCCCTGCTGGAGGGGAGGCCCGCTCCCTTGCCCACCTCCCATGAGAGCCTGGCTGTGCCAGGCAGTCCGCATGCCCCCTCCTCCAGCCCGGACGCTCGCCTGTGTGCCCTACACCCACAGCCCACCTGCCCCCCCCTCCGTGTCAGGACAGACCCAGCCAGGCGGACACCCCACAGAAGACTGAAGGGCAAGAAGAAAGAGAGGCTGGGACACTTATTCCCCAGATTCCCTCCCTGTGGGGACATGTGGTGGCCGTCACTGCATTTCCATACCTACAACCGCGGCTCCTGCCAAGTGGTCCCTCTTCTCCAGCTATACTTTCTCCAGTGACGCAGTTCCCTTCACTGACCCTCAGGCCTCCGGGATGTAAGAGCTCCCGGGTCTTACCAGCACCAGGTCTGCAACAGGTCTCAGGATCCTCCCAATGCTGCCCACACCCCCGTAAGTGATCCCTTCATCAAACTCTCTGCCGGGACCCCAACTGTGGCATCTACGAGAGCCCGGCTGGGATGCGGGGTGAGCGGCACCACCTCCGGGCCTTGGGTCTGTCCCCTCCGCCGATGGACCACACCCACCGGCCGCAGGGCCAGGACCGAATGACCAAAGACGTAGTGCCAGGCTGGAAGGAGGCTGTCAGCAAAGACAGCTGCTGTCGCTGGGACCTGTTTATTTCCAGTGAAATGTTTATGTTGGTCCTGGATAAGAGTAGGGACGATTTCTCAGAAGAGGGCTCCACACTGGCTTTGTGCCCAAGCTTCACCTGTTCCTCCCACCAGACCGTGAGCCCCTCGTCGGATCCGCACAGCATCCCTCTCGGACACATCTACCATCCTCCTCCCCATTCTGTGGGCGAGGAAGGCGAGTACAGCTGAACAGAAGGAAGGCAGAGGGCCCTGGCGGCCTCGTCCCCTCGGGCTATGGTCCCCAGAGACCATTTGTGCAGCGGACACTGCGGTGCCCACCCAGAACCCCCTCCAGGACTCACACTTGCCGCTGCCCGGCTGCCCAGGGCACAGCCGCTGACGCTCGAAGGCGAGCTCTTCTAGGAGCTGCTCTCCCACCATGGGAGCCACCTCACCCACGGTCACGAGCCCCCCGGGGCAACTCCAGCCAGTGACCGGACTCACAGCCTCTGCCGTGGCTGCGTCCCAGCCCACTGTCCTTCCCCTGCTTCCTTACGGGGGTCTCTGCCCAGAGCCCTTCCTGGAAATACCCTGTGTGTGAATTTCCAGGGGCCCTGATCTAAGACCATGGGGGACCCAGTGGGCCGCTGGCCGGGGAGACCATAGGCGGGAGCACTACCCTGGGAGGAGGGGCTGCAGGCTGACAGCCCAGGGTCCACACCAGGTGCTCCTCCTCTTCCCATTCTTCCTCTTCCTACAGCTCCTCCTCCTCTTCTTCCTGCTACTCCTCTGTTACTCCTCCTTCTGCTCTTCCTCTGTCCCCTCTCGCTCCTCCCCTTCCAGCTGCCCCTCCCCCTCCNTTAGCTGCAGCTGTATTCCTCTGGGCGACTCAGATGAAAGAGAAGAGAAGGCAGCATTTTGGGGAAACATTTGGAGTATTTTCTCCTCAGCCACATTCTTTAAGTCATAGTGGATGCACTGACTTCAAGCAAATATTCCCGTGGGCCTCGGGTGGGAAGGGCAGGGGAGAGCCGCGTCCACGGGGCAGAGCTGGCGGAGGGCAGTGGGCACGGCGTCCGGCCCGGGCCTCAGGAAAAGGAGTGTCAGCCCAAACTGGAAAGAAGAGTTTCCTGGTCTACACTGGGACCTTGTGAGACAGCGCTGGCCAGGTTACAGCTGCTGAGACGCCCTCCAGGCTCCCTGCCCTTGGGGTTCAAGTCCAGCCTGCTGCCCGCCTCTCGAGCGCTCCACGGACTGGCGTCCGCCCAACTTGGGGACTCGTAGGAAGCCCCGTCTCAGAGACAGACAGCCCCTCACCCTAGACCTGTCTCCTTCCAGGCTCCACTCCCCCCAGGACACCTGTACGCTGCTGCACACGGGCACACACACTCAGACACACCCCTCGTGCTGCACACACAGACACCCTCCTGGCGTGCATGGCCCCCTGCATCCCCCAGCCCGTCCACACCCTCACAGTCCTCACCACACCGTCACACGTGTGCTCACGCTCACCTGCTGCCCCACTCCCAGGCACACACACACATGTGTACACAGTGTGCACACTCACACACACCACCACACACCACTCAGCCCCACATGGCACATGCTTATATAGTCCCTCACCCACCCCACACCACACATACTCCTGTGCTCAAACACACACACACACTCCCCACATACTCCCATGTGAACGTACACATACTCCCCACCCACCCGCTTGCATACAACCCACACACACTCCCCCCACATGCTCATATGCATACAACACACACGCACCTCCCTTCTCACACACACACATGCACCTCCCCTCACATACACACACCATACATGCACCTCCCTCACACACACACACACACCACACACACACACCTCCACTCACACACACAGATTACACACACATGCCCCTCCCCTCACACACACACACACACCACACACACATCCACCTCCCCTCACACACACACCACACACACATGCACCTCCCCTCACACACACACACACCACACACGCACCTCCCCTCACACACACACACACCACACACACATCCACCTCCCCTTACACACACACACCACACACACATGCACCTCCCCTCACACACACACACACCACACACGCACCTCCCCTCACACACACACACACACGCACGCACCTCCCCTCACACACACACACATGTCCCCTCACACAAGCTCACACTTGTCATACACACATACTCCCCCCCACACTCACACGCATCCCACACACACCCTCAGAGGTGAGGGAACCTGATGGTGGAGGCCAGCAGACGGGCCCTCCGCTGCTTCCTGGCCAGGGGCCCTAGGCCAGGCCTTGGCGTGGCTCACCTACCAACTGATTGTAGCACAACCCTTTCCAAGGGCTGTTGTGGGCACTTCAGGTAGAACCCCATTTTCGAGGTGGGACGGACAAGCCCAAGTGGGCCAACGGCAGTTCCCGGAGCTGCCTCCTACCCCCAGCGCATCTCTCCCAGACACACTCTGTCTGCTTCTTTCTCATGAGCGGACTCACCCCAGGGTGGGGGAGGGGGGGAATGTGCTGACTAAAGGGCAGGCGCTCAAGGGGTCTGCCCTCGGGACGGGGTCTGGGGGGGGATGTGGACTGTGGCGTGGATGCTCATCAGGTGACCCACTGTAGCGTGAGGGGCAGGGAGGCCAGCAGGAGTGAGGTGGGGCCACCGACCCTGCTGGTTCCTCCCAACTTTGGAGTAGGGGTGACTTGACCTGGGCGTGCATGCATGCGTTCATTCATTCATTCATTCATTCATTCTCCTACTAATTCATCTTTCCACCACATGTTTGTTTAGTCCCTGCCCTGAGCTGAGCCCTGAGTTGGTGGCCAGGTGGGCACAAAGAGCCAAGCCCCCTGCTCCCTGGAAGCTCCCACTCTGCGGGGAAGGTGACCACACACCGCACACACCTGCCCCTCCCGCAGTCACACACCCCCCACCCCACAGTCTGCTTCCCACAGCCCTGCTGGAAAATGTTTTTGAGCCCATGGAGGGGTCTGAATCAGAAGGGGTATCAGAGAGCACTGACGAATTATTCATGTTGTTCTGGGTACAGACAGTACCGTTGCTATGTTTTTAAAAAATCTGTATTGATTGGTGAAATAACATGATGTCTGGGGATTTGCCCTTGATGGGTCCAGTTTAGAAGAATTGGGGTAGAGACTGAAACAATGTTGATGGCTGTGGGCCAAATGTTGGGGTTGCTGTAGCTCGGGGCTCATCTTACCGTCCTGTCTCCATCTCCCCCATCATCCCCCACTACCTCTGACCTCACCTCGTATGTCTTGTCCACCACCCTTAAGTTCGACGGATCCCTTGCTGATCCTCCAACACACTGCCAGCCCTATGGGGACACGTGGCCCCAGCACCCAGAGATGCCCATGTCTGTCCAGACCCTCTTCTCTTGACCCACAGACATGGGCGCCTTCAGGGACAACCCTGAAGATTAAACTTCAAAGACCCATGGCCTCGGACCTTGAAGACAGTGCAACCGTCAGACCTGAAACACACATCCACACAAGGCTCCGATACAAATGTTCACAGCAGCACTATTTGCAGGAGTCAAAGCGCGAAACGACCCAAGCGCCCATCCATTGATGAGCAGATAAACAAAATGTGGCATGTGCGTGCGATGGAATAGGACACAGCCATGAAAAGGAATGAAGTACTGATACATCTCAACATAGATGGACCTTGAAACCATTAAGCTAAGTGAAATAAGCCAGACACGAATGCTCACCTACTGTACAACTCCATTTATACGGATGCCTAGGACTGGCAAATCCAGAGGGAGAGAAAGCAAGCTAATGGTTGCCCAGGGCTGAGGGAGTTAGGAGTGGGGAGTAACTGCTAACTGCTAATAGGTACGTGGTTTCTTTGGGGGTGATGAAAACATTCTAAAATTGTTATGGGGCTGCTTGCACAGCCCTTCTGTAAACACTTAATGGCAGGTCTTTCTGAACCGCACAAAGCCCATGCTGCCTCAGGGCCTTTGAAGCTGCTAGGCCCTCTGCCTGTGACACCTTTCCTCTGGTTCGTCAGCTCCAGTTCTGCTCCTCAAAGCAACTTTCCGTGGTGATCCATGCACTCTCCCCCCCTCCCCGCTGTCATATACCCCTGTTTACTTCCTCCAACCCCCCGGGACACTTGGAGATGACTCGTTTTCCTCCCCCTTCCCTGCCTAAATGTCAGCTCCCAAAAAGCACTGCCCTCATCTCCCATGCAGGAGGCATCTAGAAGAGGCTTGCCTCATAGGCGATGCTTCGCCAGCACTTGGATGCAATGAAGGAGTGAGCAAGTGAGCAAATGAATGAATTCATCCTGGCTCAGGAACATAGCTGGCCATTTCCTTTGCAGCGGGATCTTGTAAAGGGGCCCCGGCTTAGTCCACAGGGATCCAGGCTGACAGCCCAGAGAGGGGCTTTATAACTGGGGACAGGAGGAGTCATAAGGACACCCAGTGCATGGAGGGAAGACCCAACAATGAGGCCATGCTGGCTGAGCACCCTCCGTGCCACTGGCCCACCCCCAGATGAACTGCCCTGACCCCGCCAAGCCCTGTCTGGCTGACCAGGTACCAGTGAAGCCCTTTGACCCGCCGCCATCCGGGTCAGGAGGGTGGGCTGGCCTGGCCTTGGGTTCTGTGTTGCCTCCCATGTCCCAGAGGACAAGGGCGCAGACACACGTCCCCGGAGAGGTGCCTTTTCCTGCCCCTGATGGAGTCAGGTTTTTTCCAGCCAGGCAACTGGGAAAAACACCCTGGGTTATCTCTGTGCCAGGCCAGTTTCCAGAGAGGAGGGGTGGGGCCTCCCCCGGAGGCAGAGGGTCCACGATTGAGGAATAACTTACTTCTTACTGCTCTGAAGCCACAGGAGCTGAGACCCAAGGGCTCAGAGGACCCTGGGCTTTTGTCCCAGCCCAGCCACCGAGAGCTGCGAAGCTTTGATGCCTCATCCTCCCTTCCTGAGGCTGTCTCAGTACCACGTGGGCCACCCCGCGTGTCTAGTAGAGTGCGGGTGGGCCTGGAAGGTCCTCTGAAGTCACATCGCACCAAAGGAACTGGAGCGTCCCAGAGCGGAGAGGAGTTCCCAGCTTGCTGACCAGGAGTCCTAGCTCTGGCGCCTCCAGGCTCCGTGACCACGGGAATATCCCTTCACCTCTCTGAGCCGGGTTCTTCAGAAAAAAAACCAGGACTTAAGAACAACAATGGAAACCATCTCAGGGTTGCTAACTGAGGCAGAGCGTGGGATGTGCCTGCTTCACAGGAGGGAGCTAGAGGACAGGGCCTCAAGGGGCCTGGTCGGTCTGTCCACGTTTTTGCAGAACAATTTTCGGCAGATGATGCCGTCGAGCTGGAGGACCTGGGGAGCAAAAGCGGTCCTTCCTCGTTGTTATAGGGCGTGACTCTCGACTGAGCCTGCAGGGTGGGGGTGCACATCACGGACGGAGTGGACTCTCTATCCCCAGAGGTGCCAGCCCAATGTAGATCAGCACCATCCAAAACAGCGGCCACCAGCCACTGTGGCCAGTCTGCACACAGGTGAGCTTTATATGTAGAGCAAATGCCAGGTCTCAAAGACTTCTTATGGAAAGAAAATAACATAAAGCGTCTCAAGATCTTCATGTTGATTACATATCGAGATGACAGTATTTGGGGGGTATTCGACGAAGTAAAATATATAATTAAATGTAACACCCCCTTTTTAACCTTTTTGGTAGGGCTACAAAAAATTTAAGTTGCCTGCATGGCTCATGTCGATTTCTATTGGGTGGCTGGTCAGTTCCCTGTTGCTGAAAGCATGGCCCTAGCACCAACAGCATGGCCTCGCGGGGGCTTGTAGGAAGTACAGATCCTGGAGCCTGCTCTTCCACATCTGCTCCCTAGGGAATCTGCGTGCCTGTGTAAATGTGGGATGCCTGGCAGATGCCTCGACTGGAGGTCTTGGGGACCTGCGTTTCAGGCACAGAGTGGGCTCCGACGGCCCGAAGTCCAGCTTGCATCATGTGAAATACTAATGGATGCCTCTGTCCCTGAGTCATACACTTGGTCCATGGCCATCCTTCGAACCCTGCTCTCTCGCACCGGGAAGCAAACATACTTTCAAGTGAAAAGGGCAGCTTTGCGAGGGACTAGTCCCTGTTAGAAGTGAACGTGGAATGCACCATTGGTTGGCACCTTGTAACTTTTCAAAGTCTGGGAAATAATCTCAGAAAATAACTGGAAAACAGATCTGTGTGTTAGACTACAAAAACCAATGTAACCAACTCCCCCTAAATTCCTCCTCTTTTTGCTCTCTGAAAACTTGGCCCACGGGCATTACATGGCACTAAATATAGAAATGGTAAGCGAGGACATCACTCAGAGGTGCCACAAGTTGCCCAGGGCCTGTTACGGTTGAGTTGTGAACCATTGAGAGCTGGGAGCTGTAATTAAAATGCTGACAGCCTCCCAACTCTGAGCAGGCTGGGCGGGAGCAGGCCTGGGAGCCCACAGGAGGGGAGCAGCGAGGGTGGTGCCTTTCCGAAGGCATATGGGTCCAGGTTCAAAGTCCGCCGTTGGCTTTCCAGGACACAACCAAACCCACACTCCTCACAGGGTCCGGAGGCGATGNTGCCCATGTGACTTCACCTCCTACCCTCCCCACTCTCCCCCTGCCCCTCTCTCCCTTCTTCTCACTGTGCTTTCCTTTTTCATCATGGGATTTATTGCTCTCTGACAGTACATTCTCTCTCTGATTATTTGTTTGTCCTCTGCTTTCCCTCTGGAATGTCAGCTCCATAAAGGCAAGTACCCTCTAATCCCAGAACCTAAACCAGTACCAGACACATAAATAGGTGCTTGATAAACATTTGCTGAATTAATGAATGCATGGATTTCCATCCCTTTCTTTGAGCTGGTCTGGTGATCTCACTGGGAAAATGTCCAACTTGCCAGCAATGAGCTCAGCTTTTCACCCACCCATTCAACCAGCCATCCTTCCAAATAACCATCCATTCATCCATCCATCCATTCATCCACCTGTCCATCCACATAACCATTCATCCAACGATCCTTCCAAATACAGTCCATCCCTCCATCCTTCCAAATATCTATCCATCCATCCAACCATCTTCTAATATCTACCCATTCAGTTGTCCATCTATCCATCACATAACCATCCAACCATCTGACCAACCACTCAGCCATCCAAACCAACCCCCATATGGTTAGACCTCCAATCCTGGGGTCTCACCATCCCACCATTTGGGGTCTTTTACCAAATCCAGTTTGTGCCATCATGAATATATGCAGTGATTCACCATTTTCCTCTGTTACTACAATGTAAGAGCCTCAAAAGCAGAAGTATTATATCTGATTTCCAATGCCTAACACTTAGGAGTGAATGTTTACTGGATGAATATTTTCTCCTTTCTCCTTATTTACTTCCTCTGCATTTCCCATCAGACTGTGAGCTCTCTGATGGCAAGGGCAATGCTTTCAGTCACCTGTAGGTCTCTAAAATCTCACACGTGACACAAAGAAGATACTATAAATATGTAATGAATAAGTGAGTGAGTGCAGAAGAGAGGAATATAGCAAAAGTATAGACTCTGGACCCAGACTGCATGGATTCAGATCCTGCCTCTCTATTCATTAGCTATGTGACCTTGGGTGAGTCAATGAACTTCTCTGTGCTTCAGTGTCCTCATTCATAAAAGGCAGTTGACAACTGTACTTACCTCACTAGGTTGAGATTGTTATGAGTTAATAGAGATAAAGTACTTCATATAGTGCCCAGAGTAAGACAAAGCCTACACAGGAGTTTAAGAATGAAAGCTCAATGTCAACCTGGCCCAGAGGAACCAATATTGAAGGCACAGGCTTGAGTTTAAAAGGCAGAAGGAAGCGTCTGTCTGAGCCTGCACTGTTCCCATAGGAGGCCTCCTATAGCAAACACTTTAACTTTTCCCAGCCACACTGGGATCATTCGGCAAACCGTCAATATTATGTCAGGTGGTCATAAGTGCTATGTAGAGAAAGAAAACATGGAAGGGGACAGGAAGTGGTGAGGCAGATGGGGCAGCAGTTGCAAATGAAGTGGTCAGAAAAGGCCTCTTTAGGAAGGTAATACTTGAGCGAAGACTTGAGAAGGTGAAGGGGTGAATGTCTAGAGGGTGAACATTCCAGGCAGAGGAAACAGCAAGTGCAAAGGTCCTGAGGTAGGTATAGACCCAGTGTGCTTAAAGAGCAGGTGGAACAGAGTGAGCAAAGAGGAAGTAGAAGGGGATGAGGTCAGAGGGTCACGGGGGCCCAGGTCATAAAGAGCTTTGTCGGGCATTGTGAAGACTTGATGTTTACTCTGAGTGAGTTGGGAGCCACTACAAAGTCATGAGCAGAGGAGAGATGATTTCACTTATGCTGGAAAAGACTGCAGGGGTCGAGGTGGGAGAAGCGAAACAAGTTAGGAGGCTGTTGTGCTACTTCAGGGAAGAGATGATGGTAGCTTGGCCAGAGGATCAGGGGTACGGGCTGTTAGAAGGGGGAAGATTCTGGAAAGATGTTATAGGTAGAATCAACATATTGGATGCAGAGTGTGAAAGAAAGCATCAAGGGCAAAGCAAGCTTTTGGGGCTGCACGACTGGAAGAATGGAGCTGGGGGCTGGGGGCAGTGAAGCAGGGGCCCGTTTGTGGGAGAGGTGGGGCTTCCAGCAGGCATTCCGGGGTAGACAGTGGGAGGCACCTGCATGTGTGAGGCTTGACTTTGGGCGGGGAATCTGGGCAGGAGATGGGACTGGACAACCCTGCAGGTCCCGGAAGGTGGCATGTTCCTGGTACCCGTGGCGTGGGGACCAGAAAGGACACGGGCAGGGACCTCTCGCTGGAGGTGGCTGCTCACACATGACTGACAGACCCAGACAGACCGCCCCTGTTTGGGAGCCGGGAACACCAGTGTGGCATTGCAAGGGCTTGGTCTCCTGTTCTCTCAGTAAAGTGACAAATCCCAGTGACCTCCCAGACATCTGCTCCTCACTCCTTCCAGTGTGCTACCTGTCTGGTATGTGGGGAAAATGGAGCTTAAAGAACCTTAGGAATAGAATATAGGGATTAAAACCTAACTGTAACAGGACTACTATCGTTACTAATAATAATATTCATAATAGTGGCTACTATTTTCTGAGCCCTCATCATGGTCCCATTCAGCCTGCACAGCACCTCTGGGAAGTACACAGATCATCATTTTTCTCCCAACTGAGGCTCAGAGGGGGAAGGTTGCCAAGGTCACGCCATAAACAAGTTTTGCAGTTGGGATTTTTATCGTAGCACTTTCCACGGCCGTGTCATCCACGGCTCCCAGTGTAGAACAAAAGTCCAACATCCCTTCATGAGTCAAGAGCACAGTGTGGCCAGGAGCCCCCTGACCTGCCTCCCCCCACCCCCAGGACCCTCAAAGCCCAGGGGAGAACTGCTCCCCACAGGCAATCCTCCTAGCAGACTGCGTGGCACCCAGCCAGATCCTCAGTTGCCTTGCCTGCAAAATGGGCACATTTTCGCCCCTCTCTTGGAAGAGACTTTCAAGCCTTGGCCATCAAGGTGTTAAAAGAAAGGTTTTGCAAATTATAAAGTGTTTTACCAATGTTCTTGTTAGAATTATTACTTTATAATACAACAAATCCTCTAGGCTCCCTCTCCCCCAAATATACATATACATACACACACATATATTATATATATAAACATATGTGTGTATATACATATCACACACACACTATATATATATGTGTGTGTGTATATACACACACACACACACGCACTATTGCAGGCTGAGAAGAGGTTGCATAGAGCACAGGCTACAAAGGCAGACGGCTGGGAGAGAATCCTGACTCACATGTTATCCATCTGAGCAGCCTCAGTGTACCACTTAACTGATCTGCACCTCAGTTTTCCTCATCTGTAAAATGGGAGTGACAACACAGACCCTTCCCTGTGAGATTGTTTATGGAGAGCACCTGGAATGGGCAGCCACATATTATGTCAGGCCTTGAGAGACCTGCACAGAGCAGCTGAGTGCTGGGCTCGCATGGCCTGCATCCTCCTGGCCTCAGGGCCTGGCCCCACCCCTAACATCCCAGAAGGCCCGGAGATAAGGTAACTCATTCTGCTACCTCTGAGACTGGCCAGGAGCCTGAGATGCGGCTCAAGTCATTGCCTGGACCCCAGCTGCCCAACTGTGGAGTGGTGTTAACAAGGATTCCCCTACCTCCCGAGGTTATGAGGCCAAGGAAACAGATTAACTCTATGGGACAGAGCAAGCACTCACCCCTGTGTGCAGCGTTTAATATTTGTAACTCTAAGGCACATGCAAGGTCATGATTTAAAGAAGCCCATTTCTCAGGCAAGGAGACTTTTTCAGGACACGCCGATGCCTGGAATTCTCTTCAAAGGACACGCAAGCTTTCAGATTTAGGGAAAGTGACCTGCCTGCTCCCCCATGTTGCGGGGCCCCACCCTGCTCCTCCCTCCTCCCCTCCAGGACCATTCCTGCCCTTCTCGCCCTGTCTCCCCTCCACCACCACTTGGCTCCTCCTCCCTTCATCCCAGCAGATTTGATAACACCCAGGAGCCCCAGTCCCCCTGCTGAGACAAAGGCAGCAATTGTCCCTGGTGGGCGCCTTCTGACTAGGTCTCACCATGGTGAAATTGAGCCCCCTCGGCTTCACCCCACTTGGGAGGCCCCTCAGGGCCCCCTCCCCACCTCAGTTCGGTTTCAAATGAGTCCCCTGGCTGAAGGGCCAGCAGCCACACTGGGAATTCCTTCCAAGAGAAATCAGATGGCCACTGTTTGAGAACCCCCAGGGCTGGCTGGGGGCCAGGAGGTGAAAGGACTCGCTCCCACTGCTGCCAGGACCTTCTTGGGTCCCCTTAACAACACACCACTGTCTGTGTCCACGGCTCCCCTAAGCTGACAGGCGCTGTCCACCAGACCTCCCTGCAATGAGGAAACCGCCCAACACAATACGGGAGCCACGAGCCACATGGGGCTCCCCAGCACTGGAAATGTGGGCCGAGGAGCTGAATGTTTACTTTTATTTGTTTGTAATTGATTTAAAAAGCCACAGATAGGGGCGCCTGGGTGGCTGAGTTCCTTAAGAGACTGACTCTTGATTTTGGTTCAGGTCATGATCTCGTGGTTCATGAGTTTGAGCACCGCACAGAGCCTGCTTAGAATTCTCTCTCTCTCTCTGCCCCTCCACAACTCGCTCGAACTCTCTATAAAAATAAACAAACTAACTAAAAATATATACAGGTATGGCCTGTGGCAAATGTAGTGGCCAGCACAGCTGTAAGCACCCATGTCACTAAGAGCACCTACTGTGTGCCAGGGTCCATCTCTGGGAGGTGCCAAGGTGGCCTTCACAATTGTCTGGAAAGACGACAAGGATCTGGCAGCACAGAGATGTGACCCCCATGGTGACATCACCAGGCTCAGTAAGCCCCGAAACCTTGTTAAAACAGAAGGTGCCCCAGGTCTCCGCACAGGTGTGGGCACCAGGCATGCCCAGGTGCGGACATCTCATCCGGTGGCATCCTGAGCCCCCCGAAGGGCAATGTGCAGAAGTCTCTCCACATAGCCAACTTCCCTCCTGGCCCCAAAGTTTCTGGGTCTCCCGGGCAGAGGACAGTGGCCCAGGACTTGCCCAGGGCCCCCATTCCCAGAATGGGAGAGGAGTCATCCACAGCTTCCAAATGACCAGCCCCTGGGGCCTTTGCTGGCGGGAGCCGAGGACTAGAGAGCCTCCAAGTTCCCCAAAACAGGGCATCTGACAATCTCAAGAAACATTTTAGAATCATAGGGGTGTCAGAACTGGGGGTGAGGATAAATGCATCCAAGTCCGAGAACCCCTCCAGCTGCTAATAAGACAGGTCAGTGGTTGAGAACTGAGGCCGGAGTTGGCCTGCTAGGGTTCAGATCCGAGGGTAGCCCCTGCTGGGTGCCACCTGTGTGACCTTGGGCAAGTTTCTGAACCTCTCTGTTTCTCAGTTTTTCCATTTGTAAACTGGAGACAACACCACAGAGAGCTAACCTCATACAACTCTTGTGGGATTAAACCCAGCACATGCATTTCAAGAGCTAAGATTAGAATAGTGTTTTTATTCCCCAAGCAAACACCAGCTGGTCTCGCTTTCTGGGAGCAAGTTTTCTCTCAGTGGAGCTGAAACTTGCATCTTCCCATCTTCCTCTATCATGAGCCCTGGTCCTGCATGCCACCCCACCGCCACCCCCCAACCCACTCTTCAGTGACGGGAGGCTGTCCACTCCAGGCTGAGCCACCTGAGCTACCTCCTTTGGGCCTGCCCTGGGCAGCTTGTGCCCATGCCCAGGTCAGGGTCAGGAGGTGCAACATGGGCCGCTGAGTTCCAGGCACCATGGAGCTGGAGACCCAGAGACCTTTGTCTTCTATAAGCTCTGCCCCTGCTCCCCAGCCCCGCGGCCTGTCCATCCCCTCCTTCCCCAGCACCCACTGCTATCACAGAGGCATCACTGATGGGACCTGGCTGGGCCCTGCCCTGGCTGTGTCATCAGAAAAAAGTAAAAACACTTCAGGTCTCGGGAGGCATCCTCTTCCTGTACCTGGGCTGATACTCCGACGCCTCCTCAGCAGCCTCCACTCCAGACTGGTCCTGGCTCCTTCCTCTGGGTCCCCATACCCGGCCTGGCCGGCCCAGGGAGCTGGCCCCCACATCAGCACACACAATGCCCAGCCAGGCTCCCGCTGGGCCAGCCACAGGGGTCGGGCACGAATCCCACTTTGTTCTGTGAAATAAGCCAGTCGCAAAAGGACACATACGGCATGATCCCACTCATATGAGGTGCCTAGGTCAGGCAGATCTATAGAGACAGAAAGCAGGATGGCGGGTGGCGAAGAGGGTGAGCGGGCACTTCCTGTTTAATGGTTTGGGAAGTCGAGAAATTTCCGGAAATGGACGATGGTGATGGTTGCGAAACAAGGTAAATGGACTTCTAGCACCAAACTGCACGTTTCAAAATGAATAGGATGGTGAGTGTGACCCTCTGTGTATTTTACTACAATTATAAATAAATAAATTTTAAGAAAATAAGAGAGAAGCCATTCGTTGATTTAAAAATGATTTGGTCACTAGAAAACGAATCACAGACTTTGGCACCAGGGTTCAGTCAGTTCTGAGCCAAAACCAAAAGCACTATCCACAAAAGGAAAAATTGATGAATTGGACCTGATCGAAGTTCAAGGCTCTGAAAAGACCCCGTGACAAGGAAAAATAGATAAGCTAGACACTGAGAAAAACCCATTAGCAAAAGCCACATGTCTGACAAAAGGCTAGCAAGAAACCTCAAAACTCAACAGTACAAGCAAACAATCTAATTGGAAAACGGACATATAGGGGCACCTGGGGGGCTCAGTCAGTTGGGCGTCCGACTCCAGCTCAGCTCATGATCTCACAGCTGGTGGGTTCAAGCCCCATGTCAGGCTCTGTGCTGACAGCTCGGAGCCTGGAACCTGCTTCAGATTCTGTGTCTCCCTCTCTCTCTGCCCCCCTCCCCTACACATGCTCTTTCTCTCGCTCTCTCTCAAAAATAAATAAATATTAAAAAAATAAAAATAAATGTTAAAAGTGGGCACGAGACATGAGAACATTGCACTGAAGAGGAAATATGGATGACAAACATGCACACAGAAAGACGGGCGGCTCATTGGCTATTAGGGAACCGCTGGTTAAGGCCACAGCATGACATTGCACACGCCTACCAGAATGGCAGCAATAAACACCAGTGACAATGCCGGACGCAGGGAAACTGGGTCCCTCGTACATTGCGGGGGAGGGGGGGATGCGCTTTCTTCCCAAGTGAACCAGACAACTGCCGTGCATCCCGGCGTTGGCCTTTATCTCAGAGAAAGGTTGTGTGTCGTGACTGTATCAACATCCATATCCAGGCTGTGATATCATACCACCGGTTTGCAAGCTGTCCGGGAAAACTGGGCAAAGCTACGCGCTGTCTTTCTGTGTTCTGACAACTGCATGCGTATTTATAACATGTTGACATCACAACATTGAATTTCAAACTACAAGAAACACAGTAAAAATTGAATTTGAGTTGAACGGCATATATTTTCTTAGTATAAGTATGTCCCACATAATATTAGGGACATACTCGTACTAAAACAAGTATTTGTTATCTCAAATCCAAATTGAACTGGGAGTCTTGTGTTTTTATCTGGCAATCTTACTCTTGGGAAATTCCCCAAGGTAAGAGCAGATACTTGTCATTTCATTCATTCACTGAACAAATATCTCTTGAGCACTTAGTACGTGTCAGGCACTGTCTTAGGCACAGGGAAAATGGACATATAGGGGTACCTAGGGGGCTCTGAGCAGGCTCTAGGCTCTGAGCTGTCAGGGAACACACCTGTGACCTTACCTAATCCCTACCCTGTGATGCAGGCATTGTAGTGGAAGAAAATGGGCAATAAAAACATAATGAGCTGTGTAAATACGATAATTCATATGGTGGTAAGTGTTACATAGTAAATAAAGCAGAGTAGGATCCAGAGAGAGCTGAAGTGGATGTAGGGGAGGAAAGTCTGGGTTGGGGGGACTCCTGAGAAGGGGACATGTGAGCAGAGACCTGAAGGAATAGAAGGAGTTGGTGATGCAAAGATTGAGGGAAGAACATTCTAGACAGAGGAAAGAGCAAGTGCAAAGGCCCTGAGGCAGGAACATGACTGGCAAATTCCAGGAATGTATGGCTTCAGACAAAGCTGGTATCCACTGGTCCTAAGAACCCTGTGTCCTCCCCTTCCCCACCATAGAGTCCCAGCATGGAAGAAACTGAAGCCCTGGAGGTCAAGATTGACCCAAAGCTGCTACTGGCTCATGTCCCTCAATTCCAGATAGAAGCCTTTGCATCTGGGAAGGTGAGAACCCGCAGCTGCTCTGAATCTGGGGCAGAAATGGAGGGCACAGTGGCCCGAGGAGGACTCGGCCTCACCTGGGCAGCCGGCTTCAGACCAGGTAGGGCTTGGCTCTCCTCAACGTGCCACCACTGACCACTCTATCTGGTCAAATATGCAAGTGGCCCTCGGGACAGTGGAGAGGAGCATAGCTGAGTAAGCCTTATCTGGGCCCCGCCCCAGCTGCCAGGGGCCAGGTCCCTGGTGTCCCTTGACTCACAGGCCTGCCTACAGCCAGGGCAGGGTGAGAATCCAGCTCCCAGGAGCACCCAGACCAGACGGGGCAGGGCAGGAAGGGACAAGACTGCCCCCTCCCCCCCCCCNCTCCGGTGGAATTCCATCCCCCTGAGCTCACCTCCCTCGGAGCGAGCGGCACATTCCAGCAGGGCCAGCCCCATCCCAGCTGGGCCCCCATCCCTGGAGGCTGCGTCTCTGGGGCTCAGTCACCACACTCCCAGGAAGGGATCGCTGAGGGCCCCTCCCTCCATCAAGGCCCCCAGAGCTGCCCCACACTTCCCTCTCCGTGCACAGCAAGACCTCGACAGCCTGCCCTGCCAGGTGTGCTGTTTGTGGAGGTGCCGAGAGGCCATTCCCCTAACCCCCTGGCTGGGGTTCCAGGCTGGGGCCTGGCAGAGGCTGGGCTTTCCTGCACCCCAGAGGGGCATTCTCCATGTGCAGGGGAATGCATCGGGAAGGGTCCCTGCACCCAGCTCTCCTTCCACCCTCTCCTCCTCCTCATAGACCCCCTGCCCCCGTGCCCATTTCCCACGGGGAAATGCCCAGCTCTCCTGCTTTCCCACGTGAATCCTCCCTCTGGTCAATCCTACCAAAGGCCAGGGCTTCTGTTACTGCCTCCTGCTGGTGGCTGCCGGGAAGTGGCTCCAGCCAATATCTCACTCCGGAAGTAAGGTCTAGGCATCCATGATACCCCTGGGCATCGCCCCCCTTGCAGCTCACAGGGTCTCCCAGTCCCCAAGGTACCCAATTCCCCCTAATCATTTCTCCTGAGATGGGTCTTCCCCTTCCCCAGGTCATGATCCTGGTGAGAAGACCCATCCAACCATCTGTCCCCAACACAGCCCAAGGCGGGTCTTGTCTACTCTGCTTCCTAACCAGCTGTCCCTCCCTACTCTTCCGAGGCCCCTGCTGGGTTTGGGTCCCTGCCACCTTTACTCAGTTGTCCACTGTGTCTCAGAGAGGGCCCGAAACCTGCCTATGCACTTCTCCCCCAAAGTCTCTTCAGGACCTTCCTGCAGAAGGGGAAAAGTCTTACTCCTTGAACTGGCATTCAAGGCCCTGCATTTGGTCCTAACCCCTGTGCAGCCCATTCCCTATTACCCCTCTCTCCCCATACCCACAGAGCACCTCAGCAGCCGCCTGCACTGCCTGAACTATCCTCCTCCTTCCCGCTTGCCTTGTCCACCTGGAGGACTCCTACTTAACCTTCAAAGCCCTGCTAAAGAGTCCCCTCTTCCTCCTAGACGTCTCCAGACTTCTCCAAGAAGAAACCACTCCCTCTTCGTTCTGTGTGGCATTTCTCCTGTGGAGGGCAGCTCTGAAGCATATTTTTTCTTCCTCTGATCTGACGCTCTCACGAGACTGAGCATCTTGAGGGCGAGAACTGTGGTTAGCTCATCTCCCCCAGAAGGCTAGGAAGAAATCCTGCAAAGCCGCAAAGATTCTGCCATCTGAAGATGTCAGCCCAGTGCTTCTGACGCCTCTCTCCCTCCAGCCAAAGACCCCAGGATTCCAAACTCCATGTGTGAGGGGGCCAACCTAATATTCTACCACCCCGACCTGCACGGGCTGTGATTTCAACCCAAAACTATCATGCCCCTCATTTTCCAATAGGGAGAGGCTATACTTCTAAAATCGCCTTCCCCAAAGAGCTGTTGGCACCCGCATTTCTATCTTCTCCCCTGATTGTTCTGATTCAACCCTGAGGGTCACACAACTGCACGAGACGGAGGGGGAGCCCCACTGGCCTGTATCAGTGCCCCCACCTCCCCAGGCCCAAGGCCCACATCTGCAGGTGAGCGCCTGGCTCTGCCCGGGCTCAGACCTGCACTGGAGACCTATAAGGGCAGGATGCCCATGGCGTTTATCCTCCCTCGTCTGCCAGGTGAGGCGGTGGCCGCCCTGGGTCCCCAGTCGTGGGGCCCACCACCGTACCTCTGCCCCTTAGGACACCTACCCCTTCCCTGACTTGTTCCCTCTTTTGTGTCTCACCAGCAGCCAACAAGCCCAGAGCCTGTGGTCGGGTTGAGTCTTGTCTTCTCACAGCAGGAGCAAGGGAGCCAGCGATAAACACATCTGTGATCCTTTCCAAGATGCTCAGTCAGGAGCAGCTGCGGGCTGGCCCCTTCTCTGCTGTCAGCAACCCACCTCTGCTGTGTGTGGGGCCCACGGAAACCTACTGGGCGGGAGGCCCTGCAGTGGGACCCCATCTGCTTGAATAGCGAATAGCGCACTGCAGGGCCCTGCGGGCATCTCTCCCCCGGTGCCCTCACCTGCTGCCCCTGACCAGCACCCGAGGGTACAGAACAAATTGAGGATCATGGCCCCATTCAACAGATGGGGAAACCGAGGCCTCCAATAGGGATGGGACCCTGAGCTGATATACACTGAGCCTTACTAACCCCAGGCTAAGTGGCTGACCTTGCTCCTTGCCCCTGACCACTCGGATACGTGCCTGGAGACTTGGGGTGCCCTGTAGCAGGGAGTGACAGTCTGGCCACAGCAGGGCTGGGCTGGAAAGCTGCCTTCCCTCTGTGCCCTGCCCGCGTAGTATGGTCACTGCCCTGGGTGGCCCCCATTTGCACCCTGCAAAGAGGTGCTCGGGTCTTTTCCCGTGTGCACTGGGGAGTCCCGAATTCTACTTCTGGGTTCTGGAAAATACGTAGTGCCGGGGTGAATGGCTGCTCCCAGAAGGTCCCCTCAAAAGTCCTCCCAAACTAGAGTGGAGCTAGGTGTGGGGAGTACCCTCCACTGGGTTCCTGAAGCCAGGAGAGTGCTTCCCGCTCAGAAACGTCACGTGGACCCAGCCTGCCGCTCTTTCCCAAACCCTGTTCCTGATGCTGCCCCAAGCCTTACTCAGTCTCCTTGGAGTCAGTGTCTGTGACTTCTGTACCTCCTCTGCTCCAGAACCATCCGTGGCTCCCCAGGGACCATGAGGCACTCAACCATTCACTCTGCATGTATGTAGAAAGCCTCTGTAGGCCAGGCTCTGGTGTGTGGCCATGAATGAGACACGCAGGGTCTCTGTCCTCACCAAGTTTATGACCTCGGGAGGGGAGAAGACCCCGGAACAAGGCAGCATCTGAGAAAGGGCTAAGAAGGAATTGAAAGGGAAGCTTCTCTGAGGAGGGGACATTTGAGCTGAAACTTGAACAGTAAGAAGAAGGCGGCCCCGGGAAGATCTGAGGGGAGAATGCAAGGCCCTCTCTGCTTCTTAACCTGGCAGGCCACCTTGCAGCCTACTCAGTTGCTGTTACTCCTTCAGGGACCCATGGACCAGCCGGTCTAGGGCCCCTGAACGAACCCCGAGCCCCCACCTCTGGACCTTTGGCCATCACCTCCATACAGCAGACCTGGGTTGCCTTCACCTCTCTTCTTTGCCTAGCCAAACCTCACTCATTTGGGGGGCTCACCTCCTCCAGGAAGCCCACCAAGGTTGGTTTTATGATCTCCAATAGCCCCTAGCATCTGCATCACCCCAGAGCTGCCTGGAACAGCAGCCACAGGCCCCATACCCACTGCTTCTCAAGTCCTGTCCCATGTGATACATGCAGGACTTTCTTACCCAGGGCTGGGAATTCTCTCCTTCGGTTTTCACAGGGGCCCAAGCAGGGTAGGCACAGGTGAAGAAACTGAGGCCAGGAGAGGGAAGCCACTTGCCTTCCTTCCATCTGCCCCCAGGGAGTGAGAGCCTCCAGGGCAGGAGGGAGCCTGTGACCTGTAACCTCAGCCCCAAGGGGTGATCTGACCACAGAAATAGGAAGGAACGAGTAGCTGGGGCCCCTGGAGGGGCATGCTGGCTGTAGGTAGGCGCTCCCAGCCATGGGATTGGATGGGCAGGGCCTTACATTTTACCCCAGGACATCATCCTGGGCCCAGCCAGGTGAGCAGCTCTGCCTGGTGACTCACCCTGGCAGCGGGAGGCTCTGACACACAGGATGTGGCAAGAAGCTGGAAGGGGGAGGAGGGGGGCTGAAGGCAGCAGGACGGGCTAGCTGACCTGTCATTCTTCTGCAGGCCAGGGGTCTCGCTCCCCTCCAACGTGTGTGTGCTACCCCCAACACCTGCCCGACGGACTCCCTCTCCCACGACACCTGTTAGCACGACTTATCACACCCAGCCTGTGCTGAGGACTACTTTTGTGCCAGGCCCTGTCCCCCTCCCTGAGGACACTCCTGCCAGCTCTGTCCCCTTCTCGCGAAGGAAGGAGCGACAGAACCAGAACGTGAGCCCAGGCAGCTGGCCCGCCCTGCGACCACCCCGCCCTGACAGCGCGCAGCCGGTAGACCATGCCGGCTCCAGAGCCAGAAGCCCTGGGTTCAAATTCTGACTTTGCTCATTAGCAGTGGGAACCTTGGCTTGTTGCCTCACTGCTCTGTGTCTCCACATCTTCACCCGGGAAATGGGGATCATGAGAAGACCAATCACAGGAATGCCTTGAGGATTAAGTGAACGGATAGAGCCAGGGCTAGGAGACTACCTGACCGACGGACAGACTCCAGCAGAACGAGATCAGTGCCCCTTAACCATCTGCTGCCCGAATGGGCAGCTTGCAGCCCACACTTTGCCAGAAGACAGATGTGTTTGAGCCTCTGGTCATCGTTCTTTTCACCTTTTTCTGTATTTTATTTAAGGGTTGCCGTGACTGCCAGGTTCAAACGCCAACACTTAGAAGTGAAGGGACTACGCGTAAAAACCTGAGTAAAATCAGAGGGTTTGGTTTTCCTCATTGTTGTTCCCGTTTCTGCCTGACCCCTGTGGCTTCCGGCAGCGCCCACACATTCCTGTCAGCACAGGGGTCTATTCCTGACCCAGTGGCATGGAGCCCTCCCTTCGGATCTGTGCTGGCTCACAGATGCTTCTCTGTGGAGCTCCAACCGGCCCCCAGAGACCTTCCTCTCCCAGCACCGCCTGGGCCTGGGAGCCCCAATGTGGGCTCCAAGCACCTTGGCCTTCACAGGCCCTTCCAGAGCCCACTCTCAACCTCAGGCCTCTGTCCCGGACAGCATCCAAGCCAGGCAGCTCTGACTTGGGCACCCTGAGATGCCTGGTCAAGCTGCCTGTGCTTGAATACTTCTAGGGATGGGGAGCTCACTTTCTTGGTAACTCAACCTGTTTCTCAGTGGCTGTGGCTTGTTCTCACACTGGTAGGACCTGCCTGTCTGTGACGCCCCCCAGCCATGGGCTCTCATTCTGTCCTCTGGGCGTGAAGACCCATGTGCTCCCTTGCCTTGGGACAGCCAGCGCCTCAAAGGAGTGTCCAGTCCCCTTTCTATCCCAGCCACCTCCACTAGAAACATCCTGAAACATCCCTGACTCTTCTAAGCTGAGCCCAGAATCCAGGAGGATCTCAGGAGGCAATAAAGACAGAACAGTCACCTCCCTTATTTTGAGCTCCAGATCTTGATTAAGGTGGCCAATGGCATTTTAGCAGCCCTGGCAGCTGCTTCACAGGGATGATTCCTACTGAACTCACTTCAACCCCTCCCTACAGCTTGAGTTTTGTGTAGCTGATTTCTTGGACCCAAGGATAAGACATCACATCTGTCCCTCATTCCATCTTGCTGAGTCACATCCAATTTGTCTTAACAGGGACTGCATTACTCAACCCCTCCAGTCCCTGACACGCTTCATGCCCATACACAGATCCTGACCAGCAGCAAATTGACAATGGAGTCCAGCAGAATGAGGCTAAGGATGGAGCCCCGTGGCTTGCCACCCAGTGCCCGACACCAACCATTAGGAACAAGCTGTGTCACCGCACATCTGTGCAAGCTGCCCGGCACCCCTCCCTGGCTGCCTACCTTTCGGCCTGCCTCGTTATTGTGTAAGTTCATGAGAGTGCGGGCGTTCTGCTTGATCTCCCGGGCATCCACAAAGACCTTGGCGAAGCCGATGCCGTAGCGGATGTCGGCAGAGCAGCCACCCCACTTCCAGCCCTCGTCCTGGTGGTACTGGCCTTGCTTCTCTTTGTCGCAGCCACAGTCACTCAGGTTGCCCTGGGTACAGGCAGCGGTGATGGCGTGGGCCACGCCGGCGGCGATGATAGCATACGTGAAGGCAGCCTCCCGGCTCCCTGCAGGGAGAAGAGTGGAAAGGCTGGGGTCAAGTCCAGGGCACCCTGGGAGAAGGCCGAGCCTGGGTAAGAAGGGCAGCTGAACTCACTGTAATGCTCGCAGAGATGGACTCCTCACCCCCAGGAAAGCTCCATGTTGGGCTGATGACAATGCCCGACACCCGCCAGCCCATTCGATCCTGTCACTGAACGCCCTTGGAGCTGTCCAGCCTCTGGAAGGTTGGATGAGGGGACCTCCTTGTCAATTACCACCCCCTCCCCGCCACACTTGACGGGGCCGTGTACGCTCAGCACACGCTCACAGTGGCACACTGCAAAGTGGCATGTCTTCAACACCTGGAGCCAGAGGCCTGGGCTTGAATCCCAGGACCATCAATCCCTGGCTCTGGGACTCTTAACCAATGACAACCCCTCCTGGTGTCTCGGTCTCCTCGGCTGTAAAATGGGGACATGGCCATCATCTCTTTCTCAGAGCAATGACAGAGAACCTTAAGAATTTGTCCGTGTCGAGCTCTAGGCTCTGTGCCTGGCTCATGGGTCCCTATTATCATTGCTGTGTCACCTGTCATTGACAGGTTCACCCCTCCTCTTCTCCATGGTCCTCTCACTAGACCTCTCCAGAGAAGGCTGGGACCTGGTCCCCTTCCTGTCCGTGTCCTCAGGCATCAGTCAGATAGAGAAGGCAAGGTCTAGGGAAGGGATGAGGGACTGCCCACAGGGTGGAAGGGGAAGGAAGGGCCTGGACAGGAAGGGTCAGCAGAGGGAGGGAGTTTGGGGAGCACCAGGTAGTGCTTCACACAGGTCTTCCCAGCTGTGTGGAGATGCCCTACCAGGAGGCTGGGAACTGCCCGAAAAGATTTGCACAGGCTCTGCAGGATGGCGCTAGGGCTTTAAGTGGGAGTAAGAGGGCCCTGAGTAGCTGAGGCACAGTGGTGTAGCCACCCCGCCTCTTAACCTCTCTGATCCTTAATCTCTCCATCTGCAAAATGGGTCCAAGAGCAGCATCTGCTGTATGGAAAGCCCCAAGTGAACCCTCAGCAAGTTCACTCTCACAGTGGGGTAGGGTAGAAGCTCATGGAGGGCTCCCTAGAGGAAGAGTCCCCACGCCCAGAGCAGGCAGATGAGGCAGGGCTGACCAGGTGTGAAGGGGCAGGGAAGAGGGTTGTGATGCCCGTGACCTCAACAGTGGGTGAGGAGTGGGTGAGGCAACTTCCAAGCTGCTTTGGACTCAGGCTACACTGATGCACACACAAGTAGATGCCTCCTCCATGCACCCCCACCTGCCTCCTGGCCTTGCTCACCTAGGCTGCTAAGACACAAGCAACCTGCCTCCCATGCCATTGCCAGCCACTACTCTCCCACTGCGCGGATGCACCAGCCTGTCGAGCCGTCGGATGGCTTTATTCTACCGGGGCCCTTTCTCCACCATCCCATGCCAGCCTGTCTAGGGCATCCCCGTTCGCATGATACCTCCAATCACAGCTCCATCACATGCGGGCTGTGACTTGGACAAGCTCCTTGTCCTCTCTGAGCCTCAGTCTCCCTGTTTGTGAGATGCCGATGATGCCCATGCCTATGACAGGCGCTGCTCAGAAGGCAAAGGGGTGGAGCTGACAGGCTCAGCACAGTGCCTGGCTTGCCAGACACCCCTAAACTGGGGACTCTCTCCTTTTAACTGCACCTCAACCTCTGGAACATGGAAAAGGGGCATCATTACTTGAGCACCCACCAGGTTCCTGGCCCTGCACACATTATCGATCACATTCGTATTAGAAATCACACGTGTGTAACGGGGGCCCTGCAGAGGGCTGAGCATGAAGCAGCATGACAGGGTACAGCCACACAGTGGACACACGCATGGGCTGGACCTCCCACCTGGCAACCGGGCAGGCTGGATTCCTGACGACGCTTTTGTCAGGAATTAAGGAATTCCTGGCGTTAAGCATTAAGAAACGCTGCTTAAGATCGTTCAGTGCGCGGCCGGGCTTGCAGGAAGGCAAGGGAACGCGCGGGGACCATGTGCTGAAGACAGAACTGATCACCAGTAGGGCAAGTGGGAATGGGTTCTGGGGGAAAGGGGAGCTTCTGGATGAAGTCCTCAAGGCCTGAGTCCCACCAGGGCAGGACACTGGAAAGGAATGGAGAGAATTCCGGAGAGGGCAGGTTGGGAGCGCCACCATTCACCCACACACACCCAGCAAAGCCGGACCATAAACAGGCAGGTCAGACCTGGCCAGAACAGGAGGTGGGAAGGCGAGGCACAAGATCAGAATCTCCTGGAAACGAGGAGTCTTGCCCCTGCCTTTGAGATATGGTTCAGACTTGTCCTTCTGCATACTCAGGGGTTCCCAAGTCAAGGGGGAAGACCGGCCCCAGGCCGGTCATTCCCGAAGACCCCTCAAGAAGCAAAGATAACGCCACCAGGCACCAGCTCACAGCAGAGTATGAAACACACGAGAAAATAATACACTAGATTCAGCCAACAGTGAGATCAGACCCTCAATGACATCAAAGAAAAAAGTATCGGGATAGAGAGTATAAAGACAACAGGATGGGGGTCAGCTGTGTGACCTCAGGTGAGTCATCTAACCTCTCTGTGCTCCAGGTCCCCCACTATAAAATAGGGGTGGCAACCACCCTCTTTCTTAGGGTAGCTGAGAGGATTAGAAACACTAACAAAGACAAAGCATGTAGCACAGAGCCTGGTATAAGAAAGGGGCCCACATATTAGCTTTATTACAATTTCTATTGATGACGGTAGTAACGGTTCTTTACGAGATGTTGAGGAGGTAAAGAGTAGGAGACAACATTGATCTGCATTTATGGTTGAAGAAACCAAGGCCAAGAGAAAGGCCTGGCTCGCCTGGGGCCACCCAGCTGGTGGGCAGTGACCTGAGCTGCAGACTCAGCCTCCAGACACCCCACACAGATCAAGTCTGTCCCCAGGGATTAAATGACTGGAGGTGTGGCAGGCACCACAGGCAGGCCCCAGCAGCTGAAAGGAGACTGTGTCCCCCTTATCAGGCCGAGAAGGGAGTATGCAAATTGAGGAGGGGGCAGGGAGCTGGGCCTGGCATCAGACACTTTCCCATCTCCCAGACTCCTCCCTGGAGGCGGGGCCAGGGGTAGGGTGGGGAGGGGTGGGACCAGCACCCTTTGTGGTGATTTTGGGTGCAGCTGCTCTACCCCCTCTGAGGCTGATGATCCCCTGATCTCACTGAGCCCCCTGAGCAGTGCACACCAATGCAGACGGTGAGGGGCAGACAACAAAACAAATATGGCTTCTGCTCCCAGGTACATCGCTAAGGTTGGGGAAGAGAAGTCAAACCCTGATGCAGTTAACTCCCCTGAGTTCAAGGTAAAGCCCCCACTCCAGAGTGAAGTCCTGTCATGGGCCATGGCCTTCACCTCCTTGCCAAGCTCAGCACCTACTAAGAAGTGGGTGAAACTGTGGCTTCAGAGTTCCCAGGGACCCAGGTACTGGCTGCTCAAGTCCAATGCCTCTGGGTGCTAAAGGGTCACTGTGAACCCTGCCATTGACCTTGATGTTGGCCTTGCCCACCAACATTGGACTGGCACTACCCAATCCCACCTCCTCATCTCCCCCACCCCCGACCTGACTGTGGAGGAAACTGCCCTGTGCATCAGGCTACCTGCATATCTAATGTCAGGCCTGTTAACCTCTTTAAGCCTCTGTTGTTTCCTCTGTGAAATGGGCATAATGACAGCATCTATGTATCACAGGCTACTGAGCAGACCGAACCATAGAACGAGGGGAAGGGGCTGAGTACAGAGCCGGGTATGTAGTAAGTGTTTGGTAAATGCCAGCCATCCTTGTTGTTTCTGTTATTATTACCTCCGGGACCCATTTTGCCTCATCGTGCTCCATTATGCCCCAAAGGACAAGACAGCCTCACACAGGGCCAAGTGCATGGGGCTGGTCCAGCCCATCTGCCTGCCCAGCCAAACTTCAGGTTCACAAGGCCATAACGACCACGGCTGTCTTGCTTCCATTGTTTACAACCCCCACCATCATGTGTGAGGGATGAATGAACCAGCAGACCTGCATTCCAGTTTCAACCCCGCGGGAGCTGGATGACCTTGTGCGAGTCACTTAACCTCTCTGCGCCTCCGTTGCCACACCTGTTCATGTCACCTACTCTGTAGGAAGAAATATGTCTCACCTGGCACAAAACTGGTGCTTAAATAAACGGCAGTGAGCACTGCAGAGATTATGATGGATAGAGTTACAGGCACCCTGTCAGGAGATACAGAGAGAAACTCTCCCACCCCCGATTTAGTTTTTCACATAGCCCTCCTGCCATTTTAGATTGATTCGCTTATTGTCTGTTTCTCACACACCTACCACTCCCATTCCCCCTGGAATATAATTTCCTTGAAGGTAAGCACTCTGTCATGTTCCCCATTGGGTCCCCAGGGCCTGGCACATAGTAGGTACTCAGTAAATTCCGTTGCATGAATGAAGGAATGAATGAAATTTCCAAACAGTGGCCAACAACCACATGACCTTTATTTAGGGCTTATTTGTCAGGCCTCCGGCTAGACACTTGGGGAAAGTGTGCTCACCTATTCCTTAGGAAAACAACCTTGACTGAGAGGTTCAGAGAATGTCTGACAGAAGGGTGGGGAGTAGTGGTGAAAGTGGCCCATGCCCATTTCCTCCAGGGTATCCACACAGAGTTAGCCAGAGGCCGGGGATTTTGAGGGAGGTTTTGGGTTCAGGGAAAAGGGATGAAAGTACCATCTGTTGAGCACCTACTATGTGCTAGACCCACACTTGACCGCCCAGCCCCATTGGTAGACACCATTCTCTGCAATTTTACAGATGAGGGAACTGAGGCTCTGAGAGGGGGAAGTGATTCATTGAGGCCACCCACCTACAAACTGGTCAGAACTGGGATTCTAGACCCAAGTGTCCTTTCTCAGCCCCACCCCCTCTCTTCCTGGCTCCTCATTGCATCTGGAAGCCCTTGGTTAAGACAGATTCTTTTGGCTTAAGGCAGGGACGCTTATCAAAATGCCTTTATTTCTGTCAAGAGTTGCCATTCAGTTATCGGCTAAAACGTATCAGCAAACGATTTATAAGCCCCATTCAAATCAGATGGCTTGCTAAGCCACAAACAGGTTTTGATGGTAGGAAGAAGGCAGAAAAGGATTCCAGGATCTTAAAATCTCTGAGTCTCTGGATAAGAGGCCATATTACACTCCTCCATCCCTGCTGAGTAACAACGCCTTGATTTATCAGTGGGAAACTGAGGCTCAGAAGAGTGACCTGCCCAAGCAGAGCCAGGCTGCAAACTTCCAAGTCACATGCTATCTCCGACCACTCCTGGGCAATGCCCTCGGCTCTGGCCATGCTCAGGGCTCCCAGGACAGCCCTTGTCTCAGCTGCTTGGGTGATTTCCTGAATGCCACCTCATTTGCCTCTTATGAGACTTCTGCACGAGTGCACCTGGGGTGTCTGTTGACATCCTATGCCCAGAGGCATAGTTCATCATAAGCAGGGCAAAGTCATAAATGCTTATTATTTGAGAGGCTCTTTCCAAGCACTCAATACAGATCAACTCAATCCTGGCAACTGCCCTATGAGGTAGGGACCATTTTACATATGGGGAAACTGAGGCCTGGAGCAGTGATGCAACCTGGCTTAGCTCCAGAGTCCAGCCCACTCTCCTGCCTCAAGGTTACAATACCCATTCAGTCCTCCTGACCCCCACTGACCCAGGCTCTTCCCCAGATCTCCCACATGGAGCCGGTGAGCAGACCATGCTGGGCTTGGCCACTGCTGGCCACGCACCCTCCAAGAACAGACCCACCCCTCTCTGCCTAGACTGTCTACCTGCCCCTCCTGCCCAAGAGCAGAGGAAGGACCTCCGTCAAACCTCTGTGACCAAGCCATGTGCCCTGTGCCATCTCGCCGCAGATATCTCTTAAGCACCTGTCACGTGCCGGGCACCGTGCTGGGGACTGGGGTACTGAAAGGAGAGATTCGGACATGGCTTTGCCTTTACAGGGGAGCAGACAGCATGATCACATCACTCAGTGGCGGCTGAGGACTCAGAAGGACACAAATCAGGGCAGTGCTGTGAGCTGGGTACGCCAGGGGTGGTGCCTTTAGAGCTCAGCTCTCTGTGAGGAGAGGGGGCTCCAGGCCCCGGGCAGCCCACACCATGGTCCTGACGTGGTATGGCCACGAGGAGAGCCGGGACCACAGGGGAGCCAGAGCTATCAAGGGTGGCAGAAGTTTCTGCCGGCTCCATCGTCCTGCCCTGCACAGATGCCCTCCACCCATCCTCAGAATCAGAGACTAGACTCCCAGAGCCAAGACGTAAACCCCACGGGCTCCTCCTGGAACAATAGGGTCACAGAACCCAGGAGACTTGCCCAAGGTCACCAGCGACTGTACACCAGAGGGACTAGAACGAGGCTCTTCTCCTGGCTCCCACGCTCACCTCCCCCACATCCTCCCTCACTCTCAGGGCACCCATATCTCTAGGTAAACTTTCCCTCCAGAAGCCCAGCTGCTCAGAACTTGGATAGGATGCAGCTTCTGCGTCCTTCCTCTCTACTCCTTATTCAGCTGGGGGACCCCCGAGCAAGGGCTCTGTCTCCCCGCATCTCAGCCCTCCCATCTGTAAAATGAGAATCACCAGGAGGAAGGACACTGCCAAGTTGTCATGAGGACTCAGTGCACCCTCTATAAAGAGCCCTGGCCTCTAGAAGGTGCTCAGTGAAGTGTTATCACCGAGGTGAAAATGGGGAGCCTCGATGGTGCCCTCCACACAGTCCAGCTCCATAATGATCCTGGTGGGTACAGAGGAAATAAGCTGATGACCAAGCCTGCCCGAAAGATTCCATTCCACCGCCCTGGGCAGCCACTGTAAATGGTTTGCACCGGAATATTATCTGGGTGTATTTACGGTATCTTACTGGAAACCACAAAGTGCATTGTATTTTTTTTCTTTTGCTATTTAAAGCCAATGGGTCAGAGAGTGAGCAATCTGTAGTGACACGGGCTGAAATATATGATGATTTGGAAAATATACAGATGGAAAAAGGTTGCTTTTGCCAGTCCCGTGGCACGGCAGCTCACAGCCCTTCTGGGCTCAGAATGCCACATCTGGCTGTCTCCATCCAGAGGAACTAGAGAGCCTCTTGATGAACAGCTGGAAGAATTGTGGGTGCTGGGAGCACATGTCTGGGCTGAGCCTGGCTAGGATAATAGGCCCTTAGAGCTGGAAACTGGGGGAGGGGCATATGCAGGCCCCCAGTCCCCACCCTTCTCTCCTGCCTCAGTTCCACCTTAGAGTCTCTCTTCTCTCTGGGCAAAGCCAGCACATACTACTGACCATCCCTGAAGAGTCGACATCTGCCCCTTCCTGCCTCCACGCCTTTGCGTGTGCTGTTCCTTCAGCCTGGCCATGCTCTTCCCATCTGCCAGGTGAGAGGCAGAGTAGCCAGGTGTTTTCAAAGCAGGGCCCTGGAGGCCGATAAATCTGGGCTCCACTTGGCAGTGGCAGGCCCTTGGAGGAGTGAATTGACCTCTCTTGGCCTCAGTTTCCTCCTTTGTACATTGGGAATATAATCACCTCCCAAGGTCACTTGATGGTTAAAAAACCAAAGCACATGACAGAATCCTTCCACACCTGGTAAGGGATCAATAAACAGTGGCTCTTACAAGATGTGTTATTGGTTAACCAGCTCCAGTGTCTCATCTCTGAGGGACCCCCTGACATCCCCTTCCTCTGCTAAGGGGGTCCAACACCTTAACACTCCTTACTTTGTGTTGGATTGAATTCTATCTCTTCCCACTAGATTGTGGGGAGCTGGATTATTTATCTGCAAAGTCTTCATAGTTGAATGAGTGAATGACAGCATGTGTAAAGGCGTGTAAGCATGTGAGTGTGTGTGTCTGTGTCTGTATCTGTCTGTCCACCATATGAAAGCTAGAAAGAGAACATTATAACAAAAGACTCATCTCAAAGAATAGTGTCAGGAGAGCTAAAACCCAGGATGAACTGAGGCTTGCAAAAAAAAAAAATGCAAAGGAGACAAAAAGTCCTTTGTGAGCTGCGTTCTAAGCAAGAATAGAGAAAGAATAGGTCTTTCGCTCAGGCAAGATGGTGCATTGTTAAGGAATGGCAGAGAGAAAGTGGAGCTGGCCTGCCCCTTGCTTCTGTCTCTCTCACTCACAGGGAAGGCCTTCGAATCCGTCCTTCCGAGCAGTCATTAGCTCCCCAGACATGTGCTCTGGCTGTTTTCACAGCCCAAAATGAGTAAAAAGACGGGGCCATTTGTGTGAAGCACGGATTCGCAGACGAGGGAACCTAGGCCCCAGGAGGTCACCCCGCTCTAAAGAAGTGGGGCAAATGCCACAGGAGCAAAACCCAGAAATGCATTAAAGTCACCAGGGGATGCAGACACAGGAGGGTGGTACTCCCTCCCAGGGCCCGAATCCTAGGTCATCTGTGCCCATCCCTGGAAAAACTCCGGCGGGGGAGCACCAAACAGGAGGCCGTGAGTATCTGGAAAAGAATGCAGCTGTCCTGCGTGTCGGGAAATCACCATTTCTTTGTTGACAATAATGCTGGGGACATAGCAAATTTCTATATGTGCTAAGAATGTGATTATCTTCCCACATCCTGTCTCTCCCCTGACACAAGGGAAAGAAATTCTTCTGACAGCTCCCCTCCCAGGCAAAGCCCTGCCGGACTGATTCATGCCCACCTCTCCCTCTGCAGCCTGTCTCTGCCCTTCATCCCCACACTCAGACCCCCACCCCGGCTCCGGGCTGGGTCACACCTGCAAGCCTATACGGACTGCTCCTCCCCTGACACAGCCTTCTCCACCAGCCCATCACAGATGTCCCCTGCAGGCAGCCTTCTGTGCCACAGTCTACCCGCCTGGTGCCCTCTCCTCTCCTACCAGATCCCAGGGCACATTTCAGCTCTGATGTTGCTGCCAGTCCCCACCCAAGTGTGAGCACGCTGAGGGCAGAGCCAGGTCACAGAAGATTCTAGTAAATATCTGTGGGACACATAAATGGATGAACAGCGGGCACATGGTGGGGCAAGGGGAGCTTGTGGTGTGTGATCCCATGAGCATTTACATTCTACGGATTCAACCAAAAGCACCTAGGGAAAGATAAATAACAACACTGTATGTGTGGGAATGTAAACTGGTGCAGCCACTGTGGAAATGGGTATGGAGGTTCCTCAAAAAAGTAAAAATAGAATCATCATATGATCCAGCAATCCCACTTCTGGGTACAGACCCAGAGAAAACAAAATCGCTCTCTTGGAAAGATATCTGCACCCTGTGTTCACAGCAGCATTACTTACAATAGTCAAGGTGTGGAAAGAACTTCAGGGTCCATCAATGGATGAGTGGATAAAGACAACATATATATACATATATATATTTCTATATATGTGTAATGTGATATATACATATACATGTATGTATATAATGTGATATATATAAATGTGATACATATAATGTGATATATAGAAGTCATATATATATAATGTAATATATATAATGTGATACATATAATGTGATATATGAAAGTCATATATATATAATGTAATATATATAACGTGATACATATGTAATGTATAAACATGATATATGTACATATATGCACACACATATATATGTATATATGTGCTGGAATATTATTCAACCATCAGAAAGAAAGGACCCCTGCCATGTGTGACAACATGGATGGTCTCTGAGGACATTATGCTAAGTGAGATAAGTCAGACGGAGAAAGACACTGTATGATCTCACTTATATGCAGGAACCAAAAGATGAGAGAATGCAATATGTATACTTGTATTTTAGACACATACTCTTCATTCTATGCTGTGCATTACTATGTATACGTTATACCTTCGTATGAATGTTTTACTATAGTGAACGAGGCTTTCTGAATGTCGTGACTGATGGAAGGGACTTTCAAGGATAATGTCGACTAGAATATGTTTCACCGTGCACGTCGGTGTCAGAAGCTAGGATGTGCCTCTGCTGTGCCACTCAAGTCGCTCACTGACTTGAGGGCGAGTGAATACAATAGGTCAATTCCTGGTTAGTCCGAAGTCCGTGTCATGAGCCTGATCAGTCTGTGAGAGTCTCCAGAGTGGTGTTTCTTGCGGGGCAGGGGAGGGGAGGCGCCTCTGCAGAGCAATTCCACCAGACGGTCAGTGAGTCCAAGGTCAGACATGAGCGAACCCTGCAGGACAAGCCTGCTCACGCTGCTCAGTTGTCTGTAAGACTTTTCGGAGCCTTTATATGCTGGCAGGCATTCTGACTCTCCCAAGTAGGGGAGCATAGCTTTCTGAGTTCCCCAATTTATCATCCAGGGAACCCTCCTTGGTTTCTCCAGAAACACTGGTGAACAGACCCTGGAGCAGGTCTTTTTGAATCATGCTGTGGGGAATGGGTCTTCCCTAGGCCTTGACCTAATTAGCATCTTCACCCCATTTGGCGCCAATGCAAAGGCGGAAAGGAGAACCAACAGGATGCCAGGCTAAAATGGATTAAACTGAAAATGTGCGGGAATGAATGTTTCAGCCTTGTGTTGAGGTCAGAATGAAAAGCACCCACTCACACAACAGAGGGAACAGAGTGCTTCCTGAGTGTGAGATGCCACCAACCTGGGAATAAAGAAGATAGATGAGACCTGGGCCTTGTCCTCAAGGGCTGAGAGCAGCTGTTGGTACACAGGGTAGAGAGGAGCTTCAGAGTCATGCATTTCTTCATGTGTGTCCTGAGCACCTACTGTGTGCCAGGCCCTGGGGGGTCCCAGGAAAAGAAGCTTGACCGGCCTGGGTCTCCTGGATACCCACGGCCAGGGAGAAGATTGATATTGGACACATCTTTGCAAAAGTAAGCAAATGTTCCTTCTGAGGGTGATAAATGCCATAAAGACATCAGAACAGATTGACCAATCTCAGGCTGGACAGTCAAGGAAGGCCTCCTGGAACAGGTGGCATTTGGGTGGAGACTGGCATGATGCTGGGGCAAGCAGGTCACCTGCCACCTCTTGACAGTAGCTCCCTTTCACCGCTCTCCTCTGCCTCCTGCTCCAGATGGAGTTATGGGCAGGTGTCTGCCCTAGTACCCAGGGAGGTCCTCACATCCTCAGGTGCCTATCTGTGCTCACCATGCCCTTCATGTGGTAGGGGCTCTGTCAGAGGCCTCTGCTTCCCCACAGAGCTGCCGTCTGGCCCAAGAGATGGATGATAGTAACATCACAACTACGATTCCCGGAGCACATCCTATGTGCCAGGCGCGGTCCTGAATGCTTCGTGGGGACTAAATGATCTCAACCCACGGGTCACAACCTATGGAGCAGACACTATCATCATCGCTGTGTGGTCAAGATCCACAGCTAGTAAATGGGGAAGCCAGGAAAAGGACGCAGCAAGTGGCCTTGGAGCCGAACTGTTATACAGTGTGGCACAAATGAGCAAATAGGCAAGTAGCAAAGTGATGCAAATATTCTGGCAGGGTAAGGGGCAGATACGGACAGGTGGTGGATGCTACACAGGCGTGTCCTGAATGGAAGGACAAAAGAGCATCCTGGCAGAGGGGACAAGCTAAGGCAAAGGCTTTGAGGTGGGAGGGCTTTGGCATGCTTGAGGGTGGAAAGAAAGGCAGACGGGCTGGAGTGGACAGGGGATGGAGATGGAGTGGGGATGGGGTCTGGGTGCAGGTCACAAGGGTCTGTAAAGGACTGGGGGAGGGGGGATGCTGGTATTTTATTCCTGGAGGAACAGGAAACCACTAAAGGGTTTTACACAGAGGGGCCGCCATGATCAGAGTAATGCTGGGGAGGGGCTAGGCCGGATGGCCATGCGGCCGGGGAGGCGGGTACATGAGGAGGCTGATGCAGCTGTCTGGGCAAAAACTCTAAAGATGGAGGTCTGGAACCAGGAGGTGCTGGTGGAGCTGGTGAGAAGTGGACAGACTGGCAGATACATTTCATAGGTAGAGTCAAAATGGTGAGCTTAGATTGGCAATTGCACCAGTAGCCTCTCCCATTCCTCTCCATTCTTCACCAAGAATAAAAACCAGTGCATGCATCCCCAGTTCCTTGAGCTCATCTTCATCTAAGATGGGCACATGAGCCTCCTGGGAGAGGCAAAGCGAGACCTTCTGATGGCCCTAATCTACAGGTGCCAGGATTTTAAATCCTGCACAATGTTGCCATTCAGCAAGGCAGGCCACGCGACTCCTTCATTCTGCAGATGGGCAGACTGGGAGAGGAGAAGTGGGCTACTCCCTCAGAGCCCTCAGCAAGGTAGTGGTGAGGCTGGAATGGAAACCCGGCCACGTGATTTTGACCCCAAGTGCTCACGTGGCTGCCACATGGCCCAATAACAAGACAAGTTTCTCAAATATGCAGCAGCTTCAAGAATCTCAAATCTGGCAGGCTCACACGAGAAGAATCTCCCAGCATCAGGGAACTCACTACCCACCAAACACAAAACAGCCATGTGACTTTGGTCAGCCTCTGCCTCACTCAGAGCCTGAGATAAAGATAGGCAGATCTCCTATGGGGGGGGGTGGGGGGCAGATGAGGCCATATATGAGGAAGGGCTATTGCAGTGCCTGGTCTTCATAGATGTTCAATGAAAGGACAAAAGACTGAACCCCCACATGAGCCACCATAGCCTGGGGTGCTACCTGACCCAGCCTCAGTCCCCTGCACCATGACTACTACCATCATGGTCAAATCTGAGGCAAGAANATATATGAGGAAGGGCTATTGCAGTGCCTGGTCTTCATAGATGTTCAATGAAAGGACAAAAGACTGAACCCCCACATGAGCCACCATAGCCTGGGGTGCTACCTGACCCAGCCTCAGTCCCCTGCACCATGACTCAGTACTACTACCATCATGGTCAAATCTGAGGCAAGAGCACACAACTGGATGGAAAAATGGGTAAAAAGCATGAACAGGCAACTCACAGAAGAGTAAACACCTACAGCCAGTAAATATAGGAAGAGGCTTCACCCGAATTACTTCTCAGGAGAATGCAAATCAAGACAACAGTGAGAAAGCATTTCATACCCATTCCCTAGGCAAAAATGAAGTCTGGAGAATTCCAAATTTTGGAGAGGCATCAAGTTGATGTTCTGTGACCAGCAATTCCATTCCTCCATATATACCCAAGAGAAACACATGCACACAGGCCCTGGGAGACATGAACAAGGAGGCATGTGGTGGCAACATAACAACAGATGCTTAGAGGCAACCAAGATGCCCCACAACCATAAGCACGGGAGCATAGATTAGGGTCTACTACCCCAGCTAAAATGAATCAACAACAGCTAAAGGAACAACTTGGATGGGTTTTATTACTAGTTAGTGAAAAAAATAAATTCCAAAAGATTGCTTATAGGATGATGTCTTTTCTTCATAAAATTAAATAGAACTAAAAGCAAATAATTTACTTCTGGGGACTATATTAATATGATAAGACAGACATAAACAAGCAAGGAATGGGACACCCATGATTCAGGATAAAGTATGGCTTGGTGGGGAGAGGCAGGGGGTGCACAGGCAATGCCCACAGGGGCAGATGTAAATTACCCATTTTTGTTTTAGATGTTGTGTTGGGTGGTGGATTCATGGAGAGTTCATTGCATTATTTCAGAAAAGGAAAAGACTGAAGGGGGAGGAGTGAATGTCTTCTTAAGCCCCCGAGGGCCACACTGGGTAGCAGTTGATAAAGCCAACATGGAACCACTACTATGGCTGCCAATATTGTGGACTCCAATAATCCCTGGATTTGAGACCCCTGAATGGCTGGCTTGAAATCTCATCCGAGACTTCTGACCCCTTCTGCCTCTTGAGGCTGCAAAGCCTTGTCCAAGATCCTCTTAGCAATCCAATGTCCATGTCTTTGCCCCACAGTTCCCTCTGTCAGGGATCCCATCCACTGGTGAAATTCTTCCTACCCTTGAAGACCCAGAACAAGGGCCATCTTCACTGTCCAGTCCACCTCTCACCTTGGTGTCTCACCTTTGAGCACACACCACACCCCCTATGCTTTTCCCTAAATCATGGACTGTTCTACAACTTGGTTTCTCATTGCTATGGACTAATTTATGTCCTCCCCAAAATTAATATGTTGCAGTTCTAACTCCCAGTATTTCAGAATATGACAAAGGACAATATGTATTTGGAGGTATGACCTTTAAAGCAGTGATTAAGTTAAAATGAGGCCATTATGGTGGGTCCTAATCCAATCTGACAGGTGTCCTTGTAAGCAGAGGAGATTAGGACACAGAGACATCAAGAGGCCTGCGTACAGGGGAAAGGGGGAAAGATCGTGTGAGGACACGGTGAGATGACAGCTATCTGCAAGCCAGGGAGAGAGGCCTTGGAAGAAATCAGACCTGCTGACACCTTGATCTTGGACTTCCGGCCTGCAGATCTGTGAGAAGAGAGGCATCTGTGTCTAAACGCCCAGCCCGTGGTTCTTTGTTACAGCAGCCCCAGCTGGCTAACTGACCCGTGAGCGGCACCTCCCTGAGAGATGGTCTAGGTGGGGCTCCCAGGCCTGGCCAACAAAATCACTGCTGCCCTTGGCCGCTGTGATTGGTTTGGGATGGACACATGACCAAAAGTCAAGCCCTGTTAGCTGATCCAGGCAGAACGACCCTTAGAATTTTTGTAGGTGCAGCCAGAGAAAGGCTAAGGCCCTTCCTTGCAGTTCTAGAACCCGAGGGCTGTGGTGCCGGCACTTGAATAGCCATCTTGCCACCCCATGAGGCAGGGGTTGGTAGAGGCCAGCACCACCTCTGGTCCAAGCCAGTTAGCACCATCCCTGCCTTTCCAGTGAATTGGGCAGACATAAATTCCCCTTTTCACCTGAGGTGGCTTGAACCGGGTTTCAGTTTCTAGCATCCCAGCGGCCTTTGTCTGGTTCACACCCCTGGCCCTCTCCTGAGATCTATACAGTAAAATCTGGAACATTCAGAAGGGGACACAGAGACATGAGGACCCCAGACGCAGAGCTGGGGACCAGGGTGGAGTCTGAGGAGGCAGTGGAAGGGGAGCCTTTCAGTCCCAGTGCCAGCATGGGATGGATAACTGTGCCAGGGGGTAGCTGCCCACCCCAATGTCAGCTTTCCCCTTCCTCCTCAGTCATAGATCCTTAGCTGGTCTCATAGCTACTTTGAATAAAAGACTGCATTTCCCAGCTTCCCTTGCAGCTAGGTGTGGTTATGTGACTGAGTTCTGGCCAATGAGATGGAAGCAGAAGTATGAAGGGGGTGGGCCAGGAGGCTTCTGGGAAGTCTCTTCAAAGGCGATGTTTCCTGACATCCAGAGTGTGGTCTTGATGGCCAGAGCCCACAAAGTCAAAGACTACAAGGCAGCCCGTTGTCTGGTCATTGCCAGCAGGAGGCACAGATGAAGGGCCCAGAAAGATGAATTCCGAGGCATGCTGCTTGGTATCTTTAAGCAGGTCCCAGGAACAGGGGGCAGGAGATTGCGGAAAAACCACAGGTGCCAACAGAAGGCTCACAAGACAGGGATTTCTGTGACCGAAATTGGAGTCCCCATGTTGATGCCAACCCCTAATGTGCGCAGGGGGTGAACCACCCTCTCTCTGGGCCTCAGTTCTCCACCTGAAAAGTCAGCCCTGAAGTTGGGAACAGGGAGAAGGAAGGGCAAGGCAAAATTCTAACCATGAAGATGTCGGAAAGGGCACACAGGTGGAGAGAGGCTCTGCCNCCCCCCCCCCCCCCCCCCCAGCCTCCCCATGGAGCTGGGCTCTTTCCCACTCAGGTGTGAGTAAGCAAGGGCCAACAGAAGATCGTGACAAAACAAGACCTGCTTAGCACCAAGATGATACTGTTCTTCCTTCCAAGAAGGAGGAAGGAAACATCCCGTGGTGACTGTGAGAGGGGACCCCCAGGCCTCATGGAGCCGGCCTTCCCAACAGGAAAGGAATATTTGGATGGTGCCAAGTGCTTGGCAGATGGGCTGGAGCTTTGTAGTGAGAGGGGACTTCGGACCCCCGTGACCAAGTGTGGCCCGGGTGCCAGGAGGGAGAGATGCATGCAGAGAACAGGGGCTCCGGGGTGCTGTTTGTGCAAAAGGACCTGAGGCAGAAGAAACTGTGGTGCCAGGGCTCCAGAGCAGGACTCGGTGTGCGGTGTGTGGGAGACGGGACGAGCCCCAGTGGGCAAGGGGGAGGGCCAAGCCAGGAGCAGACGGGGACAGATATTGGTAGCATTTTGAAATGAGAAGAAGCCTCCACGGAGTGTTAACTAGAGAAATGATGTGATCTGACTTTCATTTACAAGGGAGGACCCTGCCTACAGGAAGGTCTGAGGAATAGTCAGGGAATGATGGGGGCGCCTGGGAGCCCCGTGGCGTGACCTCAGGGGGAGGATGTAAGGACCCAGAGAAATGGCTAGATGTGGGATGGATCTCTTCAGTGTCCACTGAACTTGCTGATGTTGGGGCTGAGGGAGACAAGAGAACTCGGGGGTGCCTTTAGAGCAGTCCAGCAGGCCAGCTGAACCCCTCCAGCCCAGAGATCCTGGAGGCTGACTTATTTTCAGGGATGTTCACAGCCTAGCAGCAAGCCCACAAGCAAGACACACAGCATCGCCGTTTCCACCAGTGTTGGAGCTTCCCAATGACCAGATGCCTTTCCACCAGGTTTTGGTCACAGTTGCTTTGAAAACCACATGTGTGGCCTGACACTTTGTGTGTGTCTCTGTGTGTGCAGGTGCACATGTGCGCCCATGTATGCATGTCCAACCAACCCACAACTCCCACAAATCACGGGTTACAAATTCAAATGTCCACAGTGGCCTGGTGAGTCGTGCAAGGGGGCTGGGTGGTAATAGGGAGTGGTGGGGACCGTGGCAGTGACTGGGCTGCCCCGGCTGCATTTAAAGAAGCTGCAGTCTCAGCCTGACCCCATTATGACTATGTACGAGCATCTATAAGTTATCAGTAGATCTGCCGATTTTTTAAAAGAAGCCAGACCTTCCTATTTCTTGGTGAAATAGTTATTTTCTTTTAAATTGGTCTTCAGTGGAAAGAAACGGCAGTGCTATATCAGCCAGTTAGCAATCAGGCCACTGGTTGCTGTTTTTCAACTTGGCCATAAATGATTGGGGTGGTCTAGATTCAAATTAGAGAGCCGGCCCCCACCGGGAGTTCTGGATCCAAGCCATGACACCTGCAGATCCCGTGTTAGGGAGCGTTCCCACAAGGGGCAGGTGAGAGGGTCCTAGAGGGCCCCCAGAGCCTGTGAGACCTGTGTCCGGCGAGCACATACCCACTTTGAGCTCCTTCCCGAAGACGGTGCGCTCCCCCAGCGCGGAGCAGTTCCAGCGGCCATTGCGGAACTGAAACTGACACTCGTCCAGGCCCATTTGTGAGCCTTCTCCTATGACGATGATGGCGTCGGGGCGGCTCTGGCAGATCGCCCGCTGTCTGGGAGCCAGGCCTGGGATCTTGTTACAGATGATGCTCGCGCCCAGAGCTACCACCGAGGAGAAGCCACTGGAGCAGGGGACACAGAGAAATGGGGTGTTAGACCAGCAAGGTGTAGGGCAAGGCCTGCAAGCCCTCCCAGGGTGTCTGGCCCTGGCTGCCCCACCTCCACACCACCTCCCGCAGCTCCCAGCAAGGGTCCCAACTTTTTCATACTGCACCCCCAACCCACATTTATTCATTTTTTATGCCCTATCGGCACTTTTGTAATATGTATATTCAATATCAGTGAGGCTTGATTTCCTTTTAAGATACACACAAAAAAAATGACACGTCACAAACATAGTGTGCACAAAGTTAAGTTGCCCTTGTATTTATGGTTGGGTTCAATTGAGACGAAATTTAAAATCATGCAAAGTAAAACCCAATATTGTTTAGAAATCATCTCTATGTGGTAGAACTGCAAAGGTGAGCCAGGGAATGGTAACTATAAAGTTTCAGGCAGCAGTTGCCATTGGAAGGTTGTCAGTACACAGATGTTCATTTAAAAAAAAAACAAACACCTGTGGCACCTGGGTGACTCAGTCAGTTAAGCAAACATCAAACTTCAGCTCAGGTCATGATCTCACAGTTTGTGGGTTCGAGCCCCGCATCGGGCTTTGTGCTGACAGCAGCCTGGAACCTGCTTCGGATTCTGTCTCCCTCTCTCTCTAACCCTCCCCTGCTCACACTCTGTCTCTCAAAAATGAATAAAGCTAAAAAAAAAATTACAGGAGCACCTGCGTGGTTCACTTGGTTAAACGCCCAACTTCAGCTCAGGTCATGATCTCACAGTTTGTGGGTTTGAGCCCTGCGTCCGGCTCTGTGCTGACAGCTCAGAGCCTGGAGCCTGCTCTGATTCTATGTCTCCCTCTCTCTCTAACCCTCTGCCCCTCCCCTTCCCCTTCTCTCTCTCTTAAAAATAAACATTAAAAATTTTTTAAATTAAAAAGTACCATCCAACTGCTTGTACAAGTTATATATACTCTCTGGTATGCATATACATGTTCTGTTAAAAGAAAATCTTTAAAAAATAATTGTAAATAGAAGTTCTAGTACTTGCTTCCTGCACGCCAGTGGAGCATGTGTATCCCACTCCAGGCATGACCCGTCTAGAGGATGCCTATGGCAGAGCTGTCTACAGTTCCTATGTTCCTGACTCATTCTCTGCACAGATACGTACTGGCCACCTACCAAGTGCCAGGCACCATGCTGGCACAGAGGCGATGGGCTGCCCTCTTGGAGCTATGGAAGGAGACGACACCCACTTCACAAATGAATAAAATGGACAGTGGTGGGCACTATGAGGAAAGTAAATGAAGGTACTGTGATGGCATCCGGAGGGTGGTTGGGAGGGAAGAGAGAGTGGCCACTTTAGCTGGGGTGATCAAGGAGGGCCTCCCTGGGGAGGTGCAGCACAGTGGGGTCTGAATGGCCAGGAGCCAGCCACGGGAAGGTCTGGGGAAGAGTAATCTGGGCAGAGGGAACAGCAAATGCGAAGTTCTGGGGGTGGGGGTGGGGTGGAGAGGGAACAAGCTTGTTGCAGAAAGAACCCACAGAAGCTGGTGCCTCAGGCTCCAGGAAGGGGAGGGTCTGGGAAGAGGACCTGGTAGAGAGCTAGAATTTTCTCAGGTGCATCAGGAAGCACTGTATGGCCATAAGCAGGGAAACTGACAGCATCCTATCCCTCCAGCCCCATGGGGGAAAGGACTGTGGGTGCCCGAGCAGGAGAAGGGAGAACAGACAGGTAAGGGGCAGGTGGCTTCGCCTTGGCAGCAGTGGGGGTGGCTGCAGATACAGCTGACCAAACTTGCTGATGGACTGATTGAAGGTGGAGCTGAGGGGACGGATGGGTTAGGGTCTGAGGGAAAGACAGGCATCAGTGTGACTCGTGGGTATCTGGCCAGAGGGTGGGGCCATTTCCTAATATCAAAATAACCCCAGACAGGCTCCAGTGGTAACCCTGATGGTGCAGGTAGCCCTCCCTTTACACAAAGATGGTCCCCACTCTGGAGCTTTTAAAGAGAAGGCCTCACCCCTGATGTCTCACTCTGGTTATAATAATAAGAGCTTCCATTTATTGAAGGTCACTGCCAGCCCTGGGCGAAGTGCCTCACACTTTCCATCCTGGGGCTCAGCTACAGGAAGTTGTTCTGGAATTGGAATTTCTTAAAGCGAGGCTCTGTGTACCAATGGCACAGGAGATGAGAGGACCCCACTCCTTTCCAAGCACATAAGGGACCACTCCCGCCCTCCTTCCCTCCACTCCTGCCTCACACAAGACCTCTTCCTGCCTCAGGCCCTTTGTCCTTACTGGTCCCCTTCCCTGGAATCTCTCTTATCCCCTGAGATTCCCAGGCTTGGCCTCTTGCCATCATTCATGTGACTTCAAGGGACACCTTCCTTGACCACCCCAGCTAAGGGAACATGCCTCCCCATCCCACCCCTCATAACTTTCTATCACGGTCTCTGTTTTGTTTTCTTAATTCTCTTGATGACTTATGATCTTTTGAAATGTGTTAATAGACATGTTAGGTTTTGTGTGCTCACTTCGTTCCCACTTGTCTTATTAGACTATGAGCTCTTTGGGGGCACGGAGGCCAGCTGCTGGTCCGCTAAATGGTTACTGAGTGAATGAATGATTGAGCTTCAAAAATACCACTCAGGATAAGTACCCATGGAGGACATAGCAGGTGCACCCCAAAAGTGCGCTGAATATCGTGGTGAACTTTTGCAACATCGCTACCCTGCCAAGGTGGTAAGGCAGGTGCAGCTGCAAACATTAGATACATGGGACTTTCCTGAACAGCCCTGGTGGGCAGGAACCACCATATCCATTTCACATATCTGAAAACTGAGGGTCACAGAGATTGAGATCTGGAGGCTAGTGGGTCACGGGTCTGAAACAGGAGCCTGGGTAGAGTCCTCGTTCATTCATCTCAGGCACTGAAAGAGAGTCTAACGCAGCTAGAGCCACCCTATTTGAAATGTCTGAGGAAGAGGTGGCCTAGAGAGATTGTCAAGCGGAGAAGTTTTGGCCACAAGTCAGGAGGAACCAGCGACCCCCAGGGAATTCCTACACCAGCCAAGGGTAATGATATATTAGGGTCAAAAATTCATAGGAACAATAATCTAGCAGCTAAGAGGTCAGGCCTAGGCTGCCATCCAAGCTTCCTTCACCAACTAGCTGTGTGGCCTTGGGCACGTTATATCCCCTCTCTGTACTTGTTTCTCCATCACTAAAATGAGGATATTGATCATTAGTCCTCATCTCACAGAGTTGCTGTGAAAATTAAAACATAGAAAGTGCCAAGCACGTAGTATGTGCTCAATAAGTGTGCTGCCGTTGTGGTTTTCATTATTATTGGACTGGATCGTTACAAGGGGATCGTGCTTGAGACACTTGAACTATACACATAAACTAAGAATACCACAGATGCCCTATCATCAGTCCGGAGCAGGGAGGAACCAGTCACACCCTGGGAGCTGGAGGGCCTCTGAAGGTCCTTGGGGCTTTACTCCTTATGTCCATTTTACAGATGGATAACCTGAGGCTCAGGGAGCAGCAGGGGTCCGGGGCAAATTCACCCTGCAGCTCCTTCTCCTGACCTGGACCTCTCCCAGCCCCAAAGGGCGACTGACTCCGTGCTGAAGGCCAGTGCCCTCCGTAGCTCCTTCCCTCCCTCCAGGGCAGCCGGGCCCCTTCGGGGCCAGTGAGGTCTCCGAGCTGGCCTGGCGGGAGGTCCGGCGGGCGGGGCAGCCAGGGGAGGTTATTTTCTGTTGTTTTCCCTTTCTCTCCCCTTCCCCGGTCCCTCCGCCCCGTTTCTAATTAAAAAGAAGATAAAGCCTCACACGGCCAGCGCCAATCAGCCCGACCGGCTTCCTGGATGCTGGATGCGCGCGGGGCGGCGGGGCGCGGGCCAAGATGAAGATTAAAGCAGGGAGAAAAAGAAAAGCCACCCAGACGCGGACGAATCAATAACACTTAAAACACACCCGCAGGCAGACAGANGGCCGCGGCCGTTCAACTTGCGAAATGCCCGCTCCGGAGACGCGGGGTGGGCAGAGGGGAGGAGTGGTTGTGGCAAAACACAAAGGCAGCCCCCGAAGTCCGCCCCCTCCCCAAGCCGAGCGGCCAGGGCCAGGGGGAGGGGTGGGGGGGTCAGCGCTGGAGGTGGGAAAAGCAGGTTGAGTGAAACCTGCCAAGGTGCCCCTTCCTTTAGCGCCAGAGCCTCTGTCAGTCCCTAAAGCCCCCCACCCTCGCCCCTCCGTGCTTCACACGCGCTGTCTCCTAAGTACAAAGGGTAACTGGCCCTGNAGTTTGGGGGGCGGGGTGGCCCGCCTCTCTCTCTGGCGCTGGCTCTGCGAGCTTGTCTCTCTGGATGTCTGGGGCCGTCTCTCGTCCTACCTTTGTATGTGTGTGTTCGTTGGGGATGGGAGGACCCTTGGCCTAGGAAAGGGCTCCGGGAGTACGGGGGTCCTTGGAAATCGCGCGGTGTCAGGGCCCTGAGCAGCGCCTTGTGTTTTTGCTAGCGAAGGGCCCTCCCTCCAGGTACCTGTTCCCTGTCGCACGGGCCAGCCCCGCCTGCCACCCCGGGACTGCCCTGTCTCCAGGAGCGGCTGTGCCCGCGCTTCTGTGTACAGAGTTCTTCCCGGGCTCCGGAGGCTGAGCTCCTCGGGAGCGGCTGTCGTCCTGGCTCCCGGCTTCGGAGCTCCCGTAGGACCTGCGGTTCCCATGCCTGGGTCGGAAGTGTCCCTAGGAGGGGCTGGCCCTTTGCAGCAGCTAGCTGTCTTCAGAGTCCGCCGAGCCGGACCGTCCCTGCTGGTTGTCTCCAGTTCTCGGGGCTTCCAGACTCAGACATCCTCAGGATGGCCGAACCTCTGCCCGAGTCTCTAGAGCTGTGCGCGCCCCTGGGGCGCCCGCCTGCGGGGGGCCTTTGTGCTCCCCCGGCTCCCGCACCGCGCCCACCCAGCCCTCCGAGGGGCCGAAGAAGTTGGTGGCCGGCGGCCGACCCCCTCCCCAGGCCACACCAACTTTGCCGGGACACGCGTGCAGGAGATGCGAGCGGCCCTTACCCGATCCGGAGGTAGACCATGCCCAGGCTGAGAAAGAGGTGGCCCAGGCAGCGCCGCGCTTTCCGGTTCATAGTCCCCGCTGGCCACCGGGGCCGCGGGCCGGGCTGTGCTGACCCCGGGGGCCGGCCCCGGCGGGGCTATCAACATAGCCCGCCCGGGAAGCACGGGCCGAGGCGTCCCCGGGGCCGTCTGTCCGTGCGCCCGTCCGCGCGCTCGGTGCCTGAGCCTCGCCGGGAGCGCGGGAGCCACGGAGCGGGAGGAGGGAGGGAGGAGCGAGCGCAGCGCGGGGCCCCGCCGGGCTGCGC
>NW_027530006.1:438208-463225 GCF_008692635.1 Crocuta crocuta | reverse complement strand
CCGCGGCGCCCCCTCCCGGCTCCGGGGCGCGGAGCCGGGCACGGGGCAGTGGGAGTCAGTTCGACCCCCACGCGTTGCTACCTCGCAAGTCGCGGGTCGAGCTGGCGCCCTGAGGCCGCCCTCGGGTTGAGAGGATCGAGGCGCGGCCGAGAATCCCCGCATCCTAGCTTGCCTCCTCGTCCTCCCCGCCCGGTCCCGCGCTCAGNGCACCCCGGCTTCTGAGCCCAGCCTCCGGGGAGGGCGCCCCCTTCCGCCGACCGGGGATAACTGGTTCAGCATATTCCTCCCCGACCCCTGTCTATTAGAGTGGGTGCGGCAGGTGGGTGCCCAGGTAGGGCAGCCTCTTCTGGAATGCCGCTCCTAGCGGACTGTCTGAGTCGGGCTGAGGCCGGGATGCCGGGCATGACACCCAGGCGTGGGCCTCCGGAGCCGCCCGAGGGCGCCAGGCTCGGATGGCCGCTCAGCACGCGCTCGCGGCGACCCCTGGCGGGCGCGGTGGGTACTTTTCGCTCCTCCTAGTTCGCTGAAACCGTGTGCTCTGAGCGGTCCAGCGGACCAGAGGTGCTGACCCTTTCCTATGACGTGCACCCCAGTCCAGTGAGCTAGGAGCTGTCGGACTCACGTTTCAGCTGAATAAATTGAGGCTCAGAGATGCGAAGGTATTTTCCCCAAGCCAGCAGCTAGTGGGTGGGAGAGGAAGATTGGAAACACCGACCCCCACTCTTAACCACCACCAGGCCAGGTCTGCCTATGGTTCAGAATTGCTTTTCTAAATCTTCCCTGGAAACCGCTGTTCATGCACTTATCCACATTCCACAAATGTCTGTTCCAAGCCTCATGGCGGGCCCGTGGACACAAGGAACAAGAAGGACAAGGGACCCTCTCTCTTAGAGCTAGTGAGGGAGACAAACCAGAGGCTAATAAACACATAATTTCAGACATCACAGCTTCCTGTGATGTGAAGATAATATAAAACGGAGTGATGAGATGACAACACTGGGTGCCCGGGGATTATCTGAAATCTGAGGAGGTGGAATTAGAGTTGAGAGCTGAAGGTCGCAGATCTGGGGTCCCAGCATTTCAAGAAGGAGGAGAGCAGTGCAGAAGCGTGGAGGTGGGCATGAGCACCAGGAGGGGAAGTGGGGCTGTGCTCAAGAAACAGAAAGAAGGCCGGTGGCTGGAAGGGAGGAGACGGGGGTACGCAGATCCCACAGAGCTGTGTCGGCATGTGGAGGAGCTTAGATTTCAGGGGGAAGTTCAGTGGGAAGACACTGGAGGGATATGAAGAAGGATGACTCATCTGATGTGTGTGTTCACAAGCTCCCGTTGGCTGCCCTGTGGAAAATCCACTAGCAGGGGGAAGGGGAGGGCTGGGCAAAATGGAGCCAGGCAGACCAGAGAGGAGACTACCCCATGGGTCCAGGTGTGAGACATTGATAGTTTTAAAACATGGCCACACAACTATTCCACGGGCCTCCCATTGAGAGGTGGGCTGTCTGCTCTCCCTGCTTGAAGCTAGGTGGCCCTATGTGTGGCAGAAGTGATGCCGTGAGACTTGCAGGCTGGGTCCTAAGAGAAGTATAGCTTCTGCTTGCTGGCTGGAACACTCCGGCCAGAGCCACGAGCCACCACAGAAGGGGTCTGGAGGCTGCCATCATGTGAGGAAGCCCAAGCATCCATAGAGGCCACATGGGGTGTCCCAGTCCACAGTCCCGGTTGGGTTCAACGTCGGAGCCATCCCAGCCCAGGTGCCAGAGGTGTGGGTGAAGAAGCCTCCAGATGATTCCAACCTGAAGCCGCCAAGTCGTCCCTGCCTCTGGGTCTTCCCGGCTGAGCCACTGTGGCCATCCCTGATGTGCCCTGTCTAAATCCCCAAGCCAGGTAACTTGGCAGTGGAATGAAATGACGGTTTTATGCCACTCTTTGGGGGAGGGTGCTTGCTATGAAGCAATTGTAACTGAAACAACTAAGGTGGAAGGTGGGGGTGCAGGGAGAACGGAGGATGCTGGGCCTGGGCCACCAGCAGCGAGGGGCAGGGAAGGGAGAGAGAGGAGGGAGGGATGAACAGTGACCCCCAAGACTGGCTGGAGTCCTCAATGGATGAAGGTAGTCAATGAGCGACAGCGGGGGCAGGGGATTGGAGCAGCCAAGGGCTCAGGAAGAAAGCCACGGAGTCTGTCCTGGCTGTGCTCTTCTTCCTGTAGTCCTCCTCCCCTCTCCGACCCCCAGATAGAGTCAGGGCTGAGCGCTGAGCAAGCTTCCTCCAAAGCATCACCCAAATGTGTCCTTCTTTCCTATATGCGTTGTCATTCTCTTAGACAAAGATTCACGCCCGTCACTCATGATCAGGACATTGGGACATGTGCTGGGACATAGCAGTGGATCAAATAAGTCCAGTGTCTGCCCTCCTGAAGGAACTATTCTGACGGTGGATTTGATTGTCAGTCACACAGGTGGCACTCACAATGTGCCAGTCACTGTCACCAAGAACTTTAGCACGTTGGCTCATTTAATTCTCTTACAATACTACGAGGTTGGTGCTATTCTTTTTTGTTAATATTTTTATTATTATCATAATTATCACCATTTTATAATACAGGAAAAGCGAGTCGTGGGGGGATTAAATAAAATCCCAAACTCCCACTGCTACCACATGGCAGAATTGGGATTTGAACCTATGGAGTTTTGACTTCAGCATCTGCTCTTAATTCTTCAATTATGCCTCCTGTCTAACAGAAGAGAAAGATGTTGTCCACTGCAATAGAAAAAAAAGGTGTTAGGCCTCAAGATGGGGGATGGAAGGGCTGTGAGAACACAGAGAAGAGGGTTCCAAATGGGTGGGTCAGGGAAGGCTTCCTGGAGGAGGTGTTCCTAAATGGGGATCCAGAAGGAGTGAGTTGGGGTTCCCCAGGCAGAGTTTTCAAAGCTAGAGGAAGCAGGGCCCATGAAGGTCTGAGGGGCCTGGTGAATGAATGGAGCGTCAGAGGGAATGGGGTAGGGAGGGTTGCAGAGATGAGACCCAATAGGGAGTCTGGGGACATAGTTAGGGCTTATTAATAAGTTTGAGATTTATCATAAAGGGAAGCAGGGGTGTCACATGATCAGATTTATGCTTCAGAAGGCTCATGGCAGCTGTTATGGGGTGTTGAGAGAAGGAGGCAGGACATGGGGACAGGAAGTATCAGAGATATGCAGGGCAGAAGAGACTCAGCCCACACAAGGGTGGTGGCAGATGGTAAGGAGAAAAGTGGATGGATTTGAGAGCTGGTCTGAAGGCAGAAGAGGCAGTGCTGTGGTTGGTGAAGACAACACAGAGATGGGACAGGGAGGAGCAGGTCTGAGCGTGATGACCTTGGTTTTGGAAGTGCTGAGTTTGATGATGTGCCTGTAGGTCACTGAAGGGGCAGTTGAGTGAGTGTGCCAGGCACTCAGGAGAGAGTGTGTGGACTTTTGAGGGTGATGGTCTCCAGACCTAGAAGTGGGCAGTCCTTCAAACCAAGGCATAGGAGAGACATCAGGGAGGCCAAGAAGGCTATGAGGACAGCCCAGCACAGAGTCCCAGCTCAGCCCGATTTAAAAAGCCAGCTGGTCGAGGGCATAGGGGGAGAAGCAGACAGAAGCAACTGAAGAAGCCTGGCTGGAGTGGGCAGGAAGTTGCTCAAAGAGCTAGAGAAGGAGCGAATAGTTTTCAGAATCAGAATTTGTAGGAGACGCAAGGACTGAAAAGGGTCCAAACTCAACTTGAAAATCCAAAGATCTTGCAAATCACTTTTCCAGCCAATACTTTTCCCAAATCCCCTGACACTGTATCACAAAAAATTAGCAGGTGCCACTAACATTTACAAAATGGAAATAGGCCAGAAAATAACAGAGGGCATTGTACATAATAAGGCTCCAACTGTGTGTATGTATGTGTATTGTGGGTTGTCATAAAAAAAAAAATAGTTGAGCTTGTCACTCCATCCTGTTATTCCTTTTCATATGTCTGGAATACTTTTCCCCCTCTTTTTGACCTGGCTGATTCTTCTCATCCTTCAAGGCCTTCCCAAAGTGAACGCATCTGAAGAGCCTTCCCTGATCAACCTTGCCTCTATCCTAGGCACTCGGTCTCTTTCTTATTCATTTATTTATATAGCCATCCATCAAACATTCACTGAAGGGGGCACCTGGGTGGCTCAGTCGGTTAAGCGTCCAGCTTTGGCTCAGGTCATGATCTCACAGTTCGTGGGTTCGAGCCCCGCATCAGGCTCTGTGCTGACTGCCAGCTCGGAGCCTGGAGTCCGTTTCAGATTCTGTGTCTCCCTCTCTCTCTCTCTCTGACCCTCCCCTGCGCTCGCTCTCTGTCTCTGTCTCTCTCTCTCTCAGAAATAAATAAACCATTAAAAAAAAATTCACTGAAGATTAAAGGGTGCCAGACCCCATGCTGGGTGTGGGCTACAGCCGTAAACACACGTTTTTTCCCTTTGTGCTTCATGGCCCCTGAGCAGATCCTGGCAGAACACTTCCTCCCAGAAGGATGTCCGGGCTCACGTACCTCCCGTTTCCATTAGAACTTGAGATCCTTGCAGACAGGACCCTCTCTCCTGCATCTCTGCACCCCCAAGCATTGACTGAGGCCCATGGCTTGATAAAAAGACCATAGACTTTGGGGTCAAGAAGGCCTGGGTCTGAATACCAGCTCTGTCACTTAATAGCTGCAAAATCCAGGGCATGTTTTTAAAAATGTGTTTTATGAGTTGTTGGGCTTTCTCTAGGGCTAAAATTCTTCCACTGGACTGACCGCTCCCCGAGACGGAACTGTATCTGATTCATTGCAAGACCCCAAACCAGCTGTGACTAACTGCTTCATGACTCAGTGGGACCTACTGCAGAAAGTTCTTCTTTGACAGAGCCATGCTAAGCAAGAGGTTCTCTTCCCATGTGGCTCTTTCTGCCTGGATCAGGGGAAAAGGGCGTCAGCAGATACTGTTCCTCTTTCATCCAGCCAACCACGCCTGGGGCAGGGGCACAGAGGACCCTGGCCTTTGGCTCCCCCTGCTGGATGGAGAAAGAGAGGCTGCTTGGATCCCAAGGATGGAGTTATTAGGAACAGACACAGAGCTCTGCTAGTTACCAGAGCCTGCTGTAAATGAAGGCTCTAGAATAGTTCAAATACGGCTCCATTCTGTGATCTCCATGACCTTAGGAAAGTTACCTAAATTCTTCTTGCTTCAGCTCCCTCCTCTGTAAACTGGGGATTATAACAATTTCTACCTCGTAGGGTTGTTGTGAGGTTTGAGATGCTACACATCACGTGCTGACGATGCTGCCCGGAACACAGCGCGTACCACGTATGCAACTGTAACATTAAATTAATGGAGACGCCACAGCCACCACTTGGTGCCACAATCGATCCGAACAGGATGTCCACGTTTAAAACAATCTCTGTCTTCAGATCCCCAGGGTTGGGGTTGTATTTGTTTCTTTTCTTTCTTTGTGCTTCTAAGAAAACTTCAGCAACACAAACCAGAGAAAAAGCTTGGAGCTGCTGGGAGCCGCTGGGAGGGGCAGAGATTTGGTGCTCCGAGAGAGGAGCAGTGATCGGTGTCTGGGAAAGGCTGTTGGAAAAGCACGTGGGTTTTTAGCATGGGGGAATTCTGGGAGCATGGGCACGAGGCAGAAGCTCTTCTGTGGAATCCAAAAGAATGAGATTCTCCCCCTCAGTTTTGTCACGACCCTGTGTGGCTTTGAGAAAGTCCCTGAAATGTCACTCCTCACCTTCCCAGGCCCAGTCTAGAGTAGTCTCGCCTCCAACTGCCTGTCCTCCCTTCACCTATCTCCTTCCTTCACAGCACCGGCCACTCTAGGGACTCTGTTTTTATTCTCACTGTTTCTTTCTTCTCTGTCTCTTTGTGCTGGAAGCGGAGGGGGAGGTCTCCACGAGGTTAGGGGCCAATATAGGGTCCTGTTCACCATCATAAGTGCAGTCCTTTTTCTTTAGGTTTATTTACATTTGAAAAAGAGAGAGACAGAAACAGCGCGTGAGTAGGGGAGGAGCAGAGAGAGAGACTCTGAAGCAGGCTCCAGGCTCTGAGCTGTCAGCACAGAGCCCGATGAGGGGCTCGAACTCACTAAGGTGGTGTCATGACCTGAGCTGAAGTCGGACGCTCAACCGACTGAGCCATGCAGGCACCCTCACAGTGCACTCCTACTAAGGAGTGTGAGAGACAGCAGCCTGGTGGGGCCTCTCGGCAAGTGTGGCCAGAGAAGGCCTCTCTGCTGAGAACTGAATGACACGCTCTGAGATGCAGGCCCCTCCTCAAAAAGCCATCCCTGGCACACTCCTGCACCAGGGACGTTACTCTCCACTGGCCCCGCGCCGGTCCCTGTCACCACAGCCAGCTTGCTGTATCACCTTCACCTGTGTGCTGCTCTGCCCCCCTCACTTCTGGAAGGTGAGCCCTTCCAGAAGAACTCCAGGGTTCACAGATGCCATGCCCCAGCCCGGGGGAAGCCACGCGATGGCGGTGGGGGGAGAGATGGAGGAGCTGGAAAGAAGGTTGCAGAAGCCTGTAGACTTCATTCTGCAGATGCGAGAAGCCATCCACATCACCTGTGTCTGAGCAGGGCAGTGACTCAGGCCCGTGTGGGGTTTTTGAGAGGGAGGCGGGCCTCTGCTATCTCGGGGCTGCCCAGCGTCCGGCCCCCCGGTGAGTAGTCTCCACTCGGGAGGGCTCCCACTGTGCGCCAGGCTGGCAGGTGTGCAGCGGCCTTTCCCACGGAAGCCCCGCCTCCTCCTCCTCCGGGACCTCCCTCCCGGGGTGGGCACCAGGGGGACCAGAAGGGAGCGCTCGCAGGCCACGTGCCCACGGCCAGGAGGCGGCCCCAACACAGAGACCGCCCACCCGGCACCATAAGGACAGGCCCCTCCCCCGACCTGTGATAGCATTCACCATTTATTGAGCACCCATCCCGTGCCAGGCTCCATTTCTTTGCTCCCCGAAAACACTCTTTGCCCAGGTACATTCATCAGCCGTCCCTTACTTCACACAAGTCCCTGCCCATCCATCCTGTCCCTTCACGGCACTCCACGCACATCTTTCTTTAGCTCCCTAGCATTTATTGCCGCTGTATATGATGTGATTTCTTTGTTGACTTATTTTTATCCATTTTCCTGGCTGCCCTGTTAGCCCCATGAGGGAGGTATCTGTCTCTTTGCCGCTGCATTTCCGAGAAAGATGGCTGGTAAATAATCCGCCCTAGGCAGATGATTGTGGGATAAATGAATGATCGAATGGGTCTCATTTACCCCTCGTAACCACTCATTTTCCAGAAGAGAAAACTGAGATGTTGAGAGGTTCGGTCATTTGCCCAGCAACTAGCTGAGTGTCTGGCTCACGGTGAGTGCTTCATAAAACTTACCTGCCAAGTCCCTTTCTGTCTTCCTCCCACTGCTAGGCACTAAGTCCATTCACTCCAGGTCAGTGATTCAGTGCTTAACTCAGGGCGGGGGACCGGCCATGTTGGATAGGTCTGGAGCACCCTGACTGGGAGGAGTTGGAACATGAGCATCTGAGCCAGAGAAGCAGCTCCTCCTGCTGCCAAAGTCCCGTTAACTGCTCAGGTGGCAAACCCAAAGTCCAGTTTGCAAATTTGGGGCAGAACCCCAAAAGTGCAAAAAGACTGTCCGTCCCATAGATGGGGAGACTGAATCCCAGAGCAGGTACTAGAGGCTCCCAAGACATGGCCAGTCAGGGGAAGAGTCAGATGTGAAGAGCTGCCAAGGCTGCTGGGGCAGACCCAGCCTTGAGCCTCGGCTCAGCCACTTGCTGTGTGATCTTAGGAAAATAACTAACCTCCCTCAGCCTCAGTTTCCTCCTCTGTAAAATGGGGAGGATAATAGTGCTACCTCTGAGTCATATGAAATCATGTATGTAAAGCATATAGCAGATATATCATGCACTCAACATATGACAGATATTTGATGATGATGATGATGACGATGATGATGACGATGACAATGATCATGACATATATTGGAACCCAGCCTTTAGGACCAAAGGGAATCTGAAAGGTCATCTACACCAGTGGTATTCAAACTTCATCCACCAGAATGACTTGGTTACAAACACAGTTGCCCAGGTCCCCTCCAGATCAAGCAGAGCTTCCGGGCAGAGGTGGGAGTCCTTTTTCTGCGACTAAGAAGTTCCCCAGGTGCCGCCCATGTCTGGCTTCATTGGAGCAGAGTCTGCTGAGGATCCAAATGCTAGTACAGTGTCCAGACACATGGGCTGCCAGGCAGGAGTCAGACTGAGTCGGCGTCTGACAAACCTACTCTGGAATTCTGGGTAAGCCCTTTTCCCTCTCTGAGATCCATCCTTCCCATCTGTACCTTTGAAGGGTTTGGACGAGGTCCAGTGCCTCGTCCAGAAGCAAGCATGAGACCTGAGACCTGGCTTGCCGTGAGAAGTCTGGTGGTTCTGTTAGTGAGACTCCGGGTCCACACAGGGAGCATGTGGAGATGGACAACAGTCACCATCTTTGTTTGCTGCTTTGGAGAAGCCAGTTGGCAGGCTCCCCGTTTTAAATCCCATCTCGGTGTGTGACCTTGAGTGAGTGACTTAGCCCTGAAGCTCCGTTTTCTCATCTTGAAAGTAGAGATGTCCATCCTCATGGTATGAGGTCTCTGAGAAGTCACTTTGGCAATGCTTCTGGAGGTCGTGGGCCGCCTTAGATATATCCGAGTGCTCCGGCCACACAGGGCCCGACTGATCGCCGGCCGCCTGACCACAGGCTCTTGGTCACCTTGGGAGGACGGTGCTTATCACAGTTCCACCCCCAAGGTCTTCCTCAGGATAATCTGTCCCGGGTGATTCATCTCGTGGGCTGGGCCCTTCCTCTCGGGCCTGAAATATCTCCCTCCCTTCAGCATTCCTGGGTCAGGCCTGTGACCCCTGCCATGTGGCTTCCTCTGAGGACTGGCCCTGGGCCCCTGCCTGCCTGCCAGCCCCCCAGTCCCTGGCTCGTGACCCATTCTGGGCCTGACATATCAGGCAGGGCTCAGCTAGGGAGGAGGAAGCCCACAGCTTGTTGTGCTGGGGAAAAAGTGCATCCCTGCGTCCGGCCCTCCCCCGGCCCAGCCACACCTCTGCCTTCACAGGCTGGGCTTCCGCCGCACTTCCTGGCACAAGCTGACCCGTTTACCGCCCGGCTTCTGCATGGTGCCCTGCCCCCTCGGTAGACACATTCCCAGCGAGGGTTCTGGGCTGGCCAGAGCAGTGGGGTTGGCCAGCACGCCTCACAACTTTACGTCTGCAGCCAAAGACAGTTCTTTGGAGAAAGTGAAGAGATGAGGACACACATCCCAGCTCCACTGTGGACTCTCTGTATGACTTTGGGCAAGTGACTCTACCTCTCTGGATCTTAGTTTACCTAATTTTACATAGAGAGAAAAATACCTCCATCTCCAGTTGTTGTGGGCATTAAATAAGATAATATGGTCTTACTGATGTCTGTGCTTCACCTCCAACCAATTAGATCAGAAAATGAGAGGTAGGTCCCAGGCATTGGACACAGCCAGGGATGGAAACCACTGGCGTGGAAAAATTATTAAGAGCCAAAGCTTTTGGAGGAGACCAGCATGAATTTGGGTTCTAGCCATGTTATATAATTATGGACACTTGAATAGATTATTAGCCTCTCAGAACCTCTTTTCTTTGTTCATAAGATTGAGGTAACAGTACTTACTTCCCAGTGCTGTTACGAGAACTCAAAGGAATAATACATATCACGTGCTTTGCACATGTGAGCCCACCATGTGAGGACAACCCCTTGTCACTTCACCACTGTACCCACTACAGCTGGCTCTGTGCCAGAACCACATTTGGCAATTCAAACAAACATGAAAACGAGTAAGCGTTATCACCATAGGTTATCCCTTATTGTGACCTGTCAGAATGGATACAATTAAAAACAAGGAAACAACAGATGTTGGTGAGGATGGGGAGTAAGGGGAGCTCTCTTGCACTGTTGGTGGGAATGCAAACTGGCGTGGCCACTCTGGAGAACAGTGTGGAGGTTCCACAAAAAGTTAAAAATAGAACTACCATATGACCCAACAATGGCACTACTAGGCATTTGCCCCAAGGATACAAAAATACAGATTTGAAAGATCACATGCACTCCAATGTTTATAGCAGCATTATCAACAATAGCCAAACTAGGGAGAGAGCCCAAAGGTCCATTGGCTGATGCTGGGATAAAGAAGATGCGGTATATGTATTAATGGAATATTACTCAGCCATCAAAAGGAATGAAATCTTGCCATTTGCAACAACGTGGTTGGACCTAGGGTGTATTATGCTAAGTGAAATAAGTCAGTCAGAGAAAGACAAATACCATATGATTTCACTCATATGTGGAATTTAATAAAATAAAACAGATGGACATAGTGGAGGGAAAGAGAGGCAAACCATAAAACACACTCTTAACGATAGAGAACAAACTGAGGGCTGATGGAGGGGCTAAATGGGTGATGAGTATTAAGAAGGGCACTTGTGATGAGCACTAAGTATTATATGGAAGTGCTGCATCACTAAATTCTGCTCCTGAAACCATTATTATACTGTATGTTACATAGAATTTCAAGAAACACTTGAAACAAAAAAGAAACAAAAAATAAAATAAGAAGCATCAAAGAGCTTTATCATGAGACAAAGCTCTGTCTTTTGACAGACTTAAAAATGTACAGATCCTAGCATCTGTTGCCTCTAGGAGTGGCCATGGCTCTGTGGTGGCCACTGAGATGTAAGTGGAAGTCACAGGTTCTACGTCCCTTGCGTTTCCCCCTCTTCGTGGTCCTTGGGCTGCCATCTTGAACAGCAGAATGGAAAACAAGAAGGATCCTGGGACTCGCTGGCCTGGGTAGGCTGTCCTTTCAGGCCAGAATGCAATTCGCTTTTCCCCCAGGTGAGAAGAAGATAGACTTCTTGTTGTTTAGGCCTCTGGTTGGGGAACCTTTGTTTCTTTTTCTTTTTTTTTTATGTTTATTTATTATTGAGACAAAAAGAAACAGAGCATGAATGGGGGAGGGGCAGAGAGAGAGGGAGACACAGAATCTGAAGCAGGCTCCAGGCTCTGAGCTGTCAGCACAGAGCCTGATGCAGGGCTGGAACCCACAAACTGTGAGATCATGACCTGAGCCGAAGTCAGATGCTTAGAAATCTTTGTTTCTAATAGAAGGAAAATAGATGCTTTGGGCTGCCTCACTGTTCTACTGTCTTTTTTAAATTTTCTTTTAACATGGAACATTTCACAAATTTGTGTATCATCCTTGCATAAGGGCCACGCTAATTTCTGTTCTGTTCCAACCTTAGCATATGTGCCCCCAGAGCAAACACAGTCATTTTTCTACTTTCCGTCCATAATTGTCAGATTCCAGAATAATCTATGCCAAGAAGACCCACTAAGAGGGTTGAGGACTTCCTGGCACCACAGAAAGCCTGCCCAGTCCTGAATCTGATTCCTTGGAGTGGAGTTAGCCATGGGTCCTATCCAGGCTCCTCTGGCCTCCTCAGAAGGTTAAGGAAAAGGGGATGCCCCCCTCCTTCCCCTTAAAACTAAAAGCTCGTGGCTCCCATTGCTCCTCTGAGCACTGTCTCAGAGTAACGTGAATATAGATGAGAAGCTTGACTCTCGCACTGATTTGCCATGGGCAAAGTGTCTTTGAACAAGCCTGATTTCACATTTGTTAGTGAGGCTGTGTCAACCAAGAGATACATTTAGACAGGGAACTCAGAGGGAAAGGGCAAAGTATCAGGCCCAGAGGTAAGCAGTGCTTCTAAATAAACCCAGAACTAGGTCTAAACACCAAAGGGAAGGGAGGTGGCAGAGTAAATGTGATGATCACAGACCTTGGCATTATAAAAACAATGGCCCAGCAGCAGAATGTTGGGCGTGGGCAGGGAAGAGAGGGTGAGGGACTTACTTTTCTCATCCTTCACAGTAGGGAAAAACAGAGCAGAGTGAAATGTGCAATTTAAAAAAATACACGACCCCCAACTTCTTAATATTCTTCATAATCTTGGGGGGTCTCATAGGAAATAATATCTGATATGGTAACAAGTAAAGTTAGCAACTGCTTTTATTTCAATTAAATTCTTTTTCTTTTGTTAAATTCAAATATCAGTAAGCTCCATGTTTTATTTTAAAATTTAGCATACAGGATAAGAAATAGGTGTGCTGTGAAGAAGCATCATGAACAAATGGAAAAGAGATGGATGATTTGTTCAACAAAGATTTTGGGAAAATTACTTATTGAAGAAAAACTAAGTATGTTATTTATATCAGACTAATGGGTTTAATAAAGACTTTAGTGTAAACAGTAAAACTCTAAAATACTAGGTGAAAACAGATGTGCATGAGGGTAAAAAGGAATTTTCTAAGATGAGATAAAGGCAATGAAAGAGATCACAAAGGGAAAAAATGATGTAATGAAGTTAAAATTTCTGTACGTTATAAAAAGCAAACACAAAAGTATACACAAAATATAAAAGTACATATTCAGTTGGATAAAAATAATTTTGACAAGAGGTAGCTATCCTTAATACATGATAAAAGGCTCTAAAAATCACTATTACTCTAATAAAGAACATGGATAGACAATTCATGATTGAAAAAAACATTAATTACAACAAATATAAAAAATTACCAAACTCGTGGCTTGAGAAATAGGCAATAGAGACACAATAAAATACTATTTATAATCTGTACATTTGACCAAATATACTTTAAATGTTAATTTTCAATACTCACTAAAACAGGTATTCATGAGGGGCACCTGTGTGGCCACTAAGCATTTGACTCTTAAATCTGGCTCAGGTCATGATCACAGGGTCATGAGATCAAGCTCCACATTGGGCTCCCTCCTCTCCCCCACCCCATGTGCCTCCACCCTCACTCTCTAAAATAAAAACAAAACAGGGGCGCCTGGGTGGCTTAGTCGGTTAAGCGTCTGACTTTCACTTAGGTCATGATCTCACGGTTCGTGGGTTCGGGCCCCACATCGGGCTCTGTGCTGACTGCCAGCTCAGACCCTGGAGCCTGTTTCAGTCTGTGACTCCCTCTCTCTCTGACCCTCCCCTGCTCACGCTGTCTCTCTCTATCTTTCCTAGAAATAAATAAAACATTAAAAAAATAAAAAATATAAAAAACAAAACAACAACAACAAAATAAAAACAAAACAGAAAACAGGCCCTCTGCATTATTTGTGAGGTTATACATTTATATTAATTTTAGGAAAACAAACTGACAATTATCCCAAAAATATTCATAGTCCTTAAGTGTGAGTCATCCTACTTCTACAGAAATAATCAGAGATAGGTTCACAGAGGTATATGCAAAGATGTTTGTTGCAATGTTTTTTGTAACAGTGAAAATTAGCAATAATTAAAATGTCCAACTGTAGGTAAATAAGAAAATAAATTATGATCTATAATTCATGAATTCATGGAATATTATGCAGCCATTATAATGCTGCCTCCAAAGCTATCCTTGCCCCAAGCCAACTTTCTGAAGGATGGGAACGGGACTGACACGCTGCGCAGCCTCGTTCTGAGACGTCTTGGGCAGGAGGGCAGGGCGAGCGGTCGGTTCTCGCTGGCTGAGGGGCTGTGCCCACCTTAAGGAGAGGAAACGGGTTCAGTGCCTCTACGAGATGTGCTTGAAGTCGAACAACTAGAGCGAAGCAAAGGGCCAGGTCTTCTAAACTGGGCCCCGTTTAGTCTTGTGTGCTTCTGGAGGATGCTGGGCCAGGGATCTCCTGTGTCCACACTCGCTCGACACACAGACGGCTCTTACCACGTGCTCACTGGCTTCCTAATCCTCCACGTAGCCCCCAGGAGCGTGGGATTTTCAGCGGCTTCATTTTGCAGATAGACTGCGACTCAGAGGGGAGAGGTGCCCCAAGGTCATCCATTTGCGACATGATGCCAAGTCTGCCGAACCCCAAAATTGTCCCTCAGTCCGCGAGGTCACCACGATGTCATAAATCCTGGGAGACGCTTTTGGGGTCACGTGGGACCAATTTCCCCAGAGCGGTCAGGTAAGTGAGGAGTTGGCAGGTGCAGTGAGTCGAGGGGTTGGGGGGAACTTCGTAGGTGACTGAAGAAGGGAACGAGGTGTGCCAAGTGGGGATGAGCTGTGCGCGACACAACCAGAGGGGAACCTGGCTGGACCCAGAAAACGGCCGTGTGACTAAACACCGCCAAGGTGAGAAGTTTCGAGATTCCAGGGGTGCACGTGTGAGCTGAGCGGGAGCCGAGCGGAGCCGGCTGGGGCTGACTGGTGCCCGGTGCGAGAGTGTGCAGAGGTGAGGCTGCCCCGGAAATCCTGTAACAAGCACATCGCCTCTCCACCCCTCCTTTCCAAGACCAAGGGGAAAGCCTTGCACTCCAGTTTCCTGAGCCTGCGAAGTAACTTCAGAGAGACTCTCCGCCTTTGGTGGCCTCAGTTTCCCCATTTGTACAGTTAGGGTAATGGAGGGAGGCAGAAGAAACTGGTGTGCGCAGCCTTTCTTAAGCCCTCACGCACGCCCTCAGGGGTGATACTGACTTTTCATATTTTCCAGTGGGATTGAATGTTCCCTCTCTTTTTGGGGTTCGTCCTGGGGAATGTCACTTGAAAGACCGTTTTCTTGGAGCTATAATTAAGCCTCATTTTCCTGGCGTGCGGTAGATGCTATAACCTGAAGGTCCAGAGGGTACATGTGTGACATGGCTAACACACAGTTAAGCCTTGCCTGGTCCCCCAAAGCCCTGCATATTTCCACAAGACAAGCAGAAGCTGTCTGTGGCTGAGCAGTGAAGGAGTCACAGATGGCCTTTGCTCTCAGCAGGGCAACCTCACTGAGCCTCCTTGTTTCCATCTGTAAGGTTAGGAGACTGATGCCTGCTGGTCAGGCTTGTGAAAAGCCAGAGCGAATCCCTTATTCTCAAAAAGGTGTTTTGGGGGATGGATGGGGTAGGGGATCTGCATTTTGACAGTATTATCATGTCGTCTTTATATTGTGAAATATGCCCCTTTCATTTTTTAATAAAAACTCTTCCAGTTCTAAGCAGTGTGGATAGAGACGTAAGCAAATCAGCCAATAATCCCTGCTTATATTCTGCTAGAAGGCAGCTATTCCTATGATCTGGTCCAAGAATTCAGATAGTAAGCATTGTCTTGGACATGCCAACCCTATAGACACCTGACACCTTCTTAATTTTTTTAATGTTTATTTATCATTAAAAGACAGAGAGAGAGAGAGAGAGAGAGAGAGAGAGAGAGAGAGAATGAGCAGGGAAGGGGCAGAGAGAGAGAGACACAGAATCCGAAGCAGGCTCCAGGCTCTGAGCTATCAGCACAGAGCCTGACTCAGAGCTAGAACTTACAGACTGTGAGATCATGACCTGAGCCCAAGTTGGATGCTCAACCTACTGAGCCACCCAGGCGCCCCTACACCTGACACCTTCCTGAAGCCCATGCCTAGATGCCTACAGCTGAATTGTTCTAAAACACACATCTGATCACATCACTGAGGTGCTAACAGCCCTTCAGTGCCTGTGAAATACAGGCTTCCTTCAGGAGCTGGCCCCAGCCTATTTCTCCACTTGCATCTCCCTTCCCGCCCTAAATTTTCAGGAACACCTGTCTACTCACCCCTCCCAGAGTCTGTCAACTCCTTCATACCTCTGCTCTATGTCGTTTTTTCTTTTCCTCGTTTAGACGTGCTGATCTCAATACTGACACAAGATGGCGCCGAAACTGTATTCAAAGCTTTCACCAGTAGCCAACTGAGTCCTGGCTACCCATAAACTGGCTTGGTTGTCAGAACTTTTAGAAAGGCCTTCAACAACTTGTTTTATAAACTTAGGTTACGTATTTTTAGTACAACTCTCGATGAATTTATGTATCTAAAGAATGTTCCAGATAGAAACGGGAAGGAGTAACGAAGCTTCCCTCCCCAGCATTCGGTACCATGCCTGTCCTTGGACAGCAAGCCCCACAGTGGTACTCAGAAGCTAGTTCAGGGTCTGAATTCACTCACTGCTTCTTTGTAGAGCCTTGTTGCCTGGATGCTTCAGGGACCTTGGCCAAGGTTGTGAATGTTCCCTTCTCTTTGTCAGGCTCTGTTTTTCATAAGCCAGGAAAAAGAATTCAATCAGAAGGATTTTTTCCCCCAAAGTCCCATTTATTATTTTCCACCCAAGTAGTATTGGGCAAAAATCATATAGTATTACTTGTCCTGGATTCTCCGTGAAATATCTAACGTTTCAAACGTATGAAATTGTAGGCCCCTTCCCATCGTAGGAGGGGCCACAAAATGGATTTTTGTCCGGTGTCACAAAGCCGTCATGACCTGGTCTCTTTTGCCAGATCGTGAGAGGATATTCCATCCTTTTATAGATGAGTTTCCACCACAGACAGTCTAGAATTAAAGGAAATATTAGAATTATTGAAAGAGCTATTATTTTGCCTTGTTCAAATTTCTGTTTCTGGTCATGTCGTACAATGTGTATAATGAACCTTAGTTATATTCATCAGGCCCATGTTTAGTGCAGGGCAAATGGCCAACAGTCTCACTGCTTTGTCCCAAGATCTTTTGACCTGAGTAGACTCCCTGGAATTGAGTAGTGCCTCTTGGAAAGTTTTGTCTTTCTCCACCTCTCCACCTCATTTCTTCGTCTGTGAAATTGTACTCATAAGCCCTATGCTACAGAGCTGTGAGAATGCATTCAGTAAGATCCTACCAGTGCAAAGGCTTTGACAGCCATGGTGTTGGAGGGGGCGGGATAATGAAGGCTGCTGTTAGACTCCACAGCACATTTGGGAAGGTGAGAAAAAGGCATCCCTTTCTTCGGGTACACCCAAACCAGTGCCAGGGTGCATTGCTTGGTGGTTTGAGTTGATTGGATTTCAGCCCCATTTGCCCTTGTGGCCAGGCACCCAAGGATGCGGTCTACACAGTGGTGGTGGCCACCCTGTGGATCGAGTCCAAATTCATACGGATGGGGGAGGGGAGGGCTTACCAGAGTGCCTTTCCCATGCACGCACCCTGAGTTTCTACCAGACTGAGGCCATCAGTATCATTACAGGAAAGGATCATGTCACCTCTCTATGCTTTGCACAGCTGGCCCTGCCACCTTGCATGCTCCTTGCCTTAGTCTTGCTATCTCATTGAGCTTGTGCTGAGCCTTGAAGACCCACTGTAAGCCAGTCTTCTTTAGATGCTCCTGATTTGACCACTTCTACCTTTGTGGCACAGTTCTTTGCACAGAGTGGTCACTCTGATGAGAAATTGCCAGACTGTGGAGCTGCCCAGGGCCAAGAAACTTGACTCATTTACCTCCTGCTGCCTGGTTTGCAGCAGCCCAGGGCCCAAGGAATTGGTGCTGGTGTCTCTTGACTGATTCCCTGACTTATCTCATACTTCCTTTCCTGCCCTAGCCCTGAGCCAAGGCCATGGAGCCCAGGGAACTATGGAGGTAAGTGAGGAAAAGGCAGGCAGGAATAGAGTTTTCCAGGAGCAAGAGGAAGGGAATTCAGGGATTGTCTTTTTAAATTGTTACATATTTTTTTATTTTGAGAGAGAGAGCACACACAAGTGGGGCAGAGGGGCAGAAAGAGAGAATCCCAAGCAGACTCCATACTCAGCACAGAGCCCAACACGGGGCTCAGTCCCACAACACTGGGCTCACGACCTGAGCCAAAATCAAGAGTCAGACGCCCAACTGACTGAGCCACCCAGGTGCCCCCAGGGACTGTCTTTTAAATTTGTTATCAGCACCTAAAATCTATATATTCATTGTCCTTGTGAAAATAAAAACATTGTAGATTAGGCTGAGGTTCACCATGTCTGATGCACCCAGTTCAGGCACTGGCCCAGAGGTAGCTACTGGTCCATATGGATCGGTCTCTACATGTGCTTTTTTATGTGTGTCCGCCCATTGGGGTCCCCTAAAAGCTCCCAAGTCTCAGTTGCTTAACGTGAAAAAGTTTACTTCTCATGCGGCACAGTGCGATGTGCTTGGGAGGCAACTCTGGGCAGCAGCCCCAGAAGCTGTCTTGGGGTCTGGGCTCCTCGACACCTGCTTCTAGCCTGTGAGAGGAAGACTGAGGGGGGCATGTGAGGCTGGAGGCAGTGCAGGCTGCTTGTTTCCTTCTTCCAGCAGCACAGACCCAGTCATAGGGTCTGAGGTAACTCCAGGGAGGCTGGGAACTGAGGATTTGTGAGCAATTCGCAGATCTTGCCACGACAGACATAGGAATCATGAGAATATATGCTGTGTTGAATCATGGCATGGAACTAGGTGAGGGAATAACGGTGCTTGGATCCGGGACATACGGTAAAACCGGGGGTTGTGAGTAACTTGTTCTGAGCGAGTGTTCTGCACGCAAACGTTTCTAATACATTTTAACCTGATAAACGAGCGATGTCTTGTAATAAGAGGAGTATATGATGCCAGATGTCATGTGATCACAACTAAGCCAATGGGTCTTCTGTCTGCCTCTCTTGCTGGGATTGCGGGTGATCGTCTCCCATGCTCAGATGCTCCATCTCAGGCCACAGTGTTTGTAGAAATCAGTGATTTTTCAGAATGTTGGAAGGTGCCCACAATTGGCCATAGTGTGTTTTTTGTCACTTCAAAGCACCTGTGGACAGTCCTTTGCTTTTCCAGACAAGAGTAAGCTTAGTTATGCATGGCTTCCTTCTAGGTCAGGCTGCCTGCACATATAGACCCTTTCATCTGCTGCCTCGCTGCCAGTGACATTAGATACAGCATATGACAGAGTTATTAGTACTGTAGTCAACATCCATGCAAGTGTATACAATGGCCTCCATGCAGAAGAAGATTCCACTGAGCCAATAGATAGCAGCGATTCCATTAGTGATAGTGAAAGTCGTCCTACACAATAACCCTCGTCTCTTGTCTCCCTTACCCCAGCCACGAAGGTCTTCAAAGGTAAGTGCAGCTTAACTTGTTTGTGTTTCTTCATATTTTATATTTTCTTTATTATTTTGTGTCATATTACAGTATTATAATCATTTAAAAAATATTTTTTAAGTTTATTTATTTTGAGAGAGACCGAGCATGGGTAGGGGAAGGGCAGAGAGAGAGGAAGAGAGAGAATCCCAAGCAGGCCCCGTACTGTCAGTGCAGAGCCCGATGCGGGGCTTGAGCTCATGAACCACAAGATCATGACTTGAGCTGAAACCAAGAGTTGGATACTCAACTGACTTAGCCACCCAGGCGCCCCTGTAACCATTTTTATATGAATATGTTTGGTTGTAGAACAAATTATCTGAGTTTGCATTATTTCTTATGGGGAAATTCACTTTGATACACAAGTGCTTTGGATTACAAGCACGTTTCCAGAATGAATTACGCTCATAAACCAAGCTTTTACTGTATATTATTTTTGCTCTAGAGGAGGCAGGGTTTGGTGATGGATAGGTGTGACAGACCCAGGAGAAAAGCATCTAAAGATGATTCCTGAGCTTTTGGTTTGGACAACTGTAGAGAGCAAGATGGAGTCACTCATGTCAAGCAGGGACCTGTGTCAAGCAATGACGCTAGCAGCCAAGGATGCTGTGGCTGCCAGATATCCCTGAGACCAGCACCCCACAGAAGCAGAGGAGGTCTGCAGGGGCCCAGCGCTGATTAAATCCCTTTAAAAGGGGAGGATTTTTGCAGCAAGCTGTCACAGACACTGACCCCTGTGTGACCACTTCAGAAAGGTGGCGGCTGCCGAAGGCTCCACTTGAACAGAATGAGCAGTGAGTGCCGAGAGCTGACCCGGATGGGACCGAGGCCTCATCTCACTGTGCGCCCACATGCTGACTTTGCATTTGTTTCCTTAATGTCCTGCCCCTGTGTGTTGCCTTGTTTGCTGTGTACCTGTCTTGTATTCTGCTTTGTGTGCCCTGTAAGAAGCCAGGTGGATCACGTGGTACAGTGTCACTGGGTTGGGAATCCTGAACCTGCTTTAGAATTATGTTACCCTTGCTTTATGACTGAATTAAACTGACATCGTGGAGAGACACAACTTGCGTGTCTTCTGAGTGTGTACCTTCATCGCGTGCTCATGATAACAACTCATGTTGGCTCATGAGCAGGCTCATGTCACCTGCTCCTGGACAGAGAGGAAAAGAGACTTGGGGCAGGAGAAACAGGGACAGGTTTTTCCCCTGGGGCAGAGGGACTCCCATACTTGCATTGTTAAGTGTGAGATGCTCTTAGATGTCCACAGGGAGAGCGCTCCAGGTAAGAGGGAGACATGAAGTCCTGGGAGTTAGATGGTATTTAATGCCATGAGGCTGTGGGTGCAGACAGATGCATAGAGACCTCACCCTGAGTCCTGGGCACACCACCTTTTAGAGAGAAGTGTGTAAAGGAGAAGAGAAAGGGCATTCAGTCTGGCAGATGGCAAACCAGGTAAATGTAATGACAAGGATTTCAGAGAAGAGGTGATTTCAAAAAAGGTGACACCACCTTGTGCTCAAAACAAGACACTGTTCACTGAGACAGAGAACCGAGGAGGATGATTAGATGTGGCACCATGGGGGTTATTCATGCTCGTGGTGTCCATCAGATGATGCAAACAGAAGCCAGCTGGGTGTGTTGGTGGGAGAATGGGAATGGAAGAAGTAGAGGCAACAACCAGGGGTACTTGGGTGGCCCAGTCGGTTAAGCACCCCACTTTGGCTCAGGTCATGATCTCACGGCCCATGGGTTCGAGCTCTGCATCAGCTTCTGTGCTGACAGCTCAAGCCTAGAGCCTGCTTCAGATTCTGTGTCTCCTTCCCTGTCCATCTGCCTCCCCCACCAAATTTAGAGGCAACAACCATAGGTAGTATTTCTCTAGGGAAAATGAAATAAAAGAATACCTGCCCAGGATGGTAACATTGCTAATCTTGGGACTGTGTGGGAATCGGCTGAATTTGTAAAGCCTCTAATATTTTAATCTCATTGTGGCCACTGAAATATCTGCTATATGACCATATTGGTCAGCTGGTAATAGGTTGGAGAGAGATTTTCTTACAAACATGGAGCTAATATGCCTCAGAGTGGGCTGAGGGGCACTGTATGTGCTGGGGCATGCCTTCAAATTGCAAGGCATTTGAAAATCCTGTCTTTGTCTTTGCTTCAGGCTTGCACAAAGCATCATGATTGGCCACAGGAGAGAGAGCTCAGGCATCCCGTCTTTCCTATCTGTATCCCTGAGTGTGTACAGGGCCCTATGCCTGCTTGTGGTTTTTAGATTCCCCTGGAATTCAGAGCCACCCATTGACCCCTATTGTTCTGTTTCTCCAGATTTTGTTTTTTAGAAGGTTTGAACTGCTGCTGATTGTTTTTGACTGAGGGCCTGTTACAAAGGCTTCTCCCAGTAGGTAATCCTGAGGAAGGTAAGATAAAGAGAAGGCTTTCGAGTAGAGTTATCTCAGGAACTTCCAGACAGATGAAATAAAGATCATTCTCTTGGAATGGGGCTTTGAATGTGTTCCAGCCCAATTCTTTCCCCTCCATTGGCTGCTGGGATATAGATTTTCACCATGACTGCTGGGCTGGCTCTTGACTTTTAAAGATCCCCACAGACAAGAAGAAGAGGGTCTGAATAGAGCAATTTAAATGCTCCAGAGTGTGCTGTGGCTTTCCCATATCCAGACACCTTTCTTGAATAAGTGCTCTTTTATTACAAGCCTTTGGCTAATTTCAAGAGTCCAAGAGGGTTGATTTGGACTATTTTTGGCTGACATCCTCATTGCATTTATGCAGCAGGGCATTGGAGGTACTTAACTCTGTCATTCTCCCAGACATCTCTTTAAGCTCCTTAGTTTCTAGTAGCCTTCCAGTTTTCTGCTTACTTCTTGTGTGTGCTCTACGAGTTTGCTGCATTATAGAAGATCATATCTGAAATTATTCAAATGTTCTCTTTCCCGAATTGTCCATTTTTGTACCAACTGGCTTAGGACGGGTACTTTTTCAGACAAGGAAAGGACTGTTTGCACTTGAGAGTTTTAATGCTGGAAGGGTAGACCTGAAACCAGAGTATCAAACACACAACAGGGCTCTTCTGACCAAGCATATGCTGAGGTAGATTACAAGGATATTTGCAAAGAATAGCTGGTTCTACAATTTATGGGAAAGGGGATTTCAAGCCAGTTGTGGTCATTTCCAATAAAGCACTGGACTGTGGACATGAATATGGTCAAAATGGAGAACCAATTGTATCTGAGCTCAGAGCTAATTCCTCTAAGAAAAATATACCATAATTGTTTGAGAGCATTTCAAATGTAGTTTAGGCAAAGATGAGAGAAACTTCTAGCATGAACTCTTAATGTACAAAGCAAATGTGGGAAATTATTCTGTAATAGCACCAGCCATGCAGGAATACAACTACAATGTAATCAGCATGGGAAAAACTTCAGTCATAACAAACCTCATAAGATCTCAAGGGATTAATAATGGAGAGATTCCCATAAGTGTGGTAAGTGTAGGAAGGCCTTCACTAGGGAAGAGAGTAGACATTTTTTTATACTGAAAAAAATCCCTCTGATTTTAATGATAGTGAGAAGCTATAGATCTAGTAGGTAAAACCCCTTGGCCACCAAAGCTCTGCAGAGATGAAAATCCTTCTAAAAGCAATGCATGTGGTAAAGCGTTTTTCAACGAATCACACTCCATTACACATCAGAAGAAAACCCTGGTAGATTTCTAGAGTTGCCGTAACAAATGACCACAAACGGAATGACTTAAATAGCAATGTATTTTCAACATCTGTATGATATAAGCCTGGCAATCTGTTGATTGTGTTTATCCCTTAGAATTGGTCACATTTTCTTGTTCATACATTGAGTCATTTTGAATTATATTTAGACATTGTGTTGTGTTGTATTCTCAGGCCTGGTATACGCCTTTTGAGATGTGGTTTTGCTGTAGAAGGCAATCAACCCAGTTTGGGTCCATCAACCTATGTGTCTACTTCAGATTCTGTGCATTGGATCAACTCTCTCTGTTGATCTGTATGTGTGCCCTACGTGGTCAGAGGTTCGGCTGGGACTGCAGGGGCCCACACGGAACTAGGACCCCTTATCTGGTTCTTTCCTCTGGAATCCCCTCCCACACTCTCTGGTCCTCGAAGGTTCTTTTTCTGTATCCATGGGCCAGATGGATATGGTTTCTGTTACTACTGCCAGGCCAGTTCAGGAGAAAAAAATCCATGGGAGCCAAGAAATGGGAAACTTGCCCCCATGCATAAATATCTGGTTCATTTTTAAAGTATTTTTGATCTTTGCTCACGTTTTAAGTCTTATATTTATGTCTTTAGTATTTTCATATTTATATTACATATGTGGTTATTACAATATTTAGACTGTTGGTTATTACAATGTCCGGACTCTTTAATTTCAACAGGAATTAGGTTTCTGAATGTTCTGACAATTTAGATTTTTCACTCCTATATAGCTGATCTTATTTTCGGGACTATTTTATGAGTGAATTATTATTTGCTTCCATCTTGTTCTTGAGGAATAACTAGAGAATGTACATTCCAAATCACTCACACTTGTAGAATTTGAAGTCCAAACTAATACGAAGGAAAAGTCTCATTACATCATACCCATATGAAAATTATAAAAATAAAGTGGAAAAAATTTAAATTTAAATTTGATGGAATAGTTCCAATTCTGCTATTGAAACCTGTTGCTCTTGCTAACTACAGCTAAATCTTTGGGGGAACTATAAGAGGCAACTGTCCGAGAACTCTGAAAAGTCAACATAAGCTGGCCAATTGTGGAGCGAGCCAAACCTGGGAGATGCATCCTGCGGGAGGGTGAGTTTCCCATTTCTTTTCTCTTGTGAATAGTAGAAACCGTGTTATTCTGACCAGAGGAAACAGGGTAAGGGGACTTCTGAGGGTGAGAAGGAAACTGACACAGGCTGCCACATGGATGAACCTGGAAGACATGATGCTCAGTGAAACGAGCCTATCACAAAAGGACAAATGCTGAATGATTCCACTTATCTGAGGTCCGTAGAGTCAGATTCAGAAATGGAAAATATGATGGTGGCCACCAGGGGCTGGGGGAGGGGCAACGGGCAGTTGTGCTCCCTGGGGACAGAGTTCAGCTATGTAAGATGAAACAAGTTCTTTTTTTTTTTTATGTTTTATTTATTTCTGAGAGAGAGAGACACAGCGTGAACAGGGGAGGGTCAGAGAGAGAGGGAGACACAGAATCTGAAACAGGCTCCAGGCTCTGAGCTGTCAGCACAGAGCCCCATGCGGGGCTCGAACCCACAAACTGTGAGATCATGACATGAGCTGAAGTCGGGCGCTTAACCAACTGAGCCACCCAGGCACCCCAAGATGAAACGAGTTCTGAGGATGGACAGTGGTGATGGCTGTCCATCAGTGTGCATGGGCTTAGTGCCCCTGAGGTGTACACCTAAACACGGATAAATGTTTAATTTTATATTTTATGTATTTTATCCCACTTTTTAAAAGCTAAAAAATTGCTTTGTCTTTTGTCTGTTTTACCTGATATTAGAATAACCACCTGAGACTTCCTCTGCTCACTCTTTATATGGTATATCTCTCACTTCCTGCTAGAATACATATAATGTGGACTTGTTTTTCTTTTTTCTTTTTTCTTTTTTATCTTATTTTATTTTTTATGAATATAATTTATTGTCATGGACTTGTTTTTCTTAGATCACTCTCAGTCTTTGCCTTTGTTTGGATTGTTTAGATTATGAACACTTCTTATAATTATGGATTCAGCTGGATGGAGATCTATCATTTTCTTATGTGTTGTCTGTTTGTCTCTTCCGTTTTTTATTCTTCTCCTCTTCTCCTGCTTTCTTTTGAATTAGTTTAATAATATCAATGTTCTAAGTTACCACCTGGCATTGTGGCAATATGTCTTTGAACACTTTTATTTCTTGCTGCCCTGAGGTTTATAATATACATATCTGACTTCTTTTATTTTTTTTATTT
>NW_027530006.1:271051-438164 GCF_008692635.1 Crocuta crocuta | reverse complement strand
TGTTGGCCATCTGGATGTCCTCTTTGGAGAAGTGTCTGTTCATATCTTTTGCCCATTTCTTCACTGGATTGTTTGTTTTTCAGGTGTGGAGTTTGATGAGTTCCTTATAGATTTTGGATACTAGCCCTTTATCTGATATGTCATTTGAAACTATCTTTTCCCATTCCGTCGGTTGCCTATTAGTTTTATGGATTGTTTCCTTTGCCATCCAGAAACTTTTAATCTTGATGAGGTCCCAATAGTTCATTTTTGCTCTTGATTCCCTTGCCTTTGGGGATGTGTCAAGTAAGAAATTGCTGCATTTGAGGTCAAGGAGGTTGTTTCCTGCTTTCTCCTCTAGGGTTTTGATGGTTTCCTGTCTCACGTTCAGGTCCTTTATCCATTTTGAGTTTATTTTTGTGTATGGTGTGAGAAAATGATCTAGTTTCATTCTTCTGCATGTTGCTGTATGGAACCACAAAAGACCCCGAATAGCCAAAGTAATATTGAAGAAGAAAACCAAAACGGGAGGCATATCTGACTTCTTAAAAACTACTTAGAATGAATAAAGAACCACTTTATGTAAATTCTCAGAACTTTTACACCATTTGGGTTCATTATGCCACCACTGCTCTCTCATGTGGAACACAGACACATAGTGAAACAGCCACTAACCTGTGTTATAAATTTTGCTTTTAACAGTCCTGTATATTTTAATGTAAATCTAGGAAGAAATAAGAGGTCATATTTCCTACTTACCCTGCCATTTCCCATTTCTGGGCTTTTCTTTAATTCCTGAGGCACTGACTTTTTCCCTCTCGATCATTTCTGTTCATGATGAACTACGTTAGCATTTCTCATTAAGCAGATTGGCTAGTAAAGAATTCTTTGAGTTTTACTTCAATTGAGAATTAATTCATTTTACCCTATTCCTGAAAGATATTTATTTCTGGATATAGAACAGGTTAGGGAGGGATTTTTTGGGGGGAGAGGTGTCTTTTTTTTTGCAGCACTTAAAGATATTTTTCCACTGTTTTATGACATTTGTTATTTCTGAGGAGAAATCCATGGTCATTTAAATCATTGTTTCCCAATATGGAATGTATCTTTTATCTCTTACTGCTTTCAAGATGCTTTTTATTGGGGTTTCTGATTGGTTTGTCAGTAGAGCATGTGACTCTTGATCTCAGAGTTGTGAGTTCAAGCCCCACATTGAGCAAAGAGCTTACCTTAAAAAAATGCATTTATCTTTGGATCTCAGAAGTTTCATTATGATCTGTCTAGGCATGGTTTTCTTTGAATTTTTCCTGTTCGAAGTTTGCTGAAATTCCATAGCTTTAAATCACATATGGGTAGTTTTATGACCATTGCTTTTATTCACCCCCATCTTCTTCCCCTCTTCTTATCATGATACCAATTACATTTGTTTTAGACCTTTTGATATTGTCTGACAGGTCACTGGAGCTCTGTCTGTCTGCTCACTTGCATTTCTTGTATTCTTCAGTCTCTTGTCAAGTTTGCTGACATCTCCATTCTTCTGTTGAACAGAGAGGGAGATCTTATTTCATGTATATAGTATTTTCTAGTTGTAAAATTTCCCTGTGGTTATTTTTGTAATTTTGCTTTCTCTACTGAAAAATCTTACCTTTTCATTCCTTTGTAGGTATTTTCCTTTACTTTATAAAACATAGGCATAAAAGCTTCCTTAGAGTCTCCAGGAATTTCAACATCTCTGTGAACACAGGTTTGGCATCTGTTGAATGTATCTGTCTCTTCGATCTGGTCACATAGTCCTCATTCTTTGTATAGTGGGCAATTTTGCCTTGTATCTTGGACTTCCTGAGTATCCTGCTATGTTCTCAGTTCTGTTATGGTGAATCCTGGTGTTTTTGTTTTAGAAGACAATCAACCTGGTCAATTTCAGTCTGTAACTTCTGTTTCACCTTCTGGGCCTGCTGGCAAAATCTCTGCTCTGTTGGTTTGAGTCTTCCCCAAACATATTCAGGGGTTAGGATGAGACCCTCGCAGAGACAGGTACAGAACTGAAGAGCCCCTTCTCTGGTTGTGCCATTTCTGGATTTCCCTCTCACAACATTTATCCCTCAAGGGCTCCTTTCCTTGTTTCTTTCGGTCAGAAGAAGGATATGGCATCTATTACCACTGCCATGCCATCTTATGAGAAAGGAAAAAAGTGCATTATAAAAAAGAAATGGGAAGCCCTCCTCTTTGTACGACGTAGCTCTAGTTTTTGGCTTCCTCCGTAGTTGACCCGTTTTTGTGTACTTTTGAGTCCTCAGATGGCTTTTTAAAAAACATTTTGTTCAAATATATTAACTATAATTGATGAAGGGTTCCACTATGGCAAAACAAGCTCATCCGTAAATTTTAGTGTCAATTTAAAAATTTTTCATTTTATATCTAGAATTTGCATATATACTTGTATGACACTTACTTTTACTTCATATTTACTTTTATAGTCCTTTTATCTTTGCTCATATTTTTAAGTCCCATTTTAAAAAAAAAAACCCTGAAGAAATTTATCAGATAAAAGGAAGGAAGATGTAGGATAGCTAGATGAACTATTTGCTCAAGAGAAGGATTTTTTTCTTTTTTCTTTTCTTTCTTTCTTTCTTTCTTTTTCTTTCTTCTTTTCTTTTCTTTTCTTTTTTGATAACAAGAAGACTTTTTTGTATTTTAAGGCAAAGAGAAAAAGGGTCAGACTGAGATGCAGTCAAACTCAGTGTGGGGAGGTCTTCCTAGGTCAGAGTATCTGGTTTAAGACCCTTTGTAAATAACTTTTTAAATGTTTGCCAAAATATTTAGTATTGGAGACCTAGTTCTTTCCTTTTTCTTTTTTTATTGTTATTGTTTTGTGGGCTTTTTTGTGTGTGTTTTTTAATGTTTATTTTTGAGAGAGAGAGAGAGAGAAAAACCAGTGTGAGTGGGGGAGGGGCAAAGAGAGAAGGGGACAGAGGATCTGAAGGCTCTGCACTGTCAGCAGAGAGCACGATGCGGGTCTTGAACTCATGAACCGAGCTGTGAGATCATGACCTGAGCTGAAGTTGGACACTTAATTGCTTATTGAAATTAGGTTTTGGAATGCTCTGCAACTTTAGATTTGTGCCCACAGACAGCTGATTTTAATCCAGGGAATTTTCCAAGAATGAATTTTCATTCTTCCTCCTGGCTCTGGAGCACTAATATTGGATATTCTGAATGACACATTTGTTACCTTTGCAATCCAAATGGACTTGAAGGAACTTTCATCACCACCAAATGGAAGGCAGGGAAGGGCTGGTTCATGGTCCCATTACTGCCCGTCACATTTTATTTGATCCACACTTCTTAAAGGTCCTACTTTCTATTTCTCAATTTCAGCTTCCCACCTGCTGTGGACCCAATGCCTGTGCTCTGCGATGGCAGAGCAGGCGAATATCAGTTATCCAGGTTACTGCTTAATATACCAAGAGCAGCACTGGCTTTCAGTCTGCTTAAAATTCTTGTCTTAGATCTTTCTTCATATTTGGACCCTGGGATTACATTTATTTTAACAGATACTGGTAGGTATTTAAAGAAATCTTTGCCTTAATTTATCCACAGTTTAAAATAAGAGGTCTTCATACTGACTACCCTGTCTGCCCACCTACAGGAACAATAGTCATATTATATGTGTGAGGAATGTGATTTTCAAACTTTTCACACAGACAGTGCATTAGAAGAAAATAGTATGTTGTCAGTAGTCTTGATTTTGTGACACGTTCATTCTTTGTTGCTTCTAATATTACATTATAGGAAGAATAATAACTTTAATATTTTGACTGTATTTTTAAAAACCAAAATTACACCAGAGTTTGATATTATAATCTTCATGTTACTAAAGGGGGTATAGCAATGGTTAAAATGATCAACTTCCAGGTTTCTAAATCTGACATATACAGTTAAAGATTTGAATTCATGGTCTGTTCGACCTTCTTGTATCTAACTTCATTTTAAAATATAGTCCATAGGTTTTACTTTAAGGCTTTATACATTTTGCAAGGGGATGAATAATTCTTATATGTAAGCATTAGGCTGTTACTTGCTGATATTATAAATTATGTCTAGATAATTAAGACTATAAGACTTATGAAATATGCAGAGATTTTCTCTGACCTCATACATCTCAATATTTAAAAATTCTCTCATACAAATATATTCCATGCACACATATAGACACACACATACACACGTATTATTTTTAATTAATAATTAGTCTTCAAGTTGGTTATCTAGGTTTTGTGTTCTCTCTTTTTCACCTTGTTTTTTTAACAACTTACTTGAATTAGTTGATCTCTAATAAACTGTACATACGTGAAGTATACAATGGATTCCTTTTGACATATATACACATGTGAAAATATCACATCACTCCACAAATTTTCCTTGTGTCCCTTTGTAAATCTTGCTTCCTGATTTTCTTGTCCCCCTCCTCCATCTTCAGATAATCACTCATCTTCCTGTCACTTCAAAGTTTGTTACTGGGTTAGGCGTCCAATTCCTATGGATGTGACTTTAAAAAAATTTTTTACATCCAAATTAGTTAACATATATTGTAATAATGATTTCAGGAATAGAATTTAGTGATTTGTCACTTCCATATAACACCCAGTGCTAATCCCAACAAGTGTCTTCCTTAATACCCCTTACCCATTTAGGCCATCCCCCATCCAACACCCCTCCAGCAGCCCTGTTTGTTCTCTGTATTTAAAAGTCTCTTATGGTTTGTCTCCCTCCCTGTTTTTATATTATTTTTGCTTCCCTACTTTCATGTTCATCTGTTTTGTATCTTAAATTCCACATATGAGAGAAGTCATATGATACTGTCTTTCTCTGACTTATTTCACTTAGCATAATATATCCTAGTTCCATCCATGTTGTTATAAATGGCAAGATTTCATACTTTTTAATTTCTGAGTAATATTCCATTGTGTGAATGTATGTGTGTGTGTGTATACATCTTCTTTATCCACTCACCAGTCAATGGACATTTGGGCTCTTTCCATACTTTGACTATTGTCCACAGTGCTGCTATAAACGTTGGGGTGCATGTGCCCCTTTGAAACAGCACTCCTGTATCCTTTGGATAAATACTTAGTAGTGCAATTGCTGGGTCATAGGGTAGATCTATTTTTCATTTTTTGAGGAACTTCCATACTGTTTTCTACAGTGGCGGCACCAGTTTCACCAGTTTGCACTCCCACCAGCGGTGCAAAAGAATTCCACTTTCTCTTCATCCCTGCCAACATCTGTTATTGCCTGAGTTGTTAATTTTAGCCATTCTGATAGGTGTGAGGTGGTATCTCATTGTGGTTTTGATTTGCATTTCCCTGATGATGAGTGATGTTGAGCATCCTTTCATGGGTCTCTAAGCCATCTGGATATCTTCTTTGGAAAAGTGTCTATTCATGTCTTTTGCCCATATCTGTACTGGATTGTTTTTTGGTGTTGAGTTTGATAAATTCTTTATAGATTTTGGATACTAACCCTTTATCTGATATGTCATTTGCAAATATCTCCTCCTATTCCTTCGGTTGCCTTTTAGTTTTGCTGATTGTTTCCTTCCCTATGCAGAAGCTTTTTATCTTGATGAGGTCCCAATTGTTCAGTATTGCTTTTATTTACCATGCTTTCAGAGACTTGTCAAGTAAGAAGTTGCTGCAGCTGAGGTCAAAGTGGTTTTTGCTTATTTTCTCCTCTATTATTTTGATGGTTTCCTGTATCACATATAGGTCTTTCATGCATTTTGTGTTTATTTTCGTGTATGGTGTAAGAAAGTGGTTCAGGTTCATTCTTCTGCATGTCACTGTCCAGTTTTCCCAACACCATTTGCTAAAGAGACTGTATTCCATTGGATATTCTTTCATGATTTGTTAAAGATTAGTTGGCCATATGTTTATGGGTCTATTTCTGAGTTCTCTATTCTGTTCCATTGATCTATGTGTCTGTTTGTATGCCAGTACCATACTGTCTTGATGATTGCAGCTTTGTAATACATCTTGAAGTCCGGAATTGTGATGCCTCCAGCTTTGGTTTTCTTTTTCAGGATTGCTTTGGCTATTTGGGGTCTTTTCTGGTTCCATACAAATTTTAGGATTGTTTCTTCTAGCTCTGTGAAGAATGCTGGTGATTTTGATAGGGATTGCATTGAATATGTAGATTGCTTTGGGTAGTATTGACATTTTAACAATATTTGTTCTTCCTATCCAGGAGCATGGAATATTTGTCCGTATTTTGTATCTTCTTCAATTTCTTTCATAAGCTTTCTATAGTTTTCAGTGTATAGATTTTTCACCTCTTTGGTTTGGTTTATTCCTAGGTATTTTATGGTTTTGGGTGCAGTTGTAAATGTGATCAACTCCTTGATTTATCTTTCTGCTGCTTCATTATTGGTGTATAGAAATGCAACCGATTTCTGTGCATTGATTTTATATCCTGCAACTTTGTTGAATTCATGGATCAGTTCTAGCAGTTTTTGGTGCAATCTTTTGTGTTTTCCATATAGAGTATCATGTCATCCGCGAAGAGTGAAAATTTGACTTCTCCTTACCAATTTGGATGCCTTTTATTTCTTTGTGTTGTTTGGTTGCTGAGGCTAGGCCTTCCAGTGCTATGTTGAATAACAGTGGTGAGAGTGGACATCCCTGTTGTGTTCCTGACCTTAGGGAGAAAGCTCTGTTTTTCCCCACTGAGGATGATATTAAAGTTGGGTCTTTTGCATATGGCTTTTGCAGTGTGATCCTTCTATCCCTACTTTCTTGATTGGGTTTTTTTTTTTTAATCAAGAAAGAGTGATGTATTCTGTCAAATGCTTTCTCTGCTTCTATTTGAGAGGATCATGTGGTTCTTACTCTTCCTTTTATTAATGTGATGTATCATATTTTATTGATTTGTGATTATTGAACCAGTCCTGCATCCCAGATGTAAATCCCATTTGAGGGGTGCCTGGGTGGCTCAGTCGGTTGAGAGTCCGGCTTCAGCTCAGGTCATGATCTCACAGTTCATGGGTTTGAGCCCCGCACTGGGCTCTGTACTGACAGCTAGCTCAGAGCCTGGAGCCTGCTTCAGATTCTGTGTCTCCCTCTCTCTCTGACCCTCTCCTGCTCTCTCTCTCTCTCTCTCTCAGAAATTAAAAAAAGAATCCCACTTGATCAGGGTGGATAATTCTTTTAATGTATTGTTGGATCCGGTTGGCTAATATCTTGTTGAGAATTTTGCATCCATGTTCATCAGGGAAATTGGTCTGTAGTTCTTTTTAGTGGGGTCTTTGTCTGGTTTTGGAATCAAGGTAATGCTGGCCTCATAGAATGAGTTTGGGAGTTTTCCTTCCATTTCTATTTTTTGGAACAGCTTCAGAAGAATAGGTGTTAACTCTTCTTTAAATGTTTGGTAGAATTCCCCTGGAAAGCCATCCATCCCTGAACTTTTGTTTTTGGGAGATTTTTGATAATCTAATCATTTTCTTTACTTGTTGTGGGTCTGTTCAAATTTTCTGTTTATTTCCTGTTTCAGTTTTGGTACTTTATATGTTTCCAGGAATTTGTCCATTTCTTCCAGATTGCCCAATTTATTGGCATATAAATGCACCTAATATTCTCTTATTATTGTGTGTATTTCTGCAGTGGTGGTTGTGATCTCTCTTCTTTCATTATTGATTTTATTTATTTGGGTCCTTTCCTTTTTTTTTTTTTGATCAGACTTGCTAAAGGTTTGTCAGTTTTATTAATTCTTTCAAAAAACCAGCTCTTAGATTCATTGATCTATTTTAGTGGGGTGGGTTTTTTTGGGGGGATTCTATATTGTTTATTTCTGCTCTAATTTTTATTATTTCTCTTCTTCTGTTGGCTCTTCTTTGCTGCTCTGATTCTAGTACCTTGTGGTGTGAGGTTAGATTCTATATTTAGGATTTTTCTTGCTTATTGAGATATCCCTGGGTTGCAATATGTTTTCTTCTTAGGAAATTTTAGCTTGTAGATATCCTTTATTCTAACTCTTGTATTTCTATTTAGTTCCTTTTAAGTTTCCATTTCTGTTTAGAAATGATTTGTCTTTTCATCCATTATATGTGTTTTAACCCTTAAAATATTGATAATATTTGTTTTAAAGTATATCTCCTAATTCCAATACCTAGACCATCCATGGGTCTGCTTCTAGTGATTATATTTTCTTTGATTACAAGTCACAGGGTCCCATTTAATCACAAATCTAATAATTTTTATATAATTTTGTGTAAACTATATTTGATACTGAAGCATAATTTTATCTTGTTTGTTTCAAAGAAAGTACAAGCCTTTTCCTACTTCCATTAGTTAGGATGGGGGTTGGATTATTCAGATTCCTCAGACTGTTTAATTGAGAGGGGCTGTGCTTCAGCTTTACCTATGTTCAGTATACCTGTGATGACCCCAATTCTAAACCTCCAGCTCTGCCTCTATTTTTGTTTTATACTTATTTTCTTATTAAAAATTCATCTATTAAATGGACTCATAGCTTGAAAACTGAAAGTACGGTTTTGAAAACCATGAAGTACATGAGCACTTGTACTCAGAAGCCACATGCTCCATGTAGGGGAAGGTGACCTAGAGGTGAGGGTACCCATCACACACTACAGGAAGAGGACACCCAGAGCCATGGTGACTGCTAGAAGGTGGCAGGAATCCCTCACCCCAGAGAATGGCATTACGAGGAATGAAATGGGATTGTACCAGTTTGATCTTAGGATCAAAATGAAGGAACTGGTATTTTCTTTCATGCTTATGACTCTTCTGATCTTTCCACACAGATATGACAAGGGAGTTTATCGAAATATTTGGAGCACAGATCTTCCCAGATCATTATTTTCCAGGAGAGAATAAAATATGATTAAAGATAGGTAAAGTGTTTTACTGGGGACTCCACGGTTCTGTCCGCACCCCCTGCCAGATCTTGTCACCACACTAAAATGATGGGCCTACAGAGAGATGAGGTAATGATATTCTGTCCTTTTGACCATGCGGTTCCTCTCACATGCACAGATCACCCCACACGTCTATCTGGGTGGTATCTCTTTATTCCATAGACTTGGAGTCAGTGCTTGGTCAGGATCCCAGGCAGTCTGAGGAAAGAGGCCAACAGGGTCTCCACAGTAAGGTTTTTGGTAGCCTCTAATTAGCCATCTAGCTCTAATCAGCTCCCACAGTTCGGAAGATTATTTTGTGTATAATAGAATGGAGACATGTTCTTGAAAGTATATTTAGTCCTTTAATTTAGTGACTCCTAAAAATAGTCAACCTTTTCATTTGAAATACTGAATTAATTTCAGGTATGCATATATTTTTCTGAATAGAGTTACCTTTATTTCCTTGCCATTTCCGTTCTCAAGGAAGATACTATATTTTGTCTTTTTTATTTTATTTACTTTTTTATTGAGACAAGGAAAGCAAGGGAAAAAGGTCAGAGAAAGAGAGAGAGAATCCCAAGAGGGACAGAGAGGAGAGAGAGAGAGAGAGAAAGAGAGAGAGAGAAGCAGGGCTCACCCAAAGCAGGGCTCAAGCTCATGGACTGTGAGATCATGACCTGAACCGAAGTCAGATGCTTGACCGGCTGAGCCACCCAGGTGCCCTGTTTTCTCATTTTAGAACAGAACCTTAGTAATTCATATTTGTATTCCTCATAAAGGGGTACATTTTAGCGCTGAGTTTTCATTAAAAATACAATTTTGCTTCTCTCATCTTTATAAATCAACCAACTGTTCTTTAACAAGTGCCCTATAATTTAGATTATTAAAAAATAATGTAAGTCTTGAGAAGAAAATGAGGCTCTTTGTTTAAAACATCATTTTATCAAGAGAGTTTGATATTATATTCCTACAAAATATTTACCACTATTTTCTCATGAAGATCTTTCTTGTCCCAGTTTTAATTTCACAAATTTCAAATTGATGTTGACAGTCCTTAATCACATGCTCTAGCAGTTAGGAGACTTCCCATCAGAGGACGGTGAAAATGAGGCTGCAATTACACAAAAAATAAAGAAAACACGGTGATGATGATAGAAACGTCCCCTGCCTATCTGCAGAAGACCTAAGCAGATAATTTTACAATATTCAGTGAGGAGAAAGACTGTTTTGTCTATTTATCTCTTCTCCATGTATTATTCATTTTAAAAATACCCCCTTCCTTTTCATTGAGCATATGCCAGAACCCATTTCATTAAGAGGAAAATTTGGAACAGAATATTTTCATCTGCCTGATTCTCTATGCTTGGGTTTTAGATTCTTTTTCCAAGCTATATCTTATCATGAGTATATTATGAAATAAATGGGAACGAATCTCCCTTTTTGTTACTAAAATCCAAAGAAGATGATGTCAAATTAAAGGGAAAACCATTCAGCAAGAAAGTAAGACTACTTTTATGTCATTAATGAGCAGATCATGGAAACCAATTCTCAAGTAGGACTGTTTGGGTTTCCCAGTAATGACTGCTTCGTATTAGTGATAAAGTACCTCTGGGGTTTTCCTGTTTCTTTACTTTGGAATAATAATTACTCTTCTCTTGATATTTCTCAAAATAGATGTAAAAATATTGATACTATAAATACCCATGTGTAAGAGACCACCCTGAGCTGAGCTTTGCAATCCTTGAAATTTGCAAAAGCAGTGGATAACTCTCACCCATGTTTCTTTTGGAAATTGCTGCTATTCATGTCTTCAGATGTTCCTCAGGTTTTGCGCTTTCATTCTCTTGCAGTTGGTAGTTTTCACCAGTGCTCTGTAAACTGACATGCAGTTGGTGCTGGTTTTGCCTTCCCTGAATGTCCCAGTTCTTCCCCCCAGTTCTCTCCCTGATCCCTGTGGCGAGGGTAGAGCACGATGTCCAGTAAATCCACATGAGTAGTACATTGTCAGTCTCACCTCCCAGATTCTGTCTGTTCATTTTTACTTCAGTTTCTAGAAGAGGATTATAATGATGACCATGAAGGTGAAATTGACCTGTATGATAATAACAAACCAAAATATGCACTTTTGTGTATGTAAGGCACATTGTAAGTGCTGAAGATAAATCATGTAATTTATACATTATCTTCATCCTAAGAAATGTGCATTTTTATGTTCATGCTGTACAGTGAAAACAGATGTGCTCTCCCATCCTTCATTCCCCCTGTAATCTGTCCCACTCACAAGGTCATAATGCCCAAATTGGCTCTGGCAAAGAGTTTCCTCCTTCACCACATTCTCCACTTCTCTGACCACTCTGGCTCGAGTGCAGTGATCTTAGCATTCTTCACTAGTTTGCAGCCCATTTGAAGACACTGTGTGTCACATAATTATTCGTGATTCAGGTAGTTGCAGAATGACACAATGTCTAAAGTGACTTCTTCCCTAATCAAGTTTCTACAGGGAGTCTTAGCTGTGTTACCTTTCTGCTGAGGAAACCGCAGCCTTCATGATCAGTTCTAACAGCTCTTGGTGGTCTTTTTTTTTTTTTCATATGAATGTTTCGCTTTGACATTTCTTATTCCCACTGTATTTTGTTTTGTTTTGTCTGCTTCTTTCTTTTGTTTTGATTTCCTAATTTTCCCACTTAGCCTTTCTTTCCTCTTTCACAGTATGGCCTTAGAGTATGATCTGTTTCAGAATTTTCTTTCACGTTATTTTCCCTGTGATTTATGGCATTTTGATCAGAACCTCAAGTCACTTTGAGGACATCTGTTTTTCTCCAGTTTGTAAAATGAGATTTTTGTCCTTGATGCATTAGGCAAGGCAGGCACTATGTGAGCATCACCCACTCCTAAGAGCCTTATTTGAGGAGGGTCTCCCAGATCAGCCTGGTGATTACTCAATTGATATTCTGCTCCCTGCTCTCCTAACCAGTGATTTGCATGCAAGTCAGGTGGTGAGTGTGATCAAGGGTAGCTGTAGGAGGACACACTAAGGGAATTTCTTTTAGCTTGTTTTTATGAAATGTTCATATTACCCAAAATATTTTCTAATAAAGCACAGAAGTAAGTATATACCTTTCTTTACAATTATAACTGATATCCAAATAGAGAACATAGGTATTTGGAGTGTGTGTTTCACTAACACAGTTGTGTATGATCCAGGAAGTGTGGATACGCTTGGATGATGAGTTATATTTCTTGTTTTCTGGCACTTCACGTGAGCTAATGTAAGTGGGCGTTTGTGAATGCATTAAACTGTGTCACTTTTCCTGATCAATACTCTGGAGAAAGGAGGTCAACTTTTCTTCTCTTGTGGAATTCCCCTATAGAAAAAGAATATTGGGACATCTGGGTGGGCTCGGTCGGTGAAGTGTCTGACTTCGGCTCAGGTCCTGATCTCACGGTTCATGGTTTCGAGCCCCATGTTGGGCTCTGTTTTGACAGCTCGGAGCCTGGAGCCTGCTTCAGATTCTCTGCCCCTTCCCCACTTATGCTCTGTCTGTCTGTCTCTCAAAAATAAACATTAAATATTTTAAAAAAGAAACAGAATATTTACCAGTGGTTTTAGGTAATGACCCACATATACCATGATGTCCTAAATGTTGAGGTAAATTCATGGCATATGCACATTCCTGCCTTTCCTTAAACATTTCTTTCTTTTTTGAGTTTTTATTTAAGTTCCAGTTAGTTAAATACAGTGTAATATTAGTTTTACATAAAGAATTTAGTGATTCATGACATATAACACCCAGTGCTCATCACAACAACTGTGCTCCTTAATACCCATCACCCATCTAACCAATCCCTCCACCCACCCCCTCCAGCAACCCTCAGTTTGTTCTCTACAGTTAAGAGTCTTTTTTATGGTTTGCTTCTCTTCCCCCACCCCCATGTTCATTGGTTTCCTTTCTTAAATTCCACATGAGTGAAATCATATGGTATTTGTCTTTCTCTGACTTATCTCACTTAGCATAATACTCTCTAGCTCCAACAATGTTGTTTCAATTGGCAAGATTTTATTCTTTCTGATGGCTGAGTAATATTCCATTATATATTTATCTCATATCTTCTTTATCCATTCATCAGTCAATGGGCATTTGGCCTCTTTCCATAATTTGGCTATTGTTATCCCCTAAATAATGCTGAAAAAATAATACAGTCCTATGTCCTCAATTTGTAAACCATTAAGACATGTTCTTTGGCCAGCTTTACACAATTGTAAGGCTCGGTTTTTAAAAACTGAATTAAAGTAACACCTGTGTTTCACAGAAATACATGAGAAAAGACAAGTTTAGAATGTTTATTTTAATTTATTTCATTTTTAAAGTTTTATTTACTTATTTTGAGAGAGAGAGAGAGAGAGAGAGAGAGAGAGAGAGAGAGAGAGAACAAGCAGGGGAGGGGCAGAGAGAGACGATCCCAAGCAGGCTCCACACTGTCCACAACGTGGGACTTGAACTCACGAACTGTGAGATCATGACCTGAGCCAAGATCAATAGGTAGAGACACTTAACCAACTGAGCCACCCAGACTCTCTTTATTTTATTCTTTTAAATAATATATTTTAAATGTTATATATCTATCTAGTGTTATTATTTAAAACATGATCAGTGTATTATATACTTTAAAATGTTTTGTTTTTAAATACTTCCATGAAATATATGTAGAGGAAATATGTGTATGTTATTTACAAGTACCTGAAAAACAGAGGAGACCATTTAGGGTCATGTGCTTAATGATAGTATGTGACCAATAAAACTCAGAGACAACTGCACAAATAAGTTAATATTTTTGTTGTTTCTCCTTGGCATATAATAGAAGAAAACTTTAATTTACTGAATTTATGAACAGAGAAAATTGTATCACTTTACTAGTTCCATATTTAGGGAAAAGATTAAGTTTTTCTATTTATTACTATGAAATTCCAGAGTTTTCCAAAGGCTTTAGACCATATAGCCACCCAGGCTCTGAATTTTTACATGCTGTCTCATGTTCATGACTCATAAACATTTCAGTTAGGCTTTAGCAACATATATAGGACAACTACCCTAAGTAGCTGTGCAAACAATTTGGTCTTATACTCTCGATTTTCAGATAATAAATCTGAGAATATGTGTCTGGACCTACAATATGATGTACCTTACATTATATTTAGCCTTATAAAGAGCTGAATTAAAGAAAATATCTGCATTGCACAATAAAAATCTCCACATATAGGTAATCACCAAATTATCTAGTATAAGTCTGATACTTGGGCTCCTTGACTGCAGAAATGTCCTTGCTTACTTGAGGAAGATGTGAAAATTTGAACTCCTATATCCCATCAGGATGGGAATGGAGAACTGTCCTCTACTTAAATCTTTAGAAAGGAATTAAGATGATCTATTTATTTTTGTTTTTAAGTTTTAACACTCTGACTCCACATGCTGAATGAAAGGAGAAAAAAGAAACTGGAAATGTGGCCCTGCCCATAATTGATACCTGGACTTTGGTCACTCAGACTAGGTTTTCTAAAATAGATAAGGTGTGTAGTTTTTTGGTGGATTCAGAGAAAACACTTTATATTCCATCACTATCCTATGAATAGAAATTATTAAGAGTATTATTTTGGTACTCATTTCCTTTTGCTCTTTTAAGGAAGGAGAGAGCTAAAAAAAAAAAAAGTATTAAAAGAACTCACTTAATACTCTCAAGTCAAATGTGTGAAGAACGGCACAATAGAAATAATAGCTGACATCTATGTAGATCATTGTGTTCCATATACTCACCCATGTTTGGTGCACTTACACACATAATACCTCTAGGAAGTACTAATGTGATTATATGTTTTACAGATGAGATAATGAGCTCAGATGAGCTCAGGTCACACATTTACTAAATGTCAGATAATAGATTTAAATTCCAACCATCTGACTTCAGAACCCACACTTATCAACATTTTGCTGTTACCTGTTATGAATACAGTCCGGCAATAAATAAACCAGAAAAAAGATAGTACCGAGATAATATAAGTAAGATAAGATAACTGAGATAATATGACTGTGTGCTTGGCTATCCCACTGACACTGTCTCTTTGCTTGGGAAGGTCTGATCTCTAGTTTTATGTAATTCTCTTCCCTTGAATTCAACAAAGATTGTGGAACTCTTGTGATAATACCTGGCACTTTATATATTTTCTGCAGATAGAAGAGCAAATAAGACATTGGCCTTGACTTTGAAAAATAAAAAATGAGGTTAAAAGAAGGAAATACCTTCTATGTAATATGACAATTTAATTGTAGAGGTACTGTTGGAGCCCAGGAATGGATACAAATGCAATCGTGACTGGGAAGTGGTGGGACAGGGGAGAGAACTGCAGTGGCATCCAGGAGAGCGAAGGTGAACTTGAGTAGTGAAGAGTGGAAAAGAATGCATCAGGATGTATCTACATGTTTTGATGATGGCAGTAGTGTTGGTCAAGAAGGATGAAGGTGATATTTGTGGTAAAGAGAATTTTCTTGCTCTTCTCCTTAGATATTTACTATTTTTCAAATGTCCCCATAAAGATGGGTAAAATTAATAAGCTCCCCAGTTCTGTTCTCATAAGAAATGCCTTTCTCCTCTGAAGTTGGGATTGGAATCACAGCCAACACCATCCTTCTTTTCTTCTATGTCCACACCTTCCTTCTTGAGCACAGGCCCAAGCCTACTGATCTGACCACTGATCACTTGGCCCTAAGCCACATGGTCATGGAGCTGACCCTGGGATTCATGGGTACCAGGTATGGTTGGGTCTCAGGAAATTTGGGATGATATCAAATGTAAACCAGCTGTCTGACTGGTCTACAGGTTGATGAGAGGCATCTCCATTTGTACCACCTGCCTGCAGAGTGTCCTCCAGGCCATCACCCTGAGCCGTAGAATCTCTTGTTTGGCTAAATTCAAACACAAACCATCAGATCACAACTTGCATTGCTTTCTCATCCTCTGGGTCTTTAATGTATCCGTTAGTATTCCCTACATAACCTTGACCATTGCCACACCCAATGTGACCTAAGATAGTCTTCTGGTTATCACTGAATCTTGCTCCCTTTGGCCCCTGAGTCACATGCTCAGGTACATATATTTCTCACTCCTGACCTTCCAGGATATCTCCCTTCTAGGGCTCATTGCTCTCTCTGGTAGGGACTTGATGATTCTCTTGTACTGTCATAAGGGGAAGACCCAGCATCTTCACAGCACCCACCTTTCTCCAAAAGCATCCCCAGAAGAAAAGACAAGCAGGACCATTCTGTTGCTCATGAGCATTTTTTGTGATTATATACTTTTTGGACTACATTGTCACTTCTTCCTCAGAAATGTTGTAAAACAATGACCCTGTTCATCTGTGTGTCCAGATGTTTTTGGGAAATGGCTACACCACAATCAGCACTTGGGCACAAATCAGTACTGAAAAACAAAGGATCCAATTCTTAAAATCCATGTAACAGTAAATGTTTACTACTCGGTGATGGATAACTTCTTTTTTTTTAATTTTTAAATGTTTTTATTTATTTCTGAGAGAGAGAGACAGACAGAGAGACAGACAGCATGAGCAGGGGAGGGTCAGAGAGAGAGGGAGGTACAGAATCCGAAGGAGGCTCCAGGCTCTGAGCTAGCTGTCAACACAGAGCCCAATGCAGGGCTCGAACCCATGAACCGTGAGATCATGACCTGAGCCAAAGTCAGATGCTCAACCAACTGAGCCACCAGGTGCCCCAAGATAATTTCTTTTAAGATGAGCCGATGCACTGGCTTCAGAGTGATTAATAGTTAATAGTTGTATAGAGGATATGATTTCTTGCATAGTTGAAATACATAGTTATGTTTTTTAAATTTTTTTCATGTTTTATTTATTTTTGAGAGAGAGAGAGAGAGAGAGTATGAAAAGGGGAGGGTCAGAGAGAGAGGGAGACACAGAATCTGAAGGAGGCTCCAGGCTCTGAGCTAGCTGTTAGCACAGAGCCTGATGTGGGGCTCGGACCCACAAACCATGAGATCATGACCTGAGCAGAAGCCAGATGCTTAACCAACTGAGCCACCTAGGCGCCCCGAGTTATGTTTTTTAATAAACATATTTACTTTATATATGTGGCTGACAAATATCTAACAGATAATTTAACCTTATAACTGTCTAAACTGCCACAAAGTTCTACCTCTAATTAGATTCATAAAAATCAGAGCTTTTGGGATGCTTGAGTGGCTCAGCCAGTTGAGCATTTGACTCTTGATTTCAGCTCAGGTCATGATCTCAGGACTGTGGGATCAAGCCCTGTGTTGGGCTCTGTCCTGAGTGTGGAGCCTGCTTAAGATTCTCTCTTTCCTTCTGTCCCTCTCCCCTGCTCATGCACTCTATAATGATTTGACAGTTCTATACATTACTCAGTGCTCATCACGATGAGTGTGGTCACTATCTGTTGCCAGGTCACTGTCTGTTGCCATACAATGTTATTACAATATTATTGACTATATTCCCTATGCTGTACTTTTCATCTCCATGACTTATTTATTTTATTATTAACAGAAGTTTGTACTTCTTAATCCCCTTCACGTATTGCACCCATATTCCCCCCCACCTCCCCTCTGGCACCAACAGTTTGTTCTCTGCATTTAAGAGTCTGTTCGTTTGATGGGGCATCTCACTGGCTCAGTCAGTTAAATGTCTGCCATTGGCTCAGATCATGATCTCATAGTTCATGGGTTCCAGCCCCACATTGGGCTCTGAGCTGACAGAGTGGAGCCTGCTTGGGATTCTCTCTGTCTCTCCCTCTCTCTCTGCCCCTCCTCCACTTGCACTTTTTCTATCAAAATAAATAAACATTTTTAAATAAGAGTCTATTAATTTGCTTTGTTTTTTAGGTTCCACATCTAAGTGAAATCATATGATGTTTGTCTTTCTCTGACTTCTCTAACTATGTCACTTAGCATAATACCCTCTAGGTCCATCCATGTTGTTGCAAATGGCATATCTCATTTTTATGGCTAAATAATATTTCATTATATGTATTTATTATATGTGTGTGTATATATATATCATACATTTTCTTTATCCATCCATCTATTGATGGACTTGGGTTCTTCTATAAATAAGCTGCAATGGACTCTTGGGTGGTCTACTGTAAATAATACTGCAGTGAATATAAGGGTACATATATGTTTTCAAATTAGTGTTTTCACTTCACTTGGGTAAATACCTAGTATTGGAATTATTGCATTGTAGGATCATTCAATTTTTAAGTTTTGAGGAAGCTCCAAACTGTTTTCACATTGGCTGTACTATTTTACATTCCCACCAACAGTGCAGGAGGGTTCCCTCTCTTCCACATCCTTGCCAAACACTTATTATTTCTTGTCTTTTTGATATCAACCATTCTGACATATGTGAGATGATATCTCACTGTGGTTTTGATTTGTATTTCCCTGATGATTGAGGGATGAAAAGATTCTGTTAGCCATCTGGATGTCTTGTTTGGAAAATATCTATTTAGGTCCTCTGCCCATTTTTTAAATTGGATTGTTTGGGGTTTTTTGGTGTTGAATTGTAAAAGTTCTTTATATTTTTTGGACATTAAGCTCTTATTGGATATATCATTTGCAAATATCTCTCATTCAGTAGGTTGCCTTTTTGTTTTGTTGATGGTTTCCTTTGCTGTGCAAAACCTTTTTATTTTGATGTAGCCCCAATAGTTTGTTTTGCTTTCGTTTCTCTTGCCTGAGGAGACGTATCCATAAATATGTTTCTAAGGCCAATGTCCAAGAGATTACCACCTGTGTTCTCTTCTAGGATTTTTATGGTTTTGGATCTCAGATTTACGTCTTTAATCCATTGTGAGTTAATTTTTATGTATGGTGTAAGAGAGTGGTCCAGTTTCAATCAGGACTGCATTACATGTGTAGATTTCTTTGGGTTGTATAGACATTTTAACAATATTTGTTCCTCTAATCCATGAGGATGGAATGTCTTTCCATTTCTTTGTGCCATCTTCAATTTGTGTCATCAGTGTTTTATAGTTTTCAGAGTACAGGTCTTTCACCTCTTTGGTTAGGTGTACTCCTAGGTATCTTATTGTTTTTGGTGCAATTGTAAATTATAATGATTCCTTAATTTCTCTTTTTGCTGCTTTATTATTTGTGTATAGAAATGCAACAGCTTTATGTATATTGATTTGTATCCTGCAACTTTACTGAATTTCTTATCAGTTCTAGCAGTTTTTTGGTGGAGTCTTTCAGGTTTTTATATAAGTATCATGTCATCTGCAGTTAGTGAAAATTTGACTTCTTCCTTGCTGATTTGGATGTCTTTTATTTCTTTGTATTGTATGATTGCTGGGGCTAGGACTTCCAGTACTATGCTAAATAGCAACGGTAAGAGTGGGCATCCCTGTCTTCTTTCTGACGGTAGAAGAAAAGCTCTCTGTTTTTTCCCATTAAAGATGCTATTAGTTATGTGTCTTTTGAATTTGGCTTTTATGATGTTGAGGTATGTTCTATCTATACCTACTTTGTTGAGGGCTATTATCAAGAATGGATGCTGTACTTTGTCAAATGCTCTTTCTGCATCTATTGAAAAGATTATATGGTTCTCATCCTTTCTTTTACTAATGTGATGTATCATGTTGATTGATTTGCAAATATTGAGCTACCTTTGCAACCCATGAATAAAGCCCACTTGATTATGGTGAATGGGTCTTTTAATATACTGTTGGATTCAATTTGCTAGTTTCTAATGAGAATTTTTGCATCCATGTTCATGAGGGATACTGGCCTGTAGTTCTCTTTGTTAGTGGGGGTCTTTGTCTGGTTTTGGAATGAAGGTAATGTTGGCCTCTTAGAATGCATTTGGAAGTTTTCCTTCCATTTATATTTTTTCAAACAGTTTGAGAAGAATAGATATTAACTCTTCTTTTAATGTCTGGTAGAATTCTACTGGGAAGCCATCTGGCCACTCTGACCGGTGTGACGTGGTATCTCAGAGTGGTTTTGAGTGACATTGAGCATTATTTTGTGTGTCTGTTTGCCATATGGATGTCCTCTTTGGAGAAGTGTCAGTTCATGTCTTCTGCCCATTTCTTCACTGGGTTATTTGTTTTTTGTGTGTTGAGTTTGGTAAGTTCTTTATAGATTTTGGATAGTAGCCCATTATCTGATGTGTCATTTGCAAATCTCTTTTTCCATTCTGTCGGTTGCCTTTTAGCTTTGTTGATTGTTTCCTTTGCAGTGCAGAAGCTTTTAATCTTGATGAGGTCCCAATAGTTCACTTTTGCTTTTAATTCCCTTGGCTTTGGAGATGTGTCGAGCAAGAAATTTCTGCAGCTGAGGTCAAAGAGGTTGTTGCCTCTTTTCTCCTCTAGGGTTTTGATGGTTTCTTGTCTCACATTTAGATCTTTCATCCATTTTGAGTTTATTGTTGTGTATGGTGTAAGAAAGTGGTCTAGTTTCATTCTTGTGCATGTTGCTGTCCAGTTCTCCCAGCATCATTTGCTAAAGAGACTATCTTTTTTCCATTGGATGCTCTTTCCTGCTTTGTCAAAGATTCATTGGCTATACATTTGCGGCTCCACTTCTGGGTTCTCTATTCTCTTCCATTGGTCTATGTGTCTGTTTTTGTGCCAATACCATACTGTCTTGATGATGACAGCCTTGTAGTACAGGCTAAAGTCTGGGATTATTATGCCTCCCACTTTGGTTTCCTTCTTTGGTAGTACTTTGGCTATTCGGGGTCTTTTGAGGCTGTTTATAAATTTTAGGATTGTTTGTTCTAGCTTTGAGAAGGATGCCAGTGCAATTTTGATAGGTATTGCATTGAATGTTTAGATTGCTTTGGGTAGTATTGCCATGTTAGCAATATTTATTCTTCCAATCCATGAGCATGGAATGTTTCTCCATTTCTTTGTGTCTCCAATTTTCTTTATAAATTTTCTCTAGTTTTGAGCATACAGATCTTTTATATCTTTGGTTAGGTTTATTCCTAGGTATTTTGTGGTTTTTGGTGCAATTGTGAATGGGATCAGTTTCTTGATTTCTCTTTCTGTTGCTTCATTATCGGTGTATAAAAATTCAACCAATTTCTGTATGTTGATTTTGTACCCTGCGACTTTGCTGAATTCATGGATCAGTTCTAGTATGCTTCTGGTGGAGTCTGTCGGGTCTTCCATGTAGAGTATCATGCCGTCTGCGAAAAGTGAAAGCTTGACTTCATCTTTGCCAATTCTGTTGCCTTTTATTTCATTTTGTTGTCTGATTGCTGATGCTAGGACTTCCAGCACTATGTTAAACAACAGTGGTGAAAGTGGCCATCCCTGTCGTGCTCCTTATCTCAGGGGGAAAGTCTCAGTTTTTCCCCATTGAGGATGATATTAGCTGTGGGCTTTTCATAAATGGCTTTTATGATGCTTAAGTAAGTTCCTTCTATCCCAACTTTTTTGAGGGTTTTTATTGAGAAAGGATGCTGTATTTTGTCAAATGCTTTTCCTGCATCTATTGACAGGATCATATAGTTCTTATCCTTTCTTTTGTTAATGTGATGTATCACATTGATTGATTTATGAATATTAAACCAACCCTCCACCCCAGAAATGAATCCCACTTGATCATGCTGGATAATTCTTTTTATATGCTGTCAAATTCAATTTGCTAGTATCTTGTTGAGGATTTTTGCATCCATATTCATCAGGGATATTGGCCTGTAGTTCTCTCTTTTTGCTGGGTCTCTGTCTGGTTTGGGAATCAAACTGGCTTCATAGAATGAGTCTGGAAGTTTTCCTTTCATTTCTGTTTTTTGGGACAGTTTGAAAAGAATGGTATTAACTCTGATTTAAATGTCTGTTAGAATTCCCCAGTGAAGCTATCTGGTTAGGGCTCTTATTTATTGGGAGATTTTGGATAACTGATTCAATCTAGTTAGACCCAATCTAGTTATGGATCTGTTCAGATTTTCTGTCTCTTCCTGTTTGAGTTTTGGTAGTGTGTGTGTTTAGGGATTTGTCCATTTCTTCTAGGTTGTCCAGTTTGTTGGCATATAATTTTTCATAGTATTCCCTGATAATTGCTTGTATTTCTGAGGGATTGGTTGTAATAAATCCATTTTCATTCATGATTTTCTCTATTTGGGTGATTAACCTCTTCTTTTTGAGAAGCCTGGCTAGAGGTTTATCAATTTTGTTTATTTTTTCAAAAAACCGACTCTTGGTTTCATTGATCTGTTCAAATACTTTTTTGGATTCTATATTGTTTATTTTTGCCTTGATCTTTATTATTTCTCTTCTGCTAGGTTTGGCGTGCTCTTGCTGCTCTGCTTCTAGTTCCTTTAGGTGTGCTATTAGATTTTGAATTTGTGCTTATTCTAGTTTCTTGAGATAGGCCGGGATTGCAATGTATTTTCCTCTTAGGACTGCCTTTGCTGCATCCCATAGAGTTTGGATTGTTGTATTTTTATTTTCATTTGTTTCCATATATTTTTTAATTTCTTCTCTAATTGCCTGGTTGACCCATTTGTTCTTTAGTAGAGTGTTCTTTAATCTCCATGTTTTTGGGGGTTTTCCAGACTTTTTCCTGTGGTTGATTTCAAGTTTCATAGCATTGTGATCTGAAAGTGTGCATGGTATGATCTCAATTCTTTTATATTTATTGAGGGTCACTTTGTGACCCAGTATGTGGTCTATCTTGGAGAATGTGCCATGTGCACTCGAGAAGAAAGTGAATTCCATAGCTTCAGGATGTAGAGTTCTAAATATATCTGTCAAGTCCATCTGGTCCAATGTGTCATTCAAGTCCATTGTTTCTTTAGTAATTTTCTGTCTAGTTGATCTATCCATTGCTGTAAGTGGAGTATTAAAATCCTCTGCAATTATCACATTCTTATCAATAAGATTGTTTATGTTTGTGATTAATTGTTTCGTATATTTGGGTGCTTCTGAATTCGGTGCATAGACATTTATAATTGTTAGCTCTTCCTGATGGATAGACCCTGTAATTATTATATAATGCCCTTCTTCATCTCTTGTTACAGCCTTTACTTTAAAGTCTAGTTTGTCTGATATAAGTCAGGAAATTGTAGTGCCAGGACTTTTAAATCTGTTTGGAGAAAAATCAGAAGAAAAAATAGTTTTCCAAAGTATAGAACTCAGAAAGCCTAGAGCCCTTCATCACGAACACTAGACTGTCAGTCCTGGTAAGCCCACCAGTCCTGTCTGTGAATCTGTTTTCCAGTCAACCAAATAAGGAAACAAAAGCAACGTCTGGCTTTCTTGCTAAATAGTTTTCACTTTGTCTTTAACACTAGTCTTTGTTACTTACTAATAAGAAAGTATAATTGATGCATATTTGTTCACCATAAGTGCATAAGATACAGATTGGGAGAAATATTCTAAAACCTATGAACAGATATCAGAGCCAGATGTGGTTCACCTGGTCCTAAATTCTGCCCCCACCTAAATGGGTTCTGGCACATCCATTATCAATGAAAAGGGAAAGCATATTTTACAATGAATTATATATAAAAAGTAATAGTTTATTTCTCCTTCTCCTTGCCAGTTTCCATGAGATTGTATTCATATGTCCTAGACACCAGACAGAAAAGTCACTCACTTTATTTTATTTTTAGTGTAATTACAGACTCATTGTCACTGTCCTCTTTAAAAAATTCTTGTTAGAATTGCAAGCTTAAGTACTGACATCATTAATGTGAAATTTTTGAAATTAAAGCTATGACAAGGGAGGTCTCCATAAGCAAATACTTCTGGATATTTTTGGAATCTAGGATTAAACTCCTTTTTAAGGTGAGTGTATAAAAAATTCCTCATTTCTTTGTAAACAATTAGAGGTCATTTTGTTTGTATTAATTTATTTTTAATTACACAAAGTACTAAAAAGTACATTAAAAATTAATAGCTCTAATTGTTTTCTGAAGACAAAACAAGCAGCCATTAGTATATTTAATTAAAACTTGGAGTTAAAACTTACCATCCAATCTGATGAATGTCAGTGTGAATACAAATTGGCAGTGTTTTAGTCAAAATAACTAGATATACAACATGTACTTAAGAATGGACAGCAAGTAAATGAAATACATTTTATTCTGAGATATAAATGGGTACCTAAAGTTAATTATTTCACATTTAAAAAACCAACAAATTTTTAATAATATTTCCCAGTGCATGGCAGAGAAAACTGTCCTCTGAGCCATGGGAGGTGGTTAGAGCTGGATGGTTCACCAGAGGCTACCAGAAACTTCACTATCATTAGACCCAATTTGCCTGCTTCCACCACCTGCCTATGACCCTGCCCGGGCACTGATTCTGAGTCTGGGGAACAAAGAGGCACTTACCTGGGTGGACACGTAGGTCGATCTGTGCACATCAGGAGAATCTGCACAATTTAAAGGTGAGGATGTCATTAGCTCATCTCTCCACAGGCCTGTAATTTTCATGTCTGTAGAAAGGTGACAGGGACAGGCTGGGGAGAGTACCATGGTGTCCCCAGTGGGAGCATTTTACCTGTCTCTTCAGTTTACTTGATTCTCTCCTGGAAAATAACAACCCGAGAAGAGCTGAGCTCAAGACTTTTCTAATCACTTCCCTTGCCACATCTGCATGGAGGGATCAGAAGGGTCATGATCATGGTGACAATACTAATGGGATCAAATTAATACAATCCCATTTCAGACTTTGTAATGCCACTACGCCGGTGAGGGAGTCTTGGTGCCTATATGAGTTCAGTGTGACTCTGAGCATCCTTCCTCTACAGTGTGTGCTGGACACCCTCATCTTTAGGTCAGTTCTCAAATGGAGTGCACGCTTTCCAGGTTTTATAGTCATGTATGCCATGATTTCCAAGTTCACATCTCCCTCCAAGCTCTCTTTCAGGTTAAATAAGATATAAAATACTCCAGATATAAAATATACCTGCCAGGTGAAGGCAGAAAAACCATTTGGAGCCAGTTTCTTTTCATTTTCGCCCTTAGAGTGGCCTTAAATGTGATATAAATGTGTACCCCTGCACACTGGTGGCCCCAGCCCTTTCTGAGATAGGACGCAAATGTGTGCAAAGAGCTAGGAACCTTTGGCATTTCATGACTCATACTGGGAAATCTAATCTTTGAGCCTCCAGGGCACCAAATGAGCAGCACATCATAATGGACCAGTGTGGTGCTGACTAAAAGGATTTCCCCAGCAACAGAGGAATCAAATGTCAACACTCCATGAAAGGAAGAATGTCACATATCGTCATATTGAACAACTCTCAACTTTTGTTTTTATTACATTCATTAGGAAGGGAAGCTGAAAGACAAAATTTCTACCCATTCAAAGAAATAAAGAGAAATTAAAGATAAATTTCCTGTTTTAAATGATCAGGAAAATAAATGATTACATGTCTAACTAGACTATTGACTACTAGGAATATTGGCTTAATAAAAAGTGCTACAGGGGCGCCTGGGTGGCTTAGTCGGTTAAGCGTCCGACTTTTGCTTAGGTCATGATCTCGCGGTTCGTGGGTTCAAGCCCCGCATCGGGCTCTGTGCTGACTGCCAGCTCAGTGCCTGGAGCCTATTTCAGAGCCTGTATCTCCCTCTCTCTCTGACCCTCCCCTGCTCACGCTGTCTCTCTCTCTCTCTCCTAGAAATAAATAAAAATATTAAAAAAAAAAAAGTGCTACAAATCATTGTGTTCCTTGTGGGCCAGGAATCGACTTTCTACATGGAAAGTAGAACTTCTACAGGCCACAGAGTAGCTGTCATACATTTCACAATTTGAGTAATTTTCAATTGTTGATTACCTATATAAAATATAGTCTCCGTATCTCAAGGATAAGGCTGTGATACCTGAATATATTTTCTATATAAACATCTTTTCTAGTTAACCATAGATTCCCATGCAGTTGTAAAAGTTAATACAGAGGGATCCCATGCACGATTTATCCAGATTCTCCCAATGGTCACATCTAGCAAATTATAGGACATTACAACCACGGTATTGGCGTTGACTCTGTCAAGATACAGAAAATTTTCATCACCACAGGGATCCCTCATGTGGCTATTTTATAGCCAAACTCATTTACCTTCTGCCCCCACACACTCCTTAACCTCGGGAATCACTAATCTGTGCTCCATTTCTCAAACTTTCTCATTTCAAAAGTGTTAATAGAAAGTGAGTCTTCTCGGGGCACCTGGGTGGCTCAGTTGGTTAAGCATCTAACTTCGCTCAGGTCGTCATCTCACTGCCTGTGAGTTCAAGCCCCATGTCGGCCCCTGGGCTGACAGCTTAGACACTGGAGCCTGCTTCAGGGTCTGTCTCCTTCTCTCTCTCTCCCTCCCCGGTTCTCTCTCATCTCTGTCTCTCTCTCTCAAAAATAAATAAACATTAAAAAACTTAAAAAAAAAAAGATTCACTGTCTCCCTCTGCCTCTCTCCCCTGNCGTTCCTCTTCTCCTAGTCATGTGTCATTTGTGTATTTCACAGAGGGGTTATCTGGCCTTCCTTCACCATGCCCATTGTTTTTCTGTATTTCTGTCACGGGTTTGGCATTGATTTCGTGAGCATTATGTCAAGGACACAGACTCCCATTACCTCTGGCTTCCATTAGAAATGCATACTGATAGGGGCACCTGCTCAGTCGGTTGAACATCAGACTTTGGCTCAGGTCATGATCTCATGGTTCGTGAGTTCAAGCCCCTACATCCGGCTCTCTGTGGTCAGCACGGAGCCCCCTTCAGATCCTCTGTCCCCTTCTTTCTCTACCACTCACATGCTCATGCTGTCTCTCTCAAAAATGAATAAACATTAAAAAATTGCATATTGATAAAATTATATGGTTATAGTAGATATTTAGAATAATTTATTCCATCATTCTTACTATTCACATGGAGATTCTGAGGGGAAATATGACTATATGTTCACTGCACATATTATATATAATATGCATATACATACATTATATATAATGTATAATGTGTGTATATGTATATATAAAACTCTCTCAAGCCAAAGTTAGGTGGTGATAAATAATGAATCAATTCTGTAGTGCTTCATATATGTCACACATTTTCTAAATGCTTTTCATATAGGGGCACCTGGGTGGCTCAGTTGGTTAAGTGTCTGACTTCAGCTCAGGTCATGATCTCACAGTTTGTGAGTTCAAGCCCTGCATCGGGCTCTGTGCTGACAGATCAGAGCCTGGACCCTGCTTTGGATTCTGGGTCTCCCTCTCTCTCTCTGCCCCTCCCCCGTTCATGTAAATAAACATTTAAAAAATTTTAAAGATTTTAAATGCTTTTCATATACTGACCTATACATTCCTTCAACAGTGCTATGATGAAGGTACTGTTACTTGTGATGTTAACTGAGACAAAAGTAGTTAACTGAGCAGATAATGTTCACCCAGCTGGTCAGGGGTGGAATCTGGGTTTAAACAAAGGCCATGTGGTTCTAGGGTACAAACTACTAAATCCTCCACGACTCTGCACTTCTATAAATAAACAGGGAGAACGGTCCTGTTGGGACTGCTTACTCGGAAGGAAGATTCTTATTTCCCCTTGTCCAAAACTTGCATCAACAAGCTTTAGAGAACAATTGTTATGTAAGCGGCAGTGTTCCAGGTGCTGTGGGTCCAAAGACAAAGAAGACAGCATCTCTGCCCTTGAGGAATTTGCAGGACAGATAGAAAAGTAAACAGAAGCTCTCCGTTTAGTAGGGTAATGTGTGCTGTAAAGGAGAGGCTGGGCAGGCTCACAGAGCAGGGTGTGAGGTTAGTGCCACCGTGAGGTGAAGGGGAGATCTGCAAAAATGATTGCCTGGGAGGAATGAGTGTTTGAGGTGACCCTCAAATGCTTGAATAAGAGCAAGTCGTATAGAATTATTTTGGTTAAAATGATGATCCTAGAGATTGAAAATGTGTATGTGATGATTCACAGAATGTCAGTGAAAGCGCTACTGTCACAGAGTCTCTTGTTTTTCCTTCCAGAAATAACATTATTTGCTTTAACATTCCCATGAAGATGAACAGACGTTCCGGTTATGTTTTACCCTCAAGCTGGTATCGAGGTCTCAGAAAGCATCTTACTTCTTTTCCTCCACATTTCAGCTTTCCTTGTGGGACCCAAGGCCAGGCTCACTGACCCGACTATTACCTACTTAGCTATAATAGTTATTAATGGTATTCCTCACCATGGGGTTCGTGTCTGCAGACATTTAGGGGACACGGAATATCCAAAGTGACTTCAAATGTGAAGTGACTGTCTTCCTGAACAAGGTACCGAGGGGACTCTCCATTTGTACCACCTGCCTCTTGAGTGTGCCTCAGGCCATCACCTTCATCCTCAGCACCTCCTGCTTCACCAAATTCAAACTTCAGTCTCCAAATCCCATCCTGTGTTTCTTTCTCCTCTTATGGGTCCTGAACATACCCATCTGTAGCAGCCTGCTCCTCCGTACTGTGGCCATGCCCAGTGAGACCCAGGCTAGTCTTCGGCTCCTCACTGAGCGCTGTCCCTTTTGTCCCATGAGCTGCCTCCACAGGGGCTGTTTTTCATGCTGATGGCATTCAGAGAGACCTTCAGGGGTCATATGGTCCCATCAAGTGGATGCATGATCATTCTCTGACGCAGACATAAGCGGCAGACGTAGAATCTTCACAGCAAGAGTCTCTCTCCAAGAAGCTTTCCAGAAGAAAGGACCACTCAGATGATTCTGCTGTTGGGGAGTTGTTTTGTGATCATACACTGTGTGGACTTCATAATTTCATTTTCCATGGACAGGACATGGATAAATGGCCCAATCCTGGTATATATGCAGATGCTCGTGGCCAGAGGCTGGCCAGTCCTTCGGTGCTAATCACTGCTGAAACAAATAAAAATTATGCAAAGCATGTGGGAGAGAAAAGGTCGGTGTTTAACAAAACAGCAATACTAATATCTTAAAGAAAAAGGTTTCCACTCTCATTAGAACAAGCTTATATTTCACAGAATTATCTCTCTGAAAAAAAGTGATTAAATATGGGATTATAAATTTTCTGTCATAACATGGGAATCTTAATACATATATATGGCTATAAAGCACACTGTAAATAATTTTGGCACTTTTTTGAGGATTAAGTTGTCTTCATGAAAATTATTTTTAGGAAAGATTGTTTCTTTTTCTTTTCAGGAAAATTCCCTCCACTCTTGGTAGTTTTCATTTCTTGTATTAAAATATTCTATATTTTCACTAAAATGTACCTACATTCCTTTTCTACATTCATATTGTGTCTTAATATGCTATTGCTATATGTATCTTATTGAGCCTCAATCCATGTATGTGATTATCCTCTCTGGGAAGTTCTATGTCTTCATTGCTTCAGATACTTGTCCTTTTCCCTACTCATGATTTGTGAAGTTCCAATTCAGTGTGCATTAAACCTTATTGTTTTATTCTCTGTATCCCCTAATATTTTTCATATTTTCCATCTCTACACTCTATGAACTATACCCTGAACAAGCTCTTCAGTCCAGTATTCTAGTCTACTAATTCTCTGTTCAGGTGTGTTTAAACTGCTGTTTCACACATCCATTAATAGTGTATTATATTTAGTTTATTTATTTTTTGTTCCTAAGAGTTTTATTTTAATCTGCCTGGTAGTATTTTATAGTTACATATTTTGTTCATATTTTATTAACTTTTATATGTCCTTAAGCATTTTTAAATGTTTTATTCTACCTAATAAACAATATCTGATATCCATGCAAATATAATTCCACTTAGTTCTTGAGGGCTATTCTTAGCATTTTTAAAATTTAAATTATAGTTTTATATTTGGCAACGTGTAATTCATAGGGAAACTGAACATCTTAGTTGAGATATACTTATCCAGAGAGCATTTAAATTTTCTTCCTCCAATATATGGAAAAAAGTCTGGGGAATTTTCAGGTTCATCTGTTTAGATTTTTCTGGACTCTATACATGGGGATAAATTTGAACCCCAAGCCAACATGAAAGCAAGATTTTGTTCCCAAAAAGAAGCCAATGAAGTGGCTGAGTAATTTCATTGTTAAATTCCTTTACGAGATTCTCTTAGCTCAAATTTTTGCTAAACGGCAATCCTTCTGAAGCCAGGCTTCATGTAGGAGTCCTTCTTCCTCCTTTCTGCCTTATGTGGATTCGTGATATTGTCTCCTGTCTCTGCATAGCTGTTGAGATCCATGTTTCCAGGTTCAGTAAATGACTCAAGAGGAACCCCAGCTTCTCAATTTCAGGTCCCTCTTCATTTTAGCCCCCTGAGGATTTCCCATACTATTTTGTAAACTGTTCTACATTTTTTGAAACGTTGCTTTATACATGGCTGATAAAATTTTAGGAGTGGAAAGTTCTTCTGTATTTCTAGTCTGTTAAATTACCAGAGGAACCACTACTTGCATATGAAAGAAAAACTTTTTAGACTAATTATATAATACTTTGTTAGGCCATAGTATCTCATGAGAAATATCAATTTTGTGATGTCCTTACAAATGTTCTAAAGTAAATTCCAAGGGATCTCTGTTTCCATTTTTATTTCTTAATTTGGGAAATAATATGTTAAAGAATAATAATTATTATTATATTAAATAGAATTAACCCTATTAAAACCACCTCTCAGCCTATAAAAGAAAATAGGAGTCTATTCATATATTTGAATGTATCTTTCTCTAAATGCATTGAACCAAAAAACAAAAAACAAACAAAATAAAATTTTAAAACCAAAAAGCTTCTCCCAAATGAATTGCTATCTTGATTATTATAATTATTTCCTTGCTTTTCATTTTAAAGTTGTTGCCACATATGTATATGAATATATCATTAAGATATTTAGTTCCCTTCACAGCTTATATATGTAAATAATTCTTGATGATGTCCCAAGAGTTCATTATGCTTTTGTTTCCCTGACTCTGGTGATGTGTCTAGTAAGAAGTTGCTCTGGCCAAGGTCAAAGAGGTTGCCGCCTATGTTCTCCTCTAGGATTTTGATGGTTACCTGTCTCACATTTAGGTATTTCATCCATTTTGAACTTATTTTTTGTGTGTGGTGTAAGAAGTGGTCCAGGTTCATTTTTCTGCATGTTGCTGTCCAGTTTTCCCAGCACCATTTGTTGAAGAGACTGTCTTTTTTTCTATTGGATACTTCTTTTCTGCTTTGTCAAGATTAGTTGACCCTATAGTTGTGGGTCAATTTCTGGGTTTTCTATTATGCTCCTTTGATCTAAGTGTCTGTTTTTGTGTCAGTACCATATTGCCTTGATGACTATGGCTTCATAATATGGCTTGAAGTCTGAAATTGTGATGTCTCCAGCTTTGCTTTTCTTTCTCAAGATTGCTGTAGATAATTCTATATTCATTTTTGGTGGTTGGTTCCTCTGCTAAGTCTTCTGTTTTGAGAATATCCTTGATACATGAAGCTATAGTTCATCAGTATTTCCAGAGAATGGCATCATATGAATATAACAAAATGTCTTTATCCTATCTCCTGACCATGTGCATGTAACAAGTCTCCTCTGAATATTACTCTAGGTGTTTCCTGGTCACATATGTAATATTTTCTCTAGGGTGTATACCATTGAAAGAATTTGCTTATTCCTAAATTATGCCTGTGTTTATCTATATTAGTTTATACTAAATTGTTTTTCAAATTGTTCTAGACATTTACTTCCTGCACTTGCAGTGTGTAAGAGTTTTCATTCTAGCCAACACTATGATCAATGTTTAAAAATTCTCCAATCTGGTGAAGAAATTGTACTTTATTTTATTTTTAACTTTGTATTTCCTTGATTAATAATGAGGACAAATATATTTTCAAATGCACATTTAAGATTCTTGTTTCTTTTTCTCTGAATAGTCTGTTCATATCTTTTGCCCATTTTCCTATTGGATTGTTTGTAGTTTTATTATTAGGAGTCCATTTGGTATTCTGTATATTAATCACTTGCCAGTTACATATACTACAAATATTTTTTCCCAGCTTGCAGCTTGTTTTTTACCCTGTTCATGGTATCTTTCTCCAACTTTTAAGCTTCTTATTATATAAACCAAAATAAAAGGGATAGTCATATATCGGCTATGTACTCATTACCCTACTCCAGAAATCATCAATTCATGACTAATCTCACTTCATTTATACCCACTACTTTCCCATCTTATGCTGAAACAAGTATCATTGATAAGTTACTTCATCAGGGGCACTGGGATGGCTCAGTCTGTTAAGTGTCCAACTTTGGCTGAGGTCATGATCTCATGGTTCATGAGTTCGAGCCCTGCATCAGTCCCCACACTGGCAGTATAGATCCTGCTTGGAATTCTCGTTCTCTTCTCTCTGTCCCTCCCTTGCTCACACTTTCTCTCTCAAAATAAATAAGTAGATAAATAAATAAATAAATAAATAGTTTACTTCATCAGTAAAAGTCAATGTTTCCATTCAATATAGGAATTTTCCCTTTTAAACATAATCACATTTATCACACCCAAAAATTTAACATTAATTAGATATATCATAAAGTATCAAATGGTCGTATTTTCCAGATTGTTGTATATATTTCCAACTTGTCTGTTTGAATCTGGCCCAGAGTAAAGCACCTACATTGTGACTGACTGATAATGCCTTTTAAAAGGGTGTCCATACATCCCTAGCAAGTAGTCTGGGACACTTTTGGTTTTCATCTTTTATTTTGTTTCCTAGCACTATCCAAAGTGACTAAAGAGTTATTTTTGTATCCTTATGAATTCATAGACTTAAACATATTTAATGTATTTTAATATATTACATTTTTCTATCCTTCCTGATGATCAAACTATCCTGTCTCTGGTATATAGAAGTCTATTTATTTTGGTTTCTGGGTCCTTTGACATGACCCTCATAGTATTTGATAGCATAGCATCCACACTTCTTTGCATAAGAAGTTCCAAGTTCATCTACTTTTCCTGCCCCAGACTTGCAGTCAGTCATTTCACCAAGAAGCCTTGGGTCCATTTAGTAAAAATGGTTTTGTACGGACCACAGTCCGGGTGCTAGAAAAATTCAATACTACTGGGTTTGTAATTTTTTCAAAGCATTCTTTATCAAAAAACAAAAAAAAAATCTTCTTAAAAATACATATGAGTTTATACTGACAATTCAAATTCAAATTAGAACTAAGGGTTTTCGGAGTGCCTGGGTGGCTCAGTCAGTTAAGCGTCTGACTCTTAATTTTGGCTTAGGTCAAGATCTCACAGTCATGAGACAAAGCCCCGCATCAGGCTCCAAGCTGAGTGGGGAGCCTGCTTAAGATTCTCTCTCTCTCTGCCCCTCCCCGACTCGTGTGTGTGAGCAAGTGCTCTCCCTTTCTCTCTCTCTAAAAACAAACAAACAAGAACTAAGGATTTTCATTATATTTTATCAATTTATATCTTTATTTCTTTCTGATATTACACCATCCTTTCTGATTTTGTTTATATTTCACATTTTCTATAATGTTTAAAAGTTGATAAAAGATACCATAAACAGGGTCAAAAAACAAAAAAACAAAACAAAACAAGTTGCAAACCAGGAGAAGATATTTGTAGGACATATAATTGACCAAGAATTAATACTTCTCAAAATTTCCAAAATTCCTAGTTCTCAAAGGCACAAACATCATTTCTCATTTGCATTATCCTACATCACAATCTTGCCATTTACAGTATGACTAGTTACATCATGAAGTCAGAAAGGCAAGGAAGGGATTTTCTACCTTTCTGGTTCCACCATGAGAATCCAAGAGCTGCTCTTGGCTGTAGCCAGTCTACTCCTGTCTGAGGAGCTCTGAGCTATGTCACCCTCCTTTGGATTATTTCTCTGAGCTACATGCCTTGATATTGTAATTTGTAGAACCTGATAATTCATCTGTTTCCTTGCATTTCTTTCTTAATTCCTGACTCATTCTAAATATATGTCTTTCTCAACCTTTCATATTATTTTACTTCTGTATGTATTCATCTAAAAATATTCTTGGGGTGCCTGGGTGGCTCAGTTGGTTAAGCATCTGACTCTTGATCTCAGCTCAAGTCTCAGGGTTGTGAGTTCGAGCCCAGTATGTGCTCCATGCTGGGTGAAGGTGGAGCCTACTTAAAACTATATACTGTATATATATTCTTGAGCCCTTAATATGACCCAGCTATTTCCAAGGCTTTCAAAGGTAAATGTTTTCATTTTTATTTTTTAACAGCTTTATTGGGGTATAATTAATATACAAAAGCCACATGTATTTAATGGGTTTGAACATATGCAGTCCCCTGTAGAGACAGGATTAATTTGTGAACAAAACATATGCAGTCACTGGCCTCATAAAGCTCACAGCCTAACAGAGGAGCCAGACATTAATAAAATATTCACACAAATAAATATAAAAGATAAATTTGAATGCCATGAAGTACAGATGCAATATTTAAAGGACAGAGTATGTCAAAGGTATTATAGGAATTTTGAGCTATGGCCTATGAAGATTAGAAATATGTGTAGAAGTGTAGAATGAACATTCCAGAAAGCACGTTGCTCATGTAGCTAGACACAGCACCTAGAAATAGATGATTTGAAGAGGGGACCATAGGTGGTGTCATTTTGTAGGAATTAAAAGTGAGTCAGAGACTAGAGTAGGTACCTACAGGTGGAAGGCATCTCAGCTACTCACTGAAAAATGATCCTTCTCCATTTCTCACACCATGTAATTCTGCAGAGTTGACTCGAGCAATGGATTCATGACGAATATCATCTGTAAATAGGTCAAAGCCAGAAAGTCAATCTCATCTACACTGACCTATTGGTAGATAACCATGTGAACCATGACAAGCCTATCAGGGAAATGAGAACTTTGTGTTCAGTTCTGAAAAAGACATTATTTCTTCTTTCATCCAGACGTACCTCTAACAAGGGTGTAGGAATTGTACCAGCTGCCCCGATCTGAAGCCTGATTCTCAAGCCAATACAGAGGCACCAAGACCTCCAAACCCACCAAGAAAAAACAGGAAACAAAAATTCTGCAAGTGGATTCTATATGTAGTCATGAAAGGGGCCTACCTTTTGCCTCAGGTTCCCAGATCTGTGCACTCCAGCTTTGAGGTAAGCAGCTCTGTTTATTGAAGATACAACACTGTGTGTGGCAACATCCCAAACCCATAAGGTTTGGATGTTCACAAATGGTTGTGCTGGGAGAAGATCTGTGGGCAGGGAAGTCAAATCCATGCTCAGATCATGTCTACCCCAGTGAATAAGGTAGCACCTTCCCTCCCCTCTCCCACCCACCATGATAGGAGAGGTCCAATACAGTCAGCCTGTCGCCATGGAATATTTTCATATCAAAGACCCAATGTCAACCTCTACTGCTGGAAGGTTGGGCGCACTGCAGAGGTGGTAGCCAGATCGGCCTTGGTGAGCAGAATGTCCTGATGTTTACTCCACGCAGAGCCGTCTCTCCTGCCATAGCCATTCTGTGCATGGTCACAATGAATATGGAGGAGGCTGGGCAAGAAGCTGAGTAACATCCACAGGATTATGATTATGGAGAATTCCCTCTGATGTAGCTGCCTCTGCTGGGCATTTGCGTGATGATGACTGTCTTCATAGTCTGCCTACCCCGTGAGATTGATCCTCATACCACCGCCCCAACTCCACGACCGCAACCTACTAGCCAACAACTTTTCAAGTCTGTTTTTTCCAAGGCCTTGATCAGCAGAGGCAAATTCTTAGCCACTGCCCACGAATCACTGTAGATCTGTGTATATCAGGCCACCTCTCCTTCACACAAGGTGTCCAATAAGATGTCCCACACAAGTTCTGTCCACTAGGGGTGCTTCTTTTCAGTACTCTTGTTTCAGAGACCATCCAACTGACCACTGCAGCTGGTGCTGGCAAATCCTGGAGATTGGTCTATAAATCAGGTCCTGAATTTTTTTTCCTTTACTCTTGGCTGGTCATAGGGAAACTTCCCCCATGAGGCTGTAGGTGTGAACTGAGGGAGAGAAGGTAAAGGAGTAGGAGAGGGAACCATGATTAACTGAGCTCCCAGTCCATGAACTTCACTTGTGTGTTTCAGAACTGCTTTGGCCCAAACTTTTATATGTCAAATCAACTTATACTTATTTCATATGCAATTTTGTGATTCACTGAATCACATTATACCTAATTCATAAGAAGTTCAGTTTACTTGTTCCATGACCAGGGATCTAGTCTCTTGCAGTGTTCATAGAAAGCAGAAACAACTTTTATTTTTTCAATTTTATTGTTAATTTATGTTTTAAGTGATCTCCACACCCAGTGTGGGGCTTGAATTCACAACCCCGAGATCAAGAGTCACACACTCCACCAACTAAGCCAGCCAGGCACTTCCAGGAGCAACTTTTAAAGTGGAAAGTGGTGGACAGCAGAAAAGGAGAAAGGTGGGGTGCCTGGGTGGCTCAGTTGGTTAAGTATCTGACTTTAGCTCAGGTCATGATCTCATGGTTTGTGAGTTCAAGCCCTGCATGCTGACAGCTCAGAGCCTGGAGCCTGCTTCAGATTCTACATCTCTCTCTCTTTCTCTGCCCTCCCCCCTGCTCATACTCTGTTTCTCTATCTCAAAAAAAAAAAAAATATATATATATATATATATAAGAAATATTAAAAAAGAAAGAAAGAAAAGGAGAAAGGCATAATCTTACTCCATATGGTCGGCACGGACTCTCCTGTACATTTTACCAGTGGACACAGCACTTGTCTGTGACAGGCACCCCTGATATGCTGGGGCTGTACTGGGGCATAAGGACCAAGAAACAGGGCAGTTCACTCCTTTTGCAGAGACCTTTCTTACCTTGAGTTCCATTCCAAACTGGGAGCCTTATGGATTACCTAGTAAGTGGATGAGCACTGCATGTCCCCAGGTGAAACATGTTGTCTCCAAATCCTGAGACGCTCGCCCTAACGTCTCTTCCCTTGTGGATAGTAAAAAATGCAGCACCTTATCTCTCGCTTTCCCATGGCCTCCCCACATGCTCCAGAATGTTGGACTCCTAGGCACTCCCAACTATTTGACAGTGCTGCTGAACTTTAATTTATCTCCCACTGTCTGGAAAACTTGCTTGTCTTAATAAGACGGTAATCTAGAGTGCTTCCTATTGCCCGATCACCAGATCCCATTAGCAGGGCGTCGTGAACCAACATGATGATCTGGAGCATTTAAGGATGAACAGCCTCCCTCAGACTTTGTTACAATAGACAGGAGGGGGTGGGTATAGCACCAGGGCAGGATTGTAAAGGTAATTGTGTCTTTGCCATCTAAATGCAAACTTTTCTTGTTTTGTCACCAGTGGGAGTGGAAAATAAAGCACATGCCTGGGTCCAACCCCCATGTGTCCCGCACTGCAGTCGTCTCAGCTCCACTGGCTGTCACCTGTGCGTGAGCCCCAGGTACCTAGAATCATAGCTACAGTAACCGTCAGTCATTCTCCATCACCCACTGTCAAGCAGTCCCCAACAAGCAGCTTAGTGGCTCACAGGGCCACCGGGATCACTTATGCAGGTGCAAGGCTGGCTTGTCATACTTCCACAGAATAAGCAGAAAGGATGCGACGAGCCCAAAGGGATTCAGAGAAGATGTGCTTGTTGTCAGGTCCCCATGCACCTGGTCCCATGGGACGGCAAGGAAATGGAGGGCCACATGACAAATAGCACAAGTGGTCGCTTGCTCTGCCATCTGAGGGCCAACCCTAAATCCTGCCAAGTAATGTTCAGACTTCGCAGATATTGGGAACCTGTTTCCGACTAAATGAGTTTTTCTTCTTGTTGAAACAATGCTGTTTAGAATTTTTAAATTTTCAACAAGCCTCTGTAAGTACTAAGATTTCATATTATATGTAGATGTGCAAATATTCTTGTGCTTTTCCCCCCTAAGAGTTTTACTTGTATATAGAATCTACTGGGAGCTACCAATTACCATGATCTCTCTGCATTTTGAAGGCATTTACTCATGATATTACTCCTCCGTTTTGCTGATGAGAGATCTACTGTCATTTTTATTAATTTTTTTGAAAAATTGTCTCTTTCCCTGGTAGATATTTAAGATTTTTTTTTCTTTATCCTTGATTTATCAGTAGTTTCTCTACTTGTGTGCAACTTCTACCTGAGGGCAAAGTCTTTCTGCGTCTCTGGATATTTCTCCCAATTATTTTTACTCTCGTTTATATCTATGTCAGATTTATTTTGGAATTGGCTAATTTATTTTCAGTATTTAATAGTTGTTCTTAAAAAAAAATCTCTGTATATAACTGTGCTCTCTTCTGGTAGAAGCTTTCCAAGCCCCGTAAATTGTGTGATTTTGCAAAGTTTCCATTATGTGGCCAAGATTGATTAAATCACTGGGTGCTGGAGATGAAACTAGTTTAAACTTGAACTCAGCTTTTTGAAGAATTTTTCCTCTCAATGATCTTCTATTTCTAAGTTTTCTATTTTTTTCATATCTACTTGTGTTTATTTCTGCTTTTTAAAAAAGTTTTAATCTAAATTCCTGTTAGTTAACATACAGTGTAATATCAGTGTGTAATATAGTGATTCAACAATTCTATACATCACTTCATACTCATCATAAGTGTACTCTTAATCTCTTCACCTGTTTCATTCCTCCCCCTCCCCTGCCCCCCACTTCCCTTCTGGTAACCACCAATGTGGTCTCCATAGTTAAGAGTCTCTTTCTTGGTTTGCTTATAACAGCAGTATCTACAATAGCCAATATATATATTTCTTAGTTTATTTATTTATTTTGAGAGAGAGAGAAAGCATGAGCAGGGGAGGGGCAGAAAGAGAGTGAGACTCTGAAGCCGGCTCCCCACTGCCAGAGAGGAGCCTGATGCGGGACTCAAACTCACAAACTGTGAGATCATGACCTGAGCTTGTCAGACTATTAACTGACTGAGCCACCCAGATGTCCCTACAATAGCAAACAGCCCAAGTGTCCATCAACTGATGAATGGATAAAGATATGGTATATAGACATAATGGAGTATTACTCTGCTGAGTTTCTTCCCCCACCTGGGATAAAATTTTTTTTTTTAAGTTTTACTGATGTATAACTGATACACTTTGAACTATTTAAAGCATGCAATTGTATGAGCATGCAATGAGTATGCACCCATGAAAACCATCACCATAATTAAAATAATATATCATGATCCGCAAAATCTCCTGAATTACTTCTTCCCTCCTGATCCAGCCCCATCCCCAGGCAACCACTGATCTATTTTCTATCATGTTCACACTTTGTAGAGTTTTTATAAAGACGGAACCACACAGAATGTAGTTTTTATCTGGTTTCCTTAATTAAGATTCATTCATATTGTATCAACGTTTCATTTCTTTTTATTGCTGAGTATTCCATTGTATAGAATACACCATGATTTGTTTAACCATTCACCTGTTAATGGACTTTTTCATGGTTTCCACTTTTCTGTTTTTACAAATAAACCTACCATTAACACACATGCATGCATTTTGATGTGGATATATGCCTTTATTTCTCTTGGATAAATAGGTAGGCATGAAATCCCTGGGTCATGTAGTGGGTGTATGTTTAACTTTCCAAAAACTGCCAAACTTTTTTCCAAAATGGTTGTACCATTTTGTATTTCCACCATTTGTACCTGATCCCTTTTTCCCTGTAATTGAGATCTCAGTTTTTAAAAACACTGAGGTGAAATTCACAGAACATACAGTTGTTTCAAAGTGTACAACTTGGTGTTTAGTGCAATCACCCCATTGTGCAACCAGAACTTTTCCATCACCCCCAAATATCCAGTACCCATGAAGTAATCACTCCCATTTCCTCCTACTCCCTGGCAACCACTAATCTACTTTCTACTGCTTTGGATTTGGCTATTCTAGAAATTTCATATAAATGGAATCGCACAATAAGTGACCTTTTGTGTCTGGCTTCTTTCACTTAGCATGTTGTTCAAGTTTGTCCAGCGTAGTATGTAACCTTCACACCTTATGGCTGAACGTATCCCATTGCATGTACATACCACCATTTGCTTATCCATTCATCCACTGATGGATATTTAGGTGGTTTCCACCTTTATGTTACTGTAAAGAGTGCTGCTATGAACACAAATGAACAGGTGACTAAATACCTGTTTCCAATTTGGGGGCATATACCTGAGAATGGAATTGTGGGGTCATACGCTCATTCTATGTTTAACTTTTTGAGGAAACTCCAAGGTTCTGGTGTTTCCATATGCTTATCAACACTTTTCTTTTTTTAATCATAGCCATCCTAACAGGTATGAGGTAATAACTCATGGTGGTCTTGATTTGCATTTCCCCAATGACCAATGCTGTTGAATGCCTTTTCATGTTGGCCATTTGCATATCTTCTTTAGAGAAATATCTGCAGGGCCATTTGTGTGGGACAGTAATTCTCTGGCTATGACTTGAGGTAATGAGATGTGCTTAAACCACTCTCAGGCTTTTTCATTTTTTGTATGGAGGATTTCAAACATATATGAAATTAGAGTGATTCAATTAATAGTTCATTAGAAGTGGAAGCACTGACAATGTCTGTTTGTTTGTTCCTTTTTTAAAAGGTTAGGTGCCTGGTTGGAGCTTTGATTGCCTAAGCATCCACTTTAAAGATGGTGATCTCCTCTGATGGCTGGTGTAGTGCCAGTCACACCACAAAGAGCCAGGCTGTCCTCCCTTCTGTCCCAGGCATCACAAAGTAACAAAACACAGAATGCACTGTGTGTGTAGGTACTTGGTGCAAATCACTGTGATTGTGAGTTGCCGCTTCCATCTTGCTCTCTCGCTTCCTCTGATGGAAGCCACCTGCCATGTTATGAGCTCACCTCAGCAGAGGCCTATGTGACCAGGAACTGAGGGAGGATTCTGGCCAACAGGCAGTGAGGAACTGAGGCCCTCAGCCCAACAACCCACAAGGAACTGAATTCATCCCCAAACCACCTGAGTGATTTTGGAAGGTCTGTCAGGCCCTGAGATGGTCACAGCCCTGGCTGACACCTTGATCACAGCCTTGTAAGACTCCCAGCCCCAGGCCCCAGGTAAGCTGTGCCCAGACCCCTGACCAACAGAAACTATTAGTTAATAAATGTTTGTTTCAAGCTGCTGAGTTTTAAGGTAACTTTTTCCACGGCAATAGACGACTAAGACACCTGGGACAAACAAGACCTTACTACATCAAGGCCTGGAATTTGTCCTACAGTTGTCTTTGACTAGTTACTTAACTTGCAAGGGCAGCAGCTCCTTACCTTCAACAAGGGAACAGCCTTCCCTACCTCACATGTTAACTGCAGAATCTGTGTGAAGGATCTGCTCACTGACAAACACAGCCGGCTTGCTATGAATTCAACACAGAAAATTTTAACAGACTCCAGCTGGAGGAGTTTCAATGAACTTTCAAGGAGTTTCAGTCTTCAAGGAGGAGTTTCAATGAACTTTTCATATTTGTATTTCCTTACATCAAAAACATTTTTAGTTAGTAAAAACAAAGGACACACTCAACACCAGGTAAAAATCATGTTTTCTTTTTAATTGACTACTTACTTCACACCATTTCTTCTCTTGGCTGCTACTTTGGTAACAATTAGGTCCCCACCTCTCAAGAACATTGCATTGAACAGGCTGACACAGAGCCAGTGTGAAAACAGGGCCCAAACCAGGGCTTATGGAAGAACAACAACAGCAAAACCAGCCTTTCTCTTCACTTAGAAAGGGATTATGAATCAGAGGGTCCAAAGCTCCAGTTTCTGGAGCTCAAAATGAACACGGGAAATCTGGAGCTCAAAATGAAAATTGAAACCAAAATGCATCAGTAATGAAATACAGTACCTCCTCATATACTCAAGGTCAAGGTGGTTCATGAGAAATAACTATCTGATCATCTGGCCTTGTATTGGGAATGGCCCCACTCCAGCATTTTTAAAGGAAGATGGTTTTGTTTCTATTTCACTTCCCACAGGGGTATAAAATCTAAAAGGGAATATAATCAATCAGAATAAATCGGCTCACACACAAGACACTCCCAGATAATGATTTTTAGTTGCTGAGCATAGTCAGCACGTTATTTCAAAGAGGCAAAATTCAGGATAATCTGAGACTTCAAAAGTGACAGCTACATTTGCTGATAGGTTTATGTGAGACACACGTACATTTTTTCCAGTGTATATGTCAAAGGACCAAGACCCCTGATCATCAAAATAAGTTATTTTGTACGTTATAGTGCACAGAACAACAGAGGGAGAGACACTTTCTCAGAGAATGACCAGAAGGCATCTTACGAAGGTTCATATCACTCTGAAGGAGGACTGGAGCCCAGCACCTTGTGGCTTTCATTAGCTTGACCCCTCTTCTTCTTTGGTTGCAGTGGCCTCAGTGGGAGTTGTCTCTTCTAAGCGTTCCGGGGGCTTCTTCTCTTCCTCTTCCTCATCCTCCTGGGGATAGAGGTCGGGGTATTTCTGCATGCATTCCTGCATGGCCCGGAACTGGTCTACACAGTCTGACCCCTTGACATCCTCTGTGCTATAATGGAAGCAGGAAAAGGCCGACTTGAACTGTTCCCCACAGGGGCCACTGGCCATTCCCCCAAGGCACGGGCAGTTCCAGTTAATGTCTCCATTTGGCAGGATCAATCCTAGAACAGGAAGATGAGCAAGGACAATGTGAGACAGACTCTCTATGGTTTCTCAAAAAGTAAAATCAAGTGCAGTCTTTGAAAGCTACTCAGGAGGTCAGGACTGTAGAAACTGTTGCCTGCTAGGCCCTTGTCTGTGGACCTACCTCTCGATCTGGATTGGGTTCAAACGCAGCATCAGCTGGAGAGAAGCCACCGTCGGCAGCTTTCTCCATGCACAGCACTGATCTGTATTCTAAGTCGCCTCCCAGTGTGATGGCTGTGGCTGTGCTCCGAGAACTAAAAATTGGAAATCATTTAATCCAAAGTAGAAGCCATCGTTGAGTTGGTTAGCGAGAAGCTTTTTCAAAGCCCCAACACCTTAAGAAGCTGAGGTATTGATCTCTTTCTTCTGCTCTCTGGTCCCCTTACATTCAAATTCTTAAGGGCCCTAGAATTTTTGGAACGTAAGTGAGCGCTGGCTTCAACTTAACATTCCCACTGCATTAGCATCCTAACAAGAGAGTCAGCCTGTCCTTTGAAGCCAGGCACTGACTTCTGTCTAACTATGAAAGTCCCAGATGGCATCTACCTCCAACAGAAGTCAGTTTCATCTACATTGAAAATCTGTTGTCTCGTTCCTGCACCGTCATTAATGATCTCAGCTAGATCTTCTGGACAACTTGCTGCAGCTTCTACATGAGCACTAGCTGCCTCACCTTGCACTTATGTCATGAAGATGGCTTTTACATCATGAAATCATGAACCAACCTTAGCTAGGTTCCTACTCTTCTGCAGTTTTCTCACCTTGCCCAGCCTTCACAGAATGGAAGAGAGTCAGGACCTCGTTCTCGACTAGGCTTTGGCTTAATGGCTGGTGTGATCTATCCAGACCATTAAAACTTTCTTCATATTAGCAAAAAGGCTGTTAGCTTTTTTACCACTTGTGTTCACTGGAGTAGCACTTTTCATTTCCTTTAAGAGCTTTTCCTTTGCATTCACAACTTGGCTAACTGTTTGGTTTAAGAAACCTAGTTTTTAGCCTATCTTGGCTCTTGACATGCCTTCCTCACTAACTCAATCATTTTCTAATTTTTGATGTGACATGAGAGACTGCACAACTAGAGGCTATAGTCGGATTATTACCTGGCCTGTTTTCATACTGTCTAGCCAGGGAATGGGGAGACAGATCCACCGAGAGGGAGAGGAGGAGGAGCCAGCTGGTGGAGCGGTCACAACACACACAACACTTATCGGTTAAATTTCCTTTCTTACGTGGACATGGTTCATGGCACCCCAGAAAATTACAATAGTAGCATCAAAGATCACTGATCACAGAATCACCCTAACAAATATAATAACGAAAAGGTTTGAACTATTTGCTAAAATTACCAAAATGTGACACGGAGACATGAAGTGAGCAAATGCTGTGGAAGAAATGGCACCAAAAGACATGCTTGAAGCAAGGTCTCCACAAACCTTCAATTTGTGAAAAACGCACTGTCTACAAAGCACGATAAAATAAGGTGCCTATATTCAAATGCTGCCTCTGAAGGCTCAAAACTGGGAAACCTGCTAGAGCATCTGTCCCTCCCAGCATCCCCGGCAGGGTGCTGGACACACAGCCTCAGCTCTACTCTACTCTAACCCCCAGGAGCAGCAAGGGTAACACGTCAGGTGTCCCACCCAAGAACTTACACTTCAGTCAGCGTCTGAAAAATTCCCATCAGGAGCCCAAACTCCGCAGGCTGCTGTCGCAAGCTTTTCAACTGTGTTTATCACTAGTCAGCACTGGGAGCTTTGTTAGTTAGCATCACAGGTGTCAGACACGGCTTTAGGCTGGCACACTGAGGACTATTTACGATATGACTGTCAGCCTTACATACGCTGGGCAAGTTCCAGTGAGCCCAGCAGTCTAAAGCCTTCAGAGTGGCACCCGAGGGCCAAATGACCAAATGACCATTAACTAAACTGTGTGCAATGGTTCTGACTAGGTGAGCTGGACCCTGCTGCTGGAAGGCTGTACCTCTATCTCGAGTGAGCTTTCTGGGAAAGGTGCTTCCTGGAGCATGTACAAGGAGAGAGCAGACCTTGCCACCTTGCGGATCAAGGTGTTGGGACTCTTACACGCTTGCTTGCGTATAGTCTGCAGAGGCGGCATAGTTCAGCCTGGCAGCCCGACTGAGCAGGAAGGTCCATCACCATGACCTGCCCGCAACAGTGGAATCCATGACTGCCCGCACCCCTGCCTAAAACTTTGTCATCCGGACACATCTAGCCAGTGTTAGTCGGCGTAAAACCTCAGAAGAAAACGAGGCAGAAGGCTTCAGGAGAGACTCGGGCTCTGGCCTAATAGCCAGGGACGTGCATCAGCACGAGGGCTAGACAGCACTCAGGACAGCCTCTCGTACCTCTGACGAGGTGCCTCACTGTCCCAGGAGACAGTCCTCGGCTGAGAGGGGCACCCAAACACTCAAGCTTGGCCAGGACAAAATGGGAAAGGAATTGTGAACACTTCCCCCAGGGAGGGTCTGTGGGTCCCCGGGAGGCCCGTGTCGCTCACCGTGCTCCTCGTATGGGTCGTTGGGGTCATCAGCCACCAGCTCTGCATTGCTTGGAGTTTCATGGTCTTCTTTGGTCACGAATATGATTCGATCCTTCCCTAGCATTGGGAGAACAGAGGAAAAAATGCTTCACTCGAGATCAGCCACACAGCCCCAAACCCAAGGAAGCCAAACAAACCATGTTTTAAGGCTTCCCATGCAAAACCCCAAAGCAAAGCATGACCATCCAAATGCCCTCCCTGGGCTGCATCACTGAGTCTGTACGACAGTCTAGCAGCCACTGCTACTGAGTGCCCACAACTGAAACAAAAACTCCACCAAGGTTACGGGTGAGGAAGGTGAGGAAGAAGATGCCATACGCACCCTCCGGGCAAGGGACGAAATGCCCGATCCAACCAAATGCACACTGCTTTTCCTCCCCAGATCTGCTGATCATTCAGTGGTGCAACAACTCCTTTCTTCCCATCAAGAAAGGAGCAGTCCCTTCTCAGATCTTCTGTGGCACTCTGACTGTCCCCGTTATGTCCCATCCACCTAGGATGCCCTCATCAACCTGCTAGGTCTCCCCACTTCCCCAGGCCCGGCGGGAGCCACAAGCTCTAGTGGAACGAAGAGACTCACTAGGGCCACCTCACCTAATCCCATTAGGGCTCAAATGAATGTGGGTGGGGAAGGGGTGGAAGGGACAGGAAAAGGCTTGCTTCTAGCCCCCTAGGGGTTTACCCACAGTGTTCAGAATGCAGACAAAGTCTAAGGAGACCGAAAATTTGACAAGAGGAGAGGGCAGTGATGTGGGTGCCCGGCCAGCAGCCCACTGGCTGATGTAGCCACTTAAGGGTGTCCAAGAAGACTCCTTGTGGGAAAATATCCTGGTCACCTACCTCTGAAAGGCTGGAGACACAGGTGATCTGAGAGTGACCACAGTCAAGACTCCCTCTAGCCTCTTGGCCCCTAACTGTGGCCAGAAAGAAGGGGTCATGATGGTGGGGAACACTGCGGCAGTTCCCCACAGCCCACGAGGCCTGGGGCGATGCCCCAGCAAGGGGGAGGAGAAGCCATCTCCCGAAGTGCTGATGTTATCCACTTCTGTGATAACACTGTCAACAATTTGCAGTGTGTTATTTTTCAGAACAATCACCCAAACTACACATAGCAGACTGGGTCAGGACTGAGGCCTCACAGGGACCGGCATCAGGAAGCCAGCTCTTCATGTGAACAGGGCCTTGGTCAGGCCAGAGCCCCTGGCCCTACGTGCCTGGCTTGCCAGAGGGTCCTGAACTTTCAGACCCATGGGAGCCAAAGGCATGCTCTAGGAGGGGCTTCTCCTCAAGGGATGCTGGGTAAGCATAGAAAAGGGAATCAACATCGACTGAACCAGGATGGGTGTGACCCAGGGCTTTTTATACAGCAGAAAACCCAGCCTAGAGCAGATACTCAAAACCATCCAGCTGGAATGGGCAGGCAGGCCCCTCAGCTGCCCGCCCCCCTCCCAGCTCTCCCCTGTACCTTCCAGCTGCCAATACTACCTCACCTCCCTAAAAACCCCTGGCTATCAGCTAACCACCAGCAGGTGTCTGCCTGATAGTCCTGGTGTGCGTAGGAGGACCTTGTCTTCAGCACTCCACGCATGTGTGGTGATCAGTGTGCCCTGCAGTCCCTGTTGTTGGCAGACTGGGGCCGGCCCCTGTCTGGGTCCTGTGCGTCAGCTCCCTCTTGCCATCCCGTCAGCACTGTGACAGGAGGCAGCAGGAGCCTAAGGCTCTGGGAAGTGATGTACCCGGGCTCACGCACAACTGGAATTTGAACCCAGCTCTGAGTGTCTCCAAAGACCGCGCTGTGGAGATCCTTTGCACAGACCCACACTGCCCCCATCCCCAACACACACAGGAATACAAACAACAGCCAAACTGAGTACTCGGTATGACCTGGACACTGTCCCGAGAGCTCTGTGTGCTTTGGGCAGGAATAACTGTTTTGTACAGTAAATACCAATTCAATTCCTGCCCCAAGAATCAAAAACATGTTTTCTGAGTACATTAACAGGAACTTTCTTCTAAGCTACTGGGTACCCACTTGCTGAAGGGCAAGGACAAATTCAACAACCCTAGTGACTCCCCATTCTGATGCATGAAATATGGGAAGGGGACGGGAGGTGCCTGGCATTTAAGGAGACTTCAGGTCCCACCCAAACGGGGCCCTGGACAGGGCCTCGGTCAGTGGCCTGAAGGGTGAGCTACAATGGGGGCAGAGGCTGGGCCTGCAGAAATGTGGCTCTCTGAGAGCTGCTGGCACTTTCTCTGATTATTTCAGTTGTTTTCCCCTTACATTTAGGCTTGCTAAGAGAAGCCAAGGAACAAGGTTTGGGCCCACATTGAGCTTGAGTATTTAAGGAAGATGCTTGGGGAAGGTTATTGGGGCTAAAACCAGAGCAACACCTCCAGTGAGGACAGTTCAGGGGACAGAGTCCCGTGCTTCCCCAGGATCCCTCACATGGGGTAACGAACAGTAAGGACGGACGAGCCTTGGCACGCACGGGGTCCGGACCTCCAGCCCACCTGAGGTTTCTGCTCTCATGCTTGTTAAACTGTAGCTGTCCCTACACAGGCTGAACTGCGGTCCTGTCCCTGACAGTGAACTTCTGGGTTGGAGCCCTCAACATTACTACCAGGCCAAGGCCACACAGCTGGGAAGTGTGCAAGATGGTCAGGGCCTCTCTGCCTGCTTTTCTCACCAGAGCACAGCAGAGCCCCTCTGGGTCCTTCACTGAGTGAGGTTTGGTTCCCTAGAATTTGTCCTTGCCCTTCAGCAGGTGGTTACCCAGTCGCCTAGAAGAAAGTTCCTGTTTATGCACTCAGCAACCACATGAGCAAAATTAGCTTCCTCTGGACCATCTTGCAGATTCCAAGTGCCTTGAGAGAAAAGTACTGGATCTTGCTGCTCCTTGCCTCTTCCCCTACTCTCTTTACTTAGTGGATTTTTATTTAGATGTTTTAAATTAAATTTCGTGATACCTTTAGTTGAATTTGGTGGCTGAACCTGTCTTAGAGGCTTCATGGACAGAGATGAAGTGCTGGGGTGGGGGTGGGGGGATGGTCCTGCTGAGCTCTGTCCAGCAGACAGTGTAAGGATTCTGAGCCTCACGGAGTGGCACTTTTCCTACCCTGATGGGTGTCTTGGTCCGCTCAGGCTGCTCTAACAAAATACTACCACCGAGGTAGTTCACAAATAACACAGGAGAGCTGGTCCCCTGGGCGATCCGACTGCTTTCTGGGCAGGGACATTTCTTTGCATCCCCAGTCCTGGTATCCAGATGAGGCTCCTTTTGTTGCGTGGACTGTTGTAAGGGCTGGAAACCATGCGTGGAAGGAACAGAAGCATAGCTCTGAGCCTGAGACAGAAGCCCAGCTTCGGAAGGTCTGGCCAAGTGGCATCAATATCACATTGTTTTAGGACTGGAGTTCAAATCTGGGCTTAAGCACCTAACAGCTGTGATCTAGGCACATTCTCGGGGCCTAAGGAAACAGGTCCCCCAGCAGCTCAGCCTGTCGTCTTCCTGTGGTCAGGGCAAGAGTCTCAGGACTTTACTTAAACAAAAGGGGTGAAATGAGTTTCTGCTCTCACCTGAAATCCCACTCAAAAGACAGTAATTTTTAAAACAGCATCAAATGACAAGGATAAAATGGCCAAGAAAAGAGACCATCACAGGCCAGAGAGATCAGTAGAGTTCTGGAAGTGGGAAAGCTGACAGAGAAGTGCTCTCTGACGTCACAGGAAGCTGACCCCAAAGTCACAAGAAGGGAAAGGGCACCTGGATGGCTCAGTCAGTTAAGCGTCTGACTCTTGGTTTCAGCTCGGGTCATGGTCTTGCAGTTTCGCAGGTTTGAGCCCCGCATTGGGCATCAGACTCTGCGCTGACGTTGCAGGGCCTGGTTGGGATTCTGTCTCCCTCTCTCTCTGCCCCCCCCCGTGTGCTGTCTCTGCCTCTGTCAAAATAAGTAAATTTGGGAGAAAAAAACCAAAGTCACAAGAAGGGAAAGTCGGTTAGAAGAAAGTCTGTTCCCACTCCAGGACCCCAGTAAAGGCAGGAATTGGGGGTCCCAGGACCCACTCTGGAAAACAGGACTTAAGGGTGAGGTTGAGGACAGAAAGCCTGATTGAGCAGCTGGATACTAAGACACCCCCAATTCAGTAGTTTTACTCTCTGAACGGCCATCCTGGACTCCTTTCTCTCAACCTCCATCATTAAATCTGATTGGCTCTACCTTCAAATACATCCAGAAAGATCTGCAATCCGTCACCGCCAAGACCCCATCTCCCACCAATGGCTCCCTCCACTACTGTACCGTACCTCCTTGCCTTTACTGGACGTGCTGGGTGCACACCTACCTCTGGCCTGTGCATAGGCTGCTCTCACCCTCTGGGAGCACTTTCCAGATACCCTTATAGCCACCTCTCCCTGCCTTTATACCTCCTCCTCCTGCTCAGAGGCTGCCTTCCCTGACCACCTCCCCCCACCCCCCAGCCTGCCTTCTTTTTCTCCAAAGTGCTTTTCCTCACCGACCATAACACCTGTCTCCCCTGCTGAAATATCAGCTCTTCTGGAGCAGGGATTTGGGTATCCCATCCACTGCAGTATTCCCAGAGCCTAGAACGGTATCCAGAATGTGGCGGGTAATCAATAGTTGTTGACACGACATGAGTGGAGAAACCAGACACTGAAGACCCCAGCCCCACCACAGGGCACGAAGACAGAATGGTTGTCACCATTAACCATTACAATTAACCAGATTACAAAACCAAAACCCCAGGATGGGCGGTCTCATTCCCCCCAGAACGGGCACACACAAACACAGGACCCTTACACATCAGAATCTCAACCCAGAAGGAGCGCCCACCTCTTCTGGCACACCACAAATCAGACTGTCACCTGTGATCACCACCACGTGCTCGGAGCCTGGTACACCATAGGTGCCCGATAAACGTTTGTTGAGGAATAGGAGAGGGCAGGCGGCATTTGAAAAGGAGGGAACTAAAGAAAGGAATCGCATGGCACTGGTGCGGAAAAGTGTGGGTGGTCTGAGGCCTGGGAGCAGGGCTGAGTCCAGGCTGTGGAATACCTCGAATGTGAGTGGTAGGTGGACCCCTGAGTAAATTCGCATCAGCACGTGACTCACTCAGAGCACAGAACGGGGAGCCAGCCCAGCCTGGGAAGAGCTGGAGAAGAGATGTACCCGACAAAGGAACCACCAAAAGGCCAGTGTGGCTCAGCAGTGACGGGGTAGATAGAAATCAGTCTGGAACCAGAGGGGGCCAGGGCTTTCAACTCTCGTCCCCAAACTCAGAGAGAGAGATCTTCGACCCAAGAAAAGATGCGGACCCATGCTTTGGTGGGGGATGGAAACCTCCTTTCCTTCCCAGACAACCTGCAACTCTTTATCTCCTCACAGGCAAGGATCTTCTTCATCTGCATGGCCTCATTCTACCTAAAAAACTCAAAGTTATTTGCTAAATGAAGTACATTAGAGACTCAGAGAAAGAAAATTAAAAACAAGGGACCTACTGTCGAACAAAGTGGTGAGGGCTGAGGACTTTTGTTCATGGTGCAGTTATTAATCAATAAAAGTAGCACTCAGCAGAGATATCAGTGAGGATTATGGCTTTATGACCCAGGAAAGGGGTAGGTCTAGAAGCAGAATGAGGTGCTGGGAAGAAGGCTTGACATTTTAGACTGAACTACTCTCCTAACTGGATGTGTGACCTGGGGTAGGACATCTCCTTCTCTGGTCTTCAGTTCCCTGAGTTAAACTGAGGGAACCAGACTGACTGTTCACCAAAGGATTTCTGGGTGAGTGCCAACTCTCTCCGTAGCTTTGCGTCCTTGTGTGTCCACCATACCTATCTCCAGGCACAGAGAAGATGCCCAGGAGTATCTGCTGAATGAATGAATGAATGAAGACCAAGGTCTCATTTTAGAAGACTGGAAGCTGGGTCCTGCAGAGGTCAGGTGACAGCTCAGGGAGGAACAGCCAGTTAGGGGCAGTGTGTGAGGAGGCCCTGGGACTCCAGCCAGAGACTCCTGGGCTCTTCAGTAGAGATAAGAACAGAGAAGCAGAGAGGAGACAGGTGGAGGAGATGGGCACTTTATTGGAGAGGGGAGGGGAGGGGAGGGGAGGGGAGGAGGGTCCCAGCAGACAGCCCCCTAGAATCCAGTGGGCACCAAACTGGGGAAGTGCAGCTGTGTGATCAGACGCTCGAACCCCAGCTTCCAGGACTTAATGTCACCTCTCTAAATTAAGGTCTACTCTTGGGTAAAATAAGAATAATACAGCCTCACTTACAATGATAAAAATCGCTGCGAGATCCATGAGAAAAGCCATATAAAGGCTCTTGAACAGTGCCTGGTACATAATAGGGGCTCAATAAACGTCCCCGCCGGTGGCACGTCTACCACTCCAGCACAGCCCCTAACCCGAGTGGCAACTTTTCTTTCGGGACAGTTAGAAAGCGGGTACAAATGGAAACGCGTGGTGTGCAGATAAGAGCGACGGTAACAATAAATTCCCGACCGCGAGGCAGGGGAAGCATGCTCCGCACTTCCTTCGCCCCCTCAGCCTAGTGTATGAAATCTCCCACGTGCTGGTCCTTTTGAGGTCAGGGTTCGAGTCTCACCGTGACCTTGGACCAGCCTCGTTTCTCTCGGTCTCGGTTTTCTCATCTGCAAAACGGAGGTGGCGACCCCACCGCCCGGCCCTCCCAAGGGTCCCGAAGAGGGTACCCCGGGCCGCGCCTCGCGTCGCCCGCGCCTGCAGTGGGGTCGTGGGGCGCCGGGGCCTGTGGGGCTGCGCGAGTGGCAAAACCGCGTGTCCCCTGCAGGCCCTCGTAGGCCGGTCTCCATGGCAGCCCGCTCTCCCTACCTTCCTGCCGGCAGTAGGCCATGGCTCAGCCCCTGCACTCAGACCTCGCAGCGATAGCGGTGGCGTCGGCAAGGCGGCAGCAGGCTCCCGCTGTGACCTCTCCTCCGGCTGGGCGGGAGCCTCCGAGGCCCACGCGGAGCCGCCCCCTCCAGGCCTGCCCGCCGCGCGCCTGCCTCCGCGCCCTCCCAGCCCTAAACTCTGTTCCCCCTCAGCCGGGAACTACATTTCCCAGAAAGCCGCGCGCGGCCCGCCCTCAGGCAGTAGGAACTACACATCCCAGAATGGCTTGCAGTGCGCAGGCGCATCAATGAGGTACGGGGCGTGTTGCAATTTAGTGGCTAAAGCACCTAATCCCAGACTACATTTACCAGGAAGGCTTGCGGCGCGCATGAGCAGAAAAGCTGTGGCTCACGGGGCGGTAACTGCGCTTCCAGATTTCTGGCGTCCACGCGGATTTTCGCAGCTGTGGGGTAAGGCTGTAGGCCGCTGCGTCCTGCACTCGGGCCGTCAGCCCCGTCCGCAGCTGAGCAGAGCGAGCGTGAGTGGCGAGGCGGGTCTCACCATGGCCGCGAACGTGAGTGTCTCGGGTTTGCCAGACCCCACCCAGACTTTCCCATCTCCCCGGGCGTCCTCCGCGAAGGGGCCGCCCAGGTCCATCTTGCCTGCCTGACCCTCGGCCGTGCGGCCCGTCCGTCTCTTGCCCCAGCCTTCGCATGCTCTTGCCCCCGCCGTCGGGCAGCTAACCCGGTCTGCTCATCTCTGTCTGTCCGGACCTCGACGTCGGGCTGTGCGTGTGCGGGGAGAGAGACTCGGGAGCCGTTGCTCCCGGCTTTGGGTCTCCTGGTGCGCGGCGCCTTCCCTCAGCCCCTCCTTCCATTCCCGGCGCCCACCTGGGCCCTCGGGCTTGTCTTTCCCTACGGGTTTTGAGAGCTGGACGGGACGCCCGAGGGAGCCGGTCCGCGGGAAGGGTGGGGAAGACGATACGGCTCAGGTGAAGCTGCCCATCAACGGAGGGACTGGGCTGCGCGGGCGGGCATTGAGCTCCGCGCCCTAGGGGAAGTGCGTAAACCGAGGCTGCGAAGGGGTGCGGGCGAGACTGAGAGCAGAGGAGGTAAGATGGCTGTTGGGAAGGAGCACTTCCCCTCTGCCGGGCCCCTTGTCCTTCTAGGGTGTGTTTGGTCAGAAATGTCCTGGCTGAAGGTGGTTCCTTGCAAAAAGGCTGCTGGCCCTTTCTGCCTGCAGCCAGCCTGTCTCGGAAACCTTTCGATTGAAGCTCAACATTGATTCAACAAACCGACCATCGCCTCCAACCGGAGTGCTGGGTGTGGGAGAAGCCCGGTGACTCACCAGTCCCCTCCTCTGTGAAAGTGCTTCTGGAGCCAGCCCTGGTTCCCCGCCAGCCCAGGCACTCCCTCCCTCCTGCTCTGCTGGAATGTCCTCGCCACTCCCCCCTGGCCTGTTACACCCTCTTCCCAGGCCCCTGGGGCCTCTCTGCGCCCCACGTCCCTGAAGACGCAGGGTTAGGGTTGTATCACCCACAGAGCTTGTGCCCTCTGCCTCAGCCGGAGTTGTCGGGAGGTGTAGAAACCATGAATGCTGCACCTAGAGACGCCTCAGGGCTAGTCTGAGGCCCAGGGTCTGCCAGGGAGATGGCAGTCAGGAGACCAGAGGTAGATTTCTGTCCACCCCCATACCAGCAGCAGCAGCAGCACTATGTTTACAGATGGAGCTTTTCCCCAGCAGGGGAAGGCACTTGCTCAGGGTCTGACAGCCAGCTTGGCCAGCCAGACACTTCAGGAGAAAACGCGGTCCACAGACCGCAGGCTTTGGAGTCCAGCAGACCTGGGAGCACAGATCCAGTTTCTTCCAAACAGAAGCGGTGTGGCCTTCACCGCTCTGGGTCTGTGTGTCTTCATGGGATCTGTTACTGTGACATTCAGGGGAGTCAGTCTGTGGTTAGTTAGCACAGCACCTGGTACCTACAGGGTGCCTAATACATGACAAAAATCCGTCTTCACAATCTGGCACGCATGGCCCTGGTGGGCAGAGCCTATCTTGGGTATACTGGCACCTGACCTTGTCCAAGGAATGTGGCTGAGTTTGGGTATGATCTGCTGCCAAACCTTTGTTGAGTCATCCAGTAGCTGGGTGCACATTTAGGAGCCACCAGGCCCAGTGCGGAGAAAGATCTGAAGATGGTGGGGTGGAGCAGGGAGGTGACACAATTTCTTCATCAACAAAACTGCCCTGTGACAGAGGTACTGTTAACCATCTCCTTTTATAAGTGAGTAAACAGGATCAGAGAGGTAGAGTGACTAAGGCAACAGGTAATTCTCAGGGCCTCTGTGTCAACCACTGTTCCATCTCTTTGCTTCTGAGCCTTGAGTGCTCACTGAGGATACACGTATGTATTCAACACATATCAAGGAGCCAGCATCAACATAAGGGGCTCAAAGGTGGCCTTGAAGGGGAGGAAGAGAGGCACCAGAGGGTGCCCCGCGGCTAGGGAAAGGGCCAAGTGGGTAGCGAGGTGTGGCTGGAGGAAGTCACCATCGTCCTCTACTACAGGCCCTCCGTGTTTACTGGCATTTTGGTTTGGAATATGGGCTGAGTGTGTCATGTCACTACCCAGCCTACGCCTCCTGTGGGTTGAGATGTGCCCTCCTGTGCCTTTGTTTCTTCCCTTCAAGGCCTTCTACGAGCTCCCCTCCTTGATGCTGGCTCCTATATGTATGCTGAGGAGAGGCCCAGGAGGAAGTCATGCCTTCTGGCTTCCAGGTTTGGGGCCATGCTGCTAATAGTGGGATTGCCTCCCTTCCCTGACCTTCTCCACAGTGGTCCCCCAGTGTTCAACTCTTCTTACAGCCCAAGAAGCCAGAATGCAGCGTGGAACAAAGTGGTAGGATAGTGGCCTCTGGCCTGTCCAGATATGAAACCAAATTCTCCCTCATAGAGGCTGAGTAATCTGGGCTGATGACCTAACTGCTGAGCCTCGATTTTCTCATCTGTGAAATGGGATAGCAATAGCTTGCCGGTGCCTGGCCTGTAATAGACTGGCATGCTGGCTGTTGTCATCATTATGACGGACGATGGCCACCGCCTGCCTGCATTGAACCGCTCCACTGATGTTTCCCAGTGCTGGGGAAAGTTAAGACCATCTCTGGATGTAATGGACATCTGGTGTCTCGCAGGCAGGGGCTGGGGGCATTTGGGGACAATCAAAGAATGTAGCATCAGCCTTGTTCCAGCAAAAACTGACCGGAGTCTCTCTTCTGGCCCCCTGTGCCAGGGGCCTGGCTCACTCTGATCACTCACCTCAGAACCACTTTACATCTTTGTGACTTTGGTCACAAAGTCACTGACCCCAGCTGTGGCACCCATCCTTGGTGTCAGTTACGGAGAAAGCTGGCACCTGTACGTTCCTTCCTGTGCCCTAGTCATTGAGCTGCCTGATAATGTAGTCCTTTGGTCTCGGCAGCCCTATGGATTGGATTATTATCCCCATTTTACATATGAGGGAATGGAGAGCAAGGGGTTAATTGCTCACACAAGGTCACATCACTGGTACAAGGCAGGGCCCAGATTCAAACCCAGTTCTTCTGGTTCCGGTGTTCTGCCCTTGACGATGGCAGTCGGCAGTGGACACTTCAAACCCTGCTGCTCTTCTTGGCTGCACAAAACTGGACACACTGACTCTGGAGTTTGAAGCCTATCATGAAGCCTCCTGGATGTGTCCGGCTGCCCTCATCTCCCCCCCAGCCCGTGCCTCCCCAGACCCAGCCAGAGCAGATAGACAGCTGTGTGCCCAGGACTGCTTCCTGCTTCCCCACCATCACTCACATGGTTCCCCCTGCTGGGGATGCCCTTTCCCCAGGGTCCACCTCTCTGATCCCAATCAAATGCCCCTCTTCTGGGGAGCCTGCCATGATCCCCCAGCTGGAAGGGGTCACTCCTTTTGTACCTGATCTGCTCCTCACCAGACACTCAGCATGGCCTAGTACTGTTTGTGCCCGCAACTCGACCACCCTGCAGCATGTCTTCCCCTTCCCTCGCCGCTACAAGGCCCAGTGTGGCCCTTGGGAAGCTGAGCCACCGTTTCTTGAATTGAAAATAATATATCTCTGATAACCTCTTTGTAAAAACAGTCTGGCAGTTTCTTAAAAGCATATATACCTTCTCTGTGATCAGCAATTTCACCCCTGTGTGGGGATTTGTTACCCACTCCCCAAGGATGAGGAAAGCACCGTATCTGCATAAAGACTTCTGTGTGCATATCCACAGAGGCGTTGTTCATAACAGCTGGAAACTGGAAACAACCACCATATCCATCCACGGGTGACTGAGTTGACAAACGTGGTGTATTTGGGAATTTAATACTGCATAAATTCCATATTAAAAGAATGAGGTGCTGATACATACCACAGTGCTGCTGAACCTCAAAAGCATTATGTTGAGTCAGTATACTGACAGATAAGCAATTTGTGCTGTAGGATGGTCCCCTTTCTATCAGGCTCTCTAAGAGGCAAGACTAATCTGTGATGATACAAATTCAAATACTTGTTACCACTAGGGACTTGGGGGAGGGAGGAGTATTGGCAGGAAAGAGGCACAAAGTAACTCTCTGAGATGATGGAAACATTCTTACCTTGATCTGGGTGTTGGTCAAATGGGATGTGCCCATCAAACTATACATTTCGTACCCTGTACATTTTTACTGTATATCATTTCACTGAAAACTGAATATGAACAAATAGCAAAATTCAACTTGTTTTTTAAAAAACTAATCTTCATTTTGACTTTTAAAAATATTTTCCCCCTCAGTATTCCAGTACGAGCAACAGGAGAGAACATGTCAAAACTACGACCAGCCCCCAGCCAGGCTTCTTGGAGCGGCTCAGCGAGACCTCTGGTGGGATGTTTGTGGGGCTTATGACCTTCCTGCTCTCCTTCTACTTAATTTTCGTCAATGAGGTAAAATGTTTGGGGTCCCCCTATGCAGTATGGGAGAGCAAAGTCCAGAGGCTGGGTGTGGTAACAAGGGCCTAGATTTTACCACAGGTGGGGTTGGCGGAAGAGGTTGGGGGAGGTAGTGCTAAATTAGTCAGAATGCTCTCTCTTGTGACCCATCTGTCATATGTAGGAAGACAAACGAAGACACTTATGACCTACTATCATAAGTAGGAAGACAAATGAAGGTCCAGAGGTTCACAGGCCTGAAATCCTGGGGTAGCATCAGCTTCAGGCATGGTTGGATCCAAGTGTTCATGTTGGCTCACTAGGAATCTCCATTTTTCCATGCTTGCCTGTTTTTCTCTTTATGGAGTTTTCTTTGGCAGGCTTTTCCTTTGTGGTGGTGAAGGTGGCCAGCAACTCCAGGGTAACATCCAACCAGCTTAGCAGCCCTATCCCTTCCAAAACCAACTTAGCAAACATTGCAGGGAGAGGGCTCAGGGTCCTGGCTCATCTCAGTCCTCTCTCTGAACAAATCCCCATGGACAATGAACCCATGTTCTGATTGGCTAGGCATGGTCACATGACTCAGACAGCACTACAGACAGGCCATCTAAACCACGCGGACTGGGAGGTGACAGCGAGGGAGAAGGCAGAGAAAGATGGGGAAAAGGGCACATAGCAGACAGAAGCACAGGGCAGTGAGGAGACTGGGCCAGGGGACGGGGGAGAGGGGACAGGAAGAGGACTTCCTGGGAAGTCTGGGAAAACAGGAGTCTGGGCTTCTGGTTCCAACTGTGCCCCTTGCTAGGCCTCGGTTTTCTGGCTGTAACATAGGGAGATAAGCTCCGTGCTTCCCACGACCCCTTCCTGACACGATATACTGTGGTAGGCACGTGTTGAACCACGCCTGAGGTGAGATCCCCACTCACTTTTGCTCCCAGGGCCGTGCGCTGAAGACGGCCACATCCCTGGCCGAGGGGCTCTCGCTCGTGGTGTCCCCTGACAGCATCCACAGTGTGGCTCCCGAGAACGAGGGAAGGCTGGTGCACATCGTTGGGGCCCTGCGCACATCCAAGGTAGGTCAGGCGAGGCTTTCTGACCCTCTGGGGGCCGGGGCACGTCGCTGGTCATTGTCTGGCTGTGGACTTTCAGCACTGGTGCTTTGCAGGGGGACACCCGGGCGTGGTTCCCGGCTGCCCCCTCCGCAGCTGCGCGGGCCTGCCAGTCCCGGGTCTCGGCATCTTCATCTGCAGAGGATAACTGTAACACACTGGGGGCCAGCTTGGAAGAGGTGGTGGGATTAGACACCCCTTGGCACAGTGAAGCACGCGGCAGGCGCTTTAGTGACTGTGAGCAGCTCATGCATCTAGTGCCGGGCTGAGAGGTGCTCTGGTTATTGGACCTGCCTCTCTCATTCGAGCCCTAAACACAAGGTTGTTGGCGCCGTGGCACTGGGTCGTGCAGCCCAAGCCAGAGCTGCGAGGCTCCAGCCCCCGACGTTGGGTGTCCCAGCAGCTTCACCCCGTTCCCCACCTGGAGCGGCTGTGGCACCACCGTCCTGGCCCTGTCCCCTCTACCTGGCTTTCATCCAGTCCAGCTTCCTCTGGCATCCTGGGCGGATGGGAGTCTTGTCCTGTATTTTATTGGTGTGTGTGTGTATTTGATCTGTTTGATTCTTTTTGAAGCTCTTGTCAGATCCAAACTACGGGGTCCACCTTCCGGCTGTGAAGCTGCGGCGGCAGGTGGAGATGTACCAGTGGGTGGAAACGGAAGAGTCCAGGTGAGCTGGCAGCAAGGAGAACCTCGGAGGAGGGCGGGACAGATGTCAGGACCAGGCACAGGTGGCTTTTTATTTTGACACTTCTGAAGTCTAAAGTATTGTACCTTCCTATCAGAGGGGCGCCTGGGTGGCTCAGTCTGTTAAACGTCCAACTTGGGCTCAGGTCATGACCTCGCAGTTTGTGGGTTTGAGCCCTGCAGCGGGCTCTGTGCCGGCAGCTCAGAGCCTGGAGCCTGCTTCAGATTCTGTCTCCCTCTCTCTTTGCCCCTCCCCTGCTCACGCTATGTCTCTCTTGCTCTCAAAAATAAACAAACATTAAAAAAAACTTTTTTTAAATCTTCCTATCAGAAATGTTGAATTACATCCACGTTATTAGCCAGTACTCTTTTGTTTGGAGGTGGCAGAAATCTAATGCAAGTGGAAGGGTGGTCAGCTCTGTCCCGTCTAGGATGTTATACGGGGTGCCCGGGCCTAAGGCACAACGGGACCCGGGCGGCAAACAGTGCTTTCCCACGCATGGGCTCCATGCCCTCTCCCGTGACGGGGCAGAGGTGGCCCCCAGTTCTGTCCTCTCCTTTCTAACTGAAGTCTGAGGGCAGCTGTCATTAGGCAGACTTCAATCACTTGGAGCCGAGCGGCATGGACTGTGAGGGTGAGAGGAGGCTGGGGGGCCGGGGCAGCTGCGAGGGGGCCTCTGTGGGACTGGCCTGGAGCAGAGGCTGCAGCCAGGTGTCTGAGTTCAGACAGCAGGCCTCCAGCCCTTGGTGTGAGCCAAGTGGGGGCACATTTCAGCCCAGGATGAGAAAGCTGTCTTCTCCAGGGTGGGCCTTTGAGGGCCGGAGCCGGCTGTCAGGCAGGGAGCAAGCCCTGTCTGTTGGCCGGTATGGACAAGGGCGGCTGCATTGGGAGATTCTGACCTCATGGCCCCAAGTTGCATCCAGTTGGAGATATGTAGAGATGGGACTGCTCAGGGGTGACAGGCTAACTCCGGGGTGCCTCTGCTTTCCCCACAGGGAGTACACCGAGGATGGGCAGGTGAAGACAGAGACAAGGTACTCCTACAGTGAGTACCGGGCCCCCACCGTCCTGCACACATGTGGTCTCTGCCCTTAGCAGAGGCTGATGGCAGTGGGGAAGGCATGGGGCCAGGTGTCGGTATCCCTTGGCGTCAGCCCTCAGAGTCCAGCTCTGTCATGTGTCCACTGAGGCTCCAGGAGCTGTCCCTCGGCCCTGGAGTGGCCATGGGCTTGCATAAAAGGACACAGAGCCAGTGGGCCTCAGACATGTGGCCACTCTTACCATGGTTCCTGAGTTCCCTCTCCCTGTGACAGACACCGAATGGAGGTCCGAAATTGTCAACAGCAGAAACTTTGACCGAGAGATTGGCCACAAAAACCCCAGGTGAGAGCTGGGTCCCCAGGCCTGAGCATAGCCTTGCTGGCCACTGGCAGGTCCCCAGCCTCAGCTTCCTCCACTGAGTGATGGGATTGAGTTGCTCCTGGCGCATGAGTTGGTGCAAGTCTGGGCCATGGTTGAGAGGCCAATTCCTGTACTGGGCACCAGGAACACGGAGACAAAACCTGACTTCTGACCCCCCACGGGCTCCCCTCAAACAAATTGTGAATGTAAGGCACGGAATGAGTGCTGAAAGGGACTTGCACCAAGAAGGCATTTTGTTAACACCTGTGGGTGTGGGAAGACAATCAGGAAGGGCTTTCAGGAGGCAGCGGCATTTGATCTGGGCCTTTGTAGGATTTTGGCAGAAGGCCGAGAAACGGGGGATGGGGAGATGGCCTTGGTGCTGGGGCCTGGCTGGAGCCCTGAGCAGGCCCGTGTTGGGACGGGTCTTGAATGCACAGTGGGGCTTGGGAGCCGCCTGGGGCCAGGCAGGTGGGGAAAGGTCAGGGAGGATGTAAAGAACCACAGAGGGCCCATTTGACAACTGGTAGCCGTGGTGAGACAAGTTGGTGGGGGTCTGGGCAGGAGGTATGAAGCGCTGGGGGACAGGAGGCAGGACGAGGGCGCTCCAGCAGCCGAGGGGGACAGCAGCATCCGGGGGTAGATCGGGGGTAAAGATGAGACGTGCGCAGTGCCTGGGCTAGTCTGGACTTGCAGAAGCCCATGGGTGGGAACCTGGCCCCACACAGCCCACAGATGGGACAGCCTCCGGCCAGCGCCCCACCCCTTCTCTTCAGCTCCTTCTCTTCACAGTGCGATGGCAGTGGAGTCATTCACAGCAACAGCCCCCTTTGTCCAGATTGGCAGGTTCTTCCTCTCAGCGGGTAAGTTTCAGGCCCCTTCAGGTGAGCCGGTGGCACCTGGAGGCCTATGCTTGTACTCAGCCACCTCCCTGGAGCTGGCTGTGGGCTCAGCCCGCACTTTCCCAGCAGCACACTTCGGGCTGGGGACAGAGGGAAGGCAGATAGATGCCCAGGAAGTGGTGACTTGTGGGGGCGGCCCCACCTGAGCCAGGTTCCTCTGAACCATGGTCCCTCCCAGAGAATGAGTTCCAGGCACTGCTGTCACCAGACAGCTGAGAGCCCTTCCCCATGCAGCCGCAGAGCCAGCTGTAGAGAAAAGGCTGCCCCCGAGGCCGCCATCTCTGAGCCCCAGCCGGCACCCTGCCCTGTGTGAGCAAGGGGGTGGTTCATTGCAGGCCCCCTGGGTGACACCAAAGAGAGGCTTTCCAGGGACAGGGTGGCACCACCAGCCCCAGTAAATCCTGGGGTGCTATCCCTGGGCCTGCCCCAGTAGGGTGGGAGAGAAGGCACTCGGGCCCCATATTGCACCCGGGTGAGGGAGAGAGGCTGTGCCCTGGGCCCTGACTTGTGTACCATCTGCCCTATTGCTCAGGTAGCAGCTTGCGCCTCTAGTGCAGTGCATGCAGGGAGTGGGCAGGGTGTGGGGGGCGGGACCTGAGGCAGGATGGGTGTGAGGGGTGGGCTGTTTCTAGAGCTGCTGCCACTCCTGCTGGCCCAGAAGGGGCACAGGGAGGCCTTCCTGGAGGAGATAGAGACTAAAAGCGGCCTTTGGTGCAGAAGGCAGGGTTGGAGAGGGTGCTCCCGGGAGGCGGTCAGGTGAGGAGTGTGCAGATCAGGGGTGTTTGCACACTGCTGTTGTAACCGCTGTGCGCTCCTCAGGCCTCATTGACCAAGTTGACAACTTCAAGCCGCTGAGCCTCTCCAAGCTGGAGGACCCGCATGTGGACATCATTCGCCGGGGGGACTATTTCTACCACAGCGAAAACCCTAAGTATCCAGAGGTACACAGGGGCTTGGGCTGTTCACACAGCAGACATCGGGGCCCTCAGAGTGTCCACCCCTGGACAACACCCAGGAGCCACATTCCTGCTTGGGACTCTGATTCGGTTCAGTTGAATCTGCTTGGCCCACTGAGATCGGAGGGAAGAGCCTTGAGATGGGAGTACCTGGGCCGAGGTGTGGAGGCAGGAAAAGAGCTTGGGCTTTGGGTGCTGGGGACATGGGCCCAGGCTGGCTGCTCCTGGCCTCACTCTGCCCACTTCTCTTCCACCCCCAGGTTGGAGACCTGCGTGTATCCTTTTCCTACGCGGGGCTGAGCAGCGATGACCCCGACCTGGGCCCGGCTCACGTGGTAATCGGCTTCCCCAGGGCAGACCCAGACTCCTGACCTTCCAGCGCGCAGGCATCACGTATGATGCCATGAACACTTTGGACCCTTCCTCTAGGAAGTGCGTGCACGTGCTCAGCCCAGCGCACGGGCAGGGGGCCTTGGAGCAGTGTCAGAGCTCTGTGTGCTCCACAGCCATCCGGGGACATCGGTGGCCCCGGGATAAGAACTGCCATTGTAGGGGGACCTCCTAATCACGCTCACACAAGTTCTTCCAATCGCATGCAGCTCGTCCTCCCCCAGCCCCCAGTTTCTGCTCTGTAAATACTCAGTCCCCAGTTCCTGACCCTGTCACATGCTTCTTTCTGTCAGGGTCTCCCTGGAGCTTGAAGTGAGGCAGCTCGGCTGAGCTCTGGGGGCCGATCGGTGGAGAGAGGGGCCCCAGGCTGGCACGGGTCTTCTCACAGTCTCCCCCAGTCTCCCTCCAGTGCGGAGGGGTGCCAGTCCCCTTAGCTCTAACACTGAGTTCTCCGATCAGGTCACTGTGATCGCCCGGCAACGGGGTGACCAGCTGCTCCCCTACTCCACCAAGTCTGGGGACACCTTGCTTCTCCTGCACCACGGGGACTTCTCGGCAGAGGTGAGTTGCTGCTGCCTGCCTGTGTGATGGAGGGGCAGGCATCTCCCTCCACCCCTCTCCCCTCCCGTGGTTATTTAATAAGCTCCCACACCAGACGCCGTAGCTAGTTTAATGAGGCAAGAAAATTGAAAGGAGGAGGAATCTCCCCGTATGTGCAGCGGACTGTGTGCAACACTGAGGATGGAACAGAGGCCTAGCAGACCTCTCCTCACATCAGAAGAAGAAGCAAGTGAGGACAGCGGGTGCTGAGAGCCATACAGGGGAGGCAGGCGCTCTGAAAAATGGACAGGATGATAGGAGATGGACTGACAGTGGTCAGGGGAAGCCTCTCTGAGTTTGGTGGAACCATAAGTGAAGAGAGGGGTCAGAGCTAGAAGAATCCAGGGTCAGACCAGAGGAGTTGAGGCCAAGAGTGGGAGCACCTAGATTGGCATATAGCTGCTGCCCAGAGAGGAGGGTGAACTGGGAAGGCAGGGCTGCTGCCGAATGGGCGAAGGCTCCTGAGGGGTGTGGCTTAAGAGTATTAGTGAGGGGATTAGAGTTGCGGAGTCCCCATCTGTAAAATGGGGAGGGTCATGCCTCACCTAAGTCCCTAATCTCTCATTAGTTCGACTGCATGCCTTAAAGGTCATCCTCTCTCTTCCAGGTGGAAACCCTTCTCTTTAACAGAAAAACTGTTTTTACATTGTTGACGAACACAGTGTGTCCCTGGTGGGAAATCCTGTGGGGCTTTGAGAAGGAAAGGTGGGTGGGGGTCCAGGCACCTCTGTGGCCCATTTCCATTATCTGGCCCCCAGCCCCAGGTGGTGAGGGGCCTCACCTTGTCCTCACTCCACCCAGGACCAGGGTGTGGGCTGGCTGCGGCCCCGGAGCCAGTTGCCAGCCTCGGAGCGAGGCTGCCACCTCCCAGTGGGCAGTGGGCGGGCATGAGTCACCCTTTCTGTGGCAGCTCTCAGGGAGTCTCCAGAGTTAGGAGGCCCTGCCCAGGCTTCTCTGTCTCCTGTGGCTCCAGCGCCGTCCCACACTTCAGTCTCCTGCAGGTGGGGGCCCAGGTCTCAGAGCTGTTGCCCCCAGAGGGGAGTTGGGAGGATGGGGCTCGTGGCCTGATGACTCCCAGGAAGGAAGGCTCAGGCAGTGCTGAGCACCCCAGGGCCTGGGGTCTCTGCCAAGCAGGGAGAGAAGGCCCTGAGCCAATGAGGTGGCCCAGCCCTGAGGAGAAAACCAGACCCTGCGAGTCAGGGTGCCCAGATTCTGGCCGTGGGGGCAGGAGGGCCCAGTGTGGACAAGCATGGCCACGAGCTGGCCCAGCTCAGGCCCTGCTCTGCCTTCCACCTCAGGGTCCACTACAGGACCCTGAGCCTGTTGTCGATCCTCTTGGATGATAATAACTATGATCTTTATTTTATTTGGTATTGTTAAGATCATTCACTGATTTATTCAGAGCCTTGGTTTCCTAATCTGTAAAATGGAGATAAGTGTGTCTACCTTGTGAAGTTTTTTGAGGATTAAGTAAAGCCGTACTTGTAAAGGCCTGAGGACGGCAGCTGGTAAGGGGCAAGCAGTAAATGTTCGCTGCCCTCATTGTGATTGTCGTAGACGGGGGCGCTCTCTAACGAAATGCCAGTGAGGCTGGCACTGGAAGAATGCATAGGAGCTGGCTGGGCAGGACTGTGTGCAAACCTGCTCCAGGTGGAGCAAGCACATGTGCAAAGGCCCTGGGACAGAAGGACACTTGACCTGGTCCCTGGACAGGCAGCAGCTGTGGGGAGAAGGTGGTGGCAGTGGGGAGGCTAGAGGGGAGGAGGCCACTGCAGGGGTCCTGGTGCAGGTGACTGTGGGGAGAGATTTGGGGAAACATGGGCACAGCCTTGACAGGACTTGCTGACGGGCCGGATGGGAGGCGGCACTTGCTGGGAGCAGCGAGCCCAGGTGACACTCTGGGCTTGTGCAGGTGGTGGGCAGTGGTAGCACGTGCTGAGATGGAGACGACAGGAATAGGTTGGGGGGTTTGGGGGCGGGGGTAGGCAGCAGCATTGGTGTGGGATGTCACGGGAACAGTAGGCGGGCAGGGCTGTGCCTAGAGACGGCGGGTGGGGGGCGGGCAGGGTGGTGGTTCTGGAATGGAGGTGCCGGGAAGGTGGTGGGACTGGTGCAGAGGGTGCACCTTGGGACTCCCCCATGCAGAGGGCAGTCAGAGGGTGTGGTGGCCACGGAGACGGTGAAGCAGGGGGGCAACAGAGTGGGGTGCCCAGAACCCCAAGAAGAGCGGCCAAGGTGTAGCATGACACAGGACACACGGTGGGGGGGGGGGAGGTAAATGACCCTGGAAAGGAACCGCCGTCGGATGGAGGTTGGGGCTCATTCTGGACTCTCCACCTTCCAGAGGTCTCCTGCTCCACCCCACGCTGAGCGCAACAGGCACGCACTTAGGCCTGAGTAGGAGATGTGCCCTCACCTCCCCTGGTCTCAGAAAAATGGCCAACAGCTCCTGGGTCAGCATGGACCCTGGCGCCCACCCTGCTAGCTGGGGAGGCTGCTGGCCCTTCAGAGACCTGAGATGTGACGCCCCTCCCCCCCCTTGCCCTGCAGGAGGTGTTTCAGAGAGAACAAAAGAGCAACTCCCTGAAGACATGGGGCCTACGGGCCGCCGGCTGGATGGCCATGTTTATGGGCCTCAACCTCATGACCCGGATCCTCTACACTCTGGGTAGGTATGCGGGGACAGATGGGGGATCTTGCACACCCTCAAGCCTGTGTGCTTCCCCTGCACTTCTTGCACTGTCCATCAGCCTCTGTGGCCCACTGTGCCACTCTCTGGGGCAGAGTCCAGGCATCCGGCCCATGTCTGGGTCCCACTGTGCAGCTTGGGAGGAATGAGCGGAGGAAGACAGATGGACAGGTGCTTTCGGGGGTGGGGGTGGGCCGGGGTGCCAGCTCCCGGAGGGAGTGTGTGGGAGGGTTCCCTGTGGCTCCTGTGACATGTCCCCAGCTGATCCACTCTTTCCTTCACCTTCACCCCATAAGCAAGCAGCCCCGGCGGGGAGAGTGGCCAGACTGCAGTGGGCCAGGCCTCAGATCTGTTACGTCAGAGAGCTGGGTACTGGGCCTTGCCCCTTCCTGTCTCAGCGTCCGTCATCTCACACATCACCTCACACCTAATATGCATTTTTGTGAGATGTTTGGCAAATAGGAAACACCCCAGAATTGTTACGCTTCCCCCTGCCCGCCATGAGCTGGGCTAGATTTGGGGCAGCCAGCAAGCTAGAGTGCAAGGCAGAGCGCTGGGCCCAGCAGGACTGAGGCCCCGGGTGACTGAGGAAGCACCCGCTCTGCGCTGCCGATCTAGGGGGATGGGGCTTCCCAGGGGACTTGCCTCCATGCCTTTACCCCAGTGTGTCCGGGACCAGCCCTCGCCGGGCCCCATGTACCCTTTCCAGTGGGGGAGAGGTCTGGCCGCAGTACATCCCGGCCCAGGAGGTAAAAGGACACATCTCCCTCCAAGCTGTCACCTCTAGACAGCTGAGTTGTGCTCACAGCCGCCAGGCACATCTTGCGCCATTTAGGAGATCAGAGTCCTCCATCTGACGATCCTTTGCACTGAGCCCCAGTGTGACCTCGGGCAGGCCGTTTCCCCTCTCAGAGCCTCAGATCCCCCATCGCCAGAGGTGGGAATCTGTCTCAGAGGGCCCTTGGATTCTCTGGAATCAAAGGCTGGATTCGCTGGATCCTAGACTGTACCCCACCAGACCAGTGGCCTGTGACATCCTTAAGGTGGGAGCCGCCCGACTTAAGCTAATTTCCGTCCTGTGGCACAGAGCTGTGTGCACAGAGGTAACTGGTAATGACTTGAATGGCTGAGAAGCCCAAATCGGCACCCGCAGAAGGTTCTTTGTGGTGCGAAGCAAAGGTAATTTGGCACCATCATGGGCACGTCTTCTGTTGGTCTCAGACCGACTGCACCATGGCCTCGGCATCTCACCACCTCTCTCCTCCTCACAGTGGACTGGTTCCCCGTCTTCCGAGACCTGGTTGCCATTGGCCTGAAGGCCTTCGCCTTCTGCGCAGCCACCTCGCTCACCTTGCTGACCGTGGCTGCTGGCTGGCTCTTCTACCGGCCCCTGTGGGCCCTCGGCATCGGCTGCCTGGCCCTGGTGCCCATCGTCCTTGCTCGGACGCGGGTGCCAGCCAAAAAGCTGGAGTGACACAGACCCTGGCACCCGCCCAACGCCCACGTGACCCTCAGGACCCAGCTCACTCCGCCCCTCGTGACCCGCCGCTTGCCCCCACATGAGTCCATGTTGGTTTTGGATTCTGCACCTGCTCCTCAAGGGTCCAGACTCAGCGGAGCGCATGGACATCAGGTTTGGTGCCACCAGCTTGTGTCGTCCCCGCTTTTCTTCTTGCCACTGGGCAGCTCCAGGATCTGGTGAGCAGGGAAGGCAGCTCCTGACTGGCAGGGCGACAGGCGTCCGTTGTGCTTGCTTCCTTCCCTTCTTGGGACTGTGTGCGGCCCCTTCCCGTTTTGCTTTGCTCGTGTCTGCAGACGGGGAGGTGGGGACACCCTGCACAGAGCTGCTGCCGCAACACTCCCCCCCTCGTCCTTGGAGATAAGTGCCAGGGCTCTGCCCAGCCGCCCCTGCCTGTGATCCCCTGGGCAGCACTGCTGGACAGACCGCGCACGGGGCCCCAAAAGCCAGTCACAGTGAAGACAACTGGGACATTTGTTGGGCTCTATTTACGTGTATTTGATGGTTTGGCTGAAATTTCTTAGTGTATAGGATTTCCAGAGGTCTCACTTGGTATGTTTCTTTGCTACACTTCATGTGTGTTTTCCTTCCCTGAGAGGCTGGAGTTGTTTCCAATAAGATGTAAAAACACAGAACTGCTTGAATGCTGAACACTTCAGACTGTTTGAGAAAAACACCTTCTCATCTGCCAGCTGAAGTTAACGCAGGGCACGGAGAGGTGTCACCAGGGGCGTGCCTTGCTGCTTAGAAAGTAGCTCCGTCGGTACTCTGGTCACTGGGGGGTTGAGGGTGCTTTTGGAGCCAGCGTTGGTGAAGGGATCCCGCTCTGGGAGGAGAGGGAAGTTTGTGGGAGGTGGAGAAAGGCACTGCCATTTATCCTCTGGCGTCAGAAACTACCGATTCACTTGAAGAGGATTTTGAGCTTTTAGTCAGCCATTCAAGAAGGCTGGAAGCTTTCCTATCTTAAGCGGGCTCCCTTGTGCCCCCTTCACCCCAAACCAGAAATCCGAGCTGAGGCTTGTGCGGGGCCCACGAGGCTTTTCCGTTTGCGGCCGCCCTGGGCGCTGCCTCTGGGTGGCTCCTGTTCTCCCATGTCCCCACCTTCACGGAGTGAGACCTCCCCGCACTCCGCTCCGCTCCCGTTTGCCAGCTCCTCTCACCCTCTGAAACACGTATGTTGTCACCTTGATGTCTTAAAAGAGCCTTTGTGTATCGTTTATCTTTTTATTCCTTGGAAACTGTCTGCCCTGCTGGGAGCGGTCGCTCTGGCAGATGAGTTGGTAGTTGAGTAAGTGATCAGACTTCATCTCTCCGTGGCCTGGGAGGTCTGTGGTGTGACTTCAGATTCAGAAGACAGCCGGCCCCAAAGAGGCCTGAACTAGATTTAAGAATCGAAACCGTGTTCACCACTGCTTATTACATGAGCGCGTGTCGAGTCTCTCTCCTCTTGAAGGATGCTTTTGGAAGACAGCACAACCATTTTAAATCACTGCAAATTTCAATAGTGTTCTTAAACAGCAAAGTCACGTTAAGAAATATTTGGAGTCTTTGGGAAATCATGAAATTTGTATCCTATTTGTATTTTTGATAAAAATTCAAAATAAATTTCAAAATAGCTTTTATAAGACCTTGTTGTTACTCTCTTTTTGAAATTTCTGTCTTCAGCAGTTGAGCTGCAGAACTAAAGAACTGTAGGAGTTTGTAGAACGCCATTCTAAGTAGCTTCTCATGGTTAAAATGGATTTCAGTTTTTTAAAAGGGCAACTTGTTATTTTTAACGCATACTTTGTTTTGGATCGACTCGAAGTAAATGACTCACCCAGCTTCGGAATGCAGCAGAAGCGCGGGACGGAGGCACGGTATAACACGGTGCCGAAGGGCCCCAGACGCTAGGCTGGCACAGACCAGGGTTCTGGCCGTGTGACGCCGGCCAAGTCCATGACCAGAGTCTCCGGTCCCTCATCTGTGACATGGCCACAGTGCCCTTCTCCCTTCCTGCAGCAAGGGCCGCAGGAGATGAAGCCCTGCCATGGGGCACATTAGTTTTCCCCCTGTGCCTGTTTTTTTCCTTCCATGTTTGTTTACTTTGAGAGTGCGTGCACGGGATGGGCAGAAAGAAAGAATGGGGAGGGAGAACCCCAGCAGGCTCCACACTCCGTGCAGAGCCTGATGCGGGGCTCAATCTTGTGACCATGAGGTCATGACTTGAGCCGAAATCAAGAGGATGTTGAGTCTACGGGGCCACCCAGGTGCCTCCCTGCCCCCTGCCTCCTGCTCTGAGCCCATGGACTGACTGCTGACGGTCATGCCCGAGCTGGCAGCGTGTGTGCTTTCTGTCACAAGATGTGACGCAGGTGAGTTACTTCCCCAAACCTACTCTTCTCATGTGTGATCTGACGCTTCAGTTCCTTCCCATCTCCCTGGAGCTGACTCTGCAGACACTGTAGTTCAGCTCCCACTCACCCCTGTGCTTACCTCTCGGAGGGCGCGCAGGAGCGGGAGGCCCCGCTGTGGCCATGGCAACCCTGCTCTGTTTGTCAGCACCAGCCCTCCAGCCAGGCTCTTGCTGCATGAGTCACACCCCAAGTGTTTTGTTTGTTTCCCGTGGACAGAACTGCCTCCAAGTTTTAGTGGCTCCTCCTGTCAAGGGGTCAGTAACCTGTCTCCTGTAGGAAGAGGGGCAGTTTGTATGAGGAGTGCCCAGTGCCCCGGAGAGCGAGAACTGACCTGCAGCGTCAGCACATGGCCAGACCCTCTGCCTCACACATGGTCGCAGCTGACGTGAAATCTGCAAGAAAATGCAGAGCCAAGTCTGCATTTTACATAAATGCTTTATTTTCTTCCTCAACATGATACAAAAGGTGTTTCTCCTGAGTATCTACAACGCATAGAGCTTTTATAAATTTACCCCAGAATGAATAAAACGCAGTTTAACACCGATCCACATCATACTAACATTTAACTCTCAGTGTTTTTCCTTTTCTTTCCTGATTTCAGCTCTGTGTTCCAGACGACTGCCACCCTGAAATGTCACTTTGCAAAGGAGATCCGACAACCCACCATCTGAGCTGAGCACACCTCCCCCTGCTCTCTCCCATGTCACAGAGGGTGGCTGTAGGCAGTGGTAGTAAACCTGACGGAGGGAAGGTCAGTGGCCTGCAGAGAAGGGGTCCCAGGTCTGCAAGAGACGCAAAAGCGCAGCACGGGGGTCTGACAGAAATCCACCTGGAAGGACCGGTACGTTCCTCAACTGCCCAGAGGTGGCTGTACAAGAGTGACTCACATTTCCAGAGATGCGTGAAGCGACGTCTGTGTGGCGGAGTCTCCCGGGAGGTGCTCCGGAGCTCCAAGCGCAGGGCCGGGGCGCAGAAAGCGTGGGAGGCGTGCCCCTGGGGACTCTGACCAGGACCGGGGCCAGACCAGACACCTGAACTTGACCGTCTGTCCCTGGCCCTCAGCTGCAGCGCTGCTTCTGTTCCTTCACAGGAGACGCCCCCGGGGCAGGCGGGTGGCCCAGGATGCGTCACAGCCTCTCAAATGGAAACAGGTGGGAGGCTGCCGCCCTCCGCTCCCTCTTGGTCTTCTTGGGGCTCTGCAGCTTCTGTTCCTCCTCGGCCTCTCGGTTTTGGGGCCAGGAGGCAGCCAGGATCCTGGACACCTGTGCCTGAGAGCTGGTCCCCTCCTCCTCGTCAGAAGAGAGTCCGCCTCCCGCGTCTACTTGGGCAGCTACAGCCTCACTCTGCAGGGGGAAGGATGGGGCAGGCCCCGGGTCAGCTCAGAAGGCAGGGAGCACCGTTGGGGCAGGAGAGCCCCCGTAGCAGCCTACCCAGAGCCAGTGGTTCTGGGAATACAAGGCCCCACTGGGGCTGGGGAAGAGCCCTCCTCAGACTGGGACTCCTCCACACGAGTCCTGGAGAACATGCTCTGGGCATGTTGCTGGGGTCACAAAGATGTCTATACAGAAAGCTGCCCTGGCGGAGTGGACGACCGCACCTAGACCTCTTAGTGCCACCTCGCTTGGGAAAAGGTGCATTAATGTCTCTAACTCCAGAGGACCACTCTCAGTGCCAAGCGCTCCAAGGAGGCACCTCCGTGGGAATGGGTGGGCTGGGGAGCTGGGCAGGGAGGGCTGGGAGGCAGAAGGTGACAGCACACAGGTGGATGGTGTCAACATAAAGCCTGGTGAAAGGTCACCAAAGGGATTTGAGGGAGAAGCATGACAAAATATTTTTTAAAGGCAAATTGGCAGCAAATTGGAGACGGGGAAGAAAATAGGTGTGGCCACAGCTATTCCCAGAGCACATTCTGTGTCTGACCCAGTACTGGCCACACCGCATAACCCTGTGGAGGGGCCTCTCCACCCCCTACAGAAGCTCCTTGAGGGCTGTGTCATGTCAGCTTCACACCTGTGCCCAGAGGCTGGCCCAGCCCGGAATGTGAATTACACGAGCAGCCCTGGGCCCGGAGGATGGTCAAAGGCACAGGGTGCACTGCAGTGTAAGGGTGACATGTCAAATGCAGGATGCTTGTCCCTCCCTGGATGGCTTTAGCACGAGATCAGACCCAGAGCAGGCACTGGCTCGTGCAGAAAACAGGCAAGTGGTGGCAGGGTAGTACTGGGGGGCTGGACGAGCCAGCCGAGGCTCATTTCAGGGACACCTCTCCCAACGAGATAAGGACCTGGGGCCTGAGACACACAGAACCATGGTGTCAAGACAGAAGCCACCTCTGGGCAGAATCTGGGCCCGTGGTTCGCAGTCGCCCTCTCCCACTCGGGCTCATCTCCTCCCAAAGAAGCCACACTGACCTTGTTGCCGTAGCGAAGCTTCAGCCTCTCCCTGATGAGCAATCCTCTGGCCAGGAGCTTCCAGTTCCCCAGGGCCCGCTTCTCCCTTTTCTGCAGGCAAGACGAAACAAGAGCACAAAATGTTGAGTTCCGCCATTTTCAGGAGAAATGTCAAGATGGACCCTGTGAACGTATAAAGATCCAAAATAAAATTTTAAGCTAAAGTGTTTCCCGAGCATATGCCTAAGCTGTTTAAATCAGGGTGATGGGGTGCCAGGGGCTCAGGCGGTTCAGCGGCTGACTCGCCTCAGGTCATGATCTCGCAGACCGTGAGTTCGAGCCCCATGTCGGACTCTGTGCTGACAGCTCGGAGCCTGGAGCCTGCTTTGGATTCTGTGTCTCCCTCTCTCTCTGCCCCTCCCTTACTCACCCGCACGCACGCGCTCTCTCTCAAAAATAAAGATTAAAAGAAAAACATTTAAAATCAATGGGACTGGGGTGCCTGGGTAGCTCAGTCAGTTAAGCATCCAACTTCAGCTCGGGTCATGATCTCACGGTTCCTCAGTTCAAGCTCTGCATCAGGCTCTGTACTGCTAATGCAGAGCCGGCTTTGGGTCCTCTGCCCCTCCCCGTAGGCATTCCTTTCTTAAACGTTAAAAACAAAATTGGCGTGATTTATAAAATGAGACACATAAAAGGCAGCACAACAGAAGCATCTCATGAACTATTAGCAACCCTAACACCCTCAAGGAGGGGGCTACACAGAATTGGACCACGGGCCATTCCTTCCCGCAGGGGCAGGTGCAGGGGTCCCCGGAGCCAGGAGTCAGGCAGACTGTGGGCAAGGATGGTGGACTGTGAGGTGCACACAGGACTCTGTTTATCTGGGGCAGGCTCCTTGGGGTGCTGGAAAGAGCTTTCAAGCGCATGTACTCTCCTCTCCATGGTGCAAGAGGGCCCTGCCCCACTGGGGGCTTGTGTCCCCTGCCATTCCAACACCTCAGGCCCCCACCCAGGCCCGGCCACTCACCTCCTTCTCCTTCTTTTCGATGAGTGCCTGCTCATTTTCCCAGGCAGCCAGGAGCACGTCTTTGTATTCCTCACAGACAATGTACCCATCAGTTCTGTGGGGGATGCAACACGGATGGTCCTGCCTCCTACTCCGGCCTCTCCTCCCCTGTGTGGAGGCCAGCAGGCAGCTCCTAGGCACTCAGTGCCCTGAAGGATTCCCTGCATCAGCCACCCAGTCCCAGCCACAGCTGCCAACTGACGCTGCCCATGCAGAGGAAGAGGGCCCCCCACCCAGGCCCCCTGGGAGGACAGAGGCCACCAAGCAGGAAGCATGCTGCCCTTGTCTGGTCACCTGTCACCACCCCCAGCAAACCGTTTTCATCCAACATCATTAATTTTGCTCCCTCTGGATGGAAGCCAGAGTAGAAGTGTGAAAGTAAAAGGTCAAGTGCTAAGGCTGATTTTGCAGATACAGAGTAAAACCTGGAAAATGGCCTCCACCCTCATGTGGACTTCCCGCCCCTCCTCCTGGCCTCCCTGGAAAGCCCCCACACACATGGGATGGGAGTAGCCCTTATGGAAGTCGAAGCCAGTAATGGCCTGCGCACAGTCGATGTCCAGCTTGCGGGCTATGCGGTGCAGGTTGGGCAGGTTCAGCTGGACACAGCCGACCGGCATCATGCTGGGCAGGAAGAGGTACACGTTCCCAAATTCATTCCGGGGGACCTGCAGGGGGGTGGCACACCAGGTCTAGCCGGCTGCAGAATGAAGCGGCCTGGTCTGGGCCCCATTGTGCACCGCCCTTACCTTGCCGTCCACGGCCACGGGCGGCTGGTACTCCTCCGTCTGCCACCTGCCAAACAGGCCCAGGTCATTTTGGTCCTGCAGCTGGGGCTCGGCGAGGCGGGCTTTCCGGGCCCGGTTGGAATAGCCCTTCACCATCTACACCAGAGGGATCAGCCAGGTTGCGGCACAGACTACCACTTCTGAAGCACTGACTGCATACTGGCCGTTGTGCTGAGTGCTTTACACCCGTGGCGCCAGTAAACCTTCCCAACACACCCGTGCTCCCCGATGATGTCTAGCGGCCAAAATTTTCCCTCGGAGGGATTGGCTAGAAGGCCACATAACTTCTACGAGGAGGAGTGGTATGGGCGAAGGGAGCAGGGCCAAGGACTGGCACCTGCACACTGGCTGCCTCCAGGACAGGGGTTCGGCAAAGGCTTTCCGTAAAGAGTCATGTGCAGCCTGTTTTCCGACCCTTACAAAATATGAAACTTCCTGCATGCTCTCAATAATTTGTACCTTACAAATTCCTCATTAAAGGAAGCCATATTTGAATGTGCTTCCCTTCCTCCGATCTTTCTCCAGCCAGAAGGGCCCGCACTCAGCAGCCCTTAGTGCCCATGCCTCGGCCCTCAGCGCGCCCCCTAGCGGTTACCTTGTAGGGCACTTCTCCCAGCCGCACCACTCTCGCCTGTTTCAGCCACGTGTCCCGGGAATGCAGGGTATGCACGCAATCCCTGTAGGAGCCCACAGGGGGAGACACAGAACAAACCCAGGTCACACCAGCCCGAAAGGAGCGTGGTGTGCACAGAGGCACGGCTCACACCTCCTCCCAGAAGGATGTGCTCAGCCCTCAATTCTCTCCTAAGGCCCTGCTCCTGAGGGAACCGGGGCACCTGCGTTACACAAACAGCTAACCTGGACTTCCTATCTTCTGGGGGAGGCATCCACTTACGAACCCTGACCTGCTGGAGTACTCTGTCTCTTAGGCTTCATGCCAAAGCTTCGCCCCTTCTCCCACTGAGAGAGGCAGCTTGCGGAGGGCAAGGTAGCTGAGTGCATGGCTGCAGAAGGCCTAGTCTGCTGCTGAACACAAGGGGCGGGGGGATGAGTGTCCAAAGACGGCAGTGAACCCCAAGGAAGATTAACTACAAGAAGCTAATGAACGACCACGGAATTAAGATTCATGCCTGTGAGAAAGTCATTAATTCCCAGCAGCCTGATTAGAGATAGATCCTCTGGTTTTGCTCTCCTTCCAGAGCTAGGAGCTATACCCTTACAAGGCTACTTTCCAACAAGTTCCAGTTGCCTTCCTTGATGAGCCTCCTTTGACGGGGCATGCCTGTCTCTTCCTCAGCTGGCAGCCCTGACCTCTGCCCAGGGAGCAGCTCCAGTGAGCACGGGCACTAAGTAAGTGCTCTTCCAGTGCAGCAATCAGGTCCTTCCACGACCGCCCCATCTCAGGCAGACCTTCAGCACAGCACAGTGCACGAGGGGTGCACCGCTTTCCCCTGCGCCACTGCCTAACGGAGTGACCCCGGACAACCCCCTTCCCCTTCCTGATCCTCAGCACCCTCCTCAATCAGTCAGGGGGTAATGAGCTCTATGTGCTCCGCTTTGCCAGGTTGCTGGACGATCAGGCGCACTCGAGGCCCCGGAGCAACGCTCCTCAGTCCGCAGCGCCCCTGTCCCAACTGGGAGCTGCACCCACACTCCCACTAAAGGCCGCATGTCTCCGACTGCCTGCAGGGATAAAGTCACAGTCGTGGTCTTCACGCAGGACAGGCAGCGAGGCAGGTGGGCACTATCTGGACGTTCCCAAAGAGAACAGCCCTGTTAGAATAAATCTCAGCCTCTAACTACTTCATACCCACGAGGGCAGCTATTATGAAACACACCAGAACGTAAGTGTCAGCAAGGGTGTGGAAATACTGGGGTCTTGCACTCTGCTGGCGGGACTGTGAGACGACGCACCCTTGGTGGAAAACCGTAATGGCGGGTCTTCACAACGTGAAACACCTAATTCCCGTACGACCAGCAACACCACTGCTGGGCAGATGCCCCAAAGAACTGGAAGCAGTCACTCAGAGACAGCTGTACACCCCTGCCCATAGAGGCAGGAGTCACAGTAGCCAAGCACAAAAGTGACAAGTGTCCACCACTGAATGCCAGCCATAAAAGGACAAACCCTGCATGGTCCCACTTGTGTGAGGTCCTGAAAGATGTCAGATGCACGGAGGTGGAGAGTAGGCGAGTGGGTGCCAGGGGCTGTGGGAACGGGGATGGGGAGTTAGTGTTCAATGGGGACAGAGATTCAGGTTGGGAAGATGAAAAAGATCTGGAGATGCTGGGTGGGGATGGCTGTATGATCACGTCAATGACTGACACCACCGGACTGTACACTCACAAACGGTTAAATGGCACTCTGGTATATTTTACCACCTGAAAAATTGTCTACCTCTAATGCTTTCTCCTCTGGCGGACATGGTGGTCCCCGCACTGGCACCTTCTTCCTACCAGACCTCCTGTCCCCCAACCATGTGAAGAAGCCTGTGCCTTACCACCACGGTCAGGGTGGCCTGCCCCGAGGACCTCTGACGTCGTAGCTGAGGCCCTGAGCAGGAACAGGCTGGGACAGAAGCCGAGGCCTGGGCAGGAATAGGCTGGGACAGAAGCCGAGGCCCTGAGCAGGAACAGGCTGGGACAGAAGCTGAGGCCCTGAGCAGGAACAGGCTGGGACAGAAGCCAAGACCCTGAGCACGCTGGAACAGAAAACTCCAGCCCAGACCCTGAACAGGGTGGTGGCTGCCTCCCTGTGGGGTTGCCATGCGGACGGAGTCCCCGCTCAGAGGACTCACCCCACCCACTCGTGTGATTTCCCTGTTTTCTCTTTCTTCTCCCATATGTGAAGAACATCCTCTATACTACCTTTGGTCTTGCATTCCAATGTTTAAAAAAAAATTACTTTTAGTTATTATTTCTCTCAATTGCTATTTCTTAAAAGTTCTGTTTCTATTTTTCTTTTTTCGGAATGCTAAAATGATCTGTTTTAATTTTGTGTATATTTAATGTTCATTTTCTCTTATTCCTTTCCTCCCTTATTTGGCGTGTGTGTGTGTGTGTGTGTGTGTGTGTAGAAAATATACATAAAATGCATCATGCTCACCATGATTAAGTGTGCAATTCAGCGTACAATTAAGTACACAGTGTTGAGTAGCCATCCTCACCATCCATCTCCAGAACGTTTTCATCTTCCCAGAGAGAAGCTCTGTCCCCATTAAAATATCCACTCACTTTGTCATGATCAAATCTTTTATTCTCTTTATTCCTTATAGTTTATAGGTGTGCTTTTTACTCTTATATAAACTTTGTACTTTTAATTTTCCCCATAACCTTTTTTTATCTTTCAATCCTGTTGTTCTCATCTTTAAGCTATAATCCCCTCTACACATGTCCCACATGGGACAGCACGCACACACCAGAAAGCTCAATCCATTTGACAAAGGGCCAACGTTAGCAGCCCCTTCCCCAGAAGGTCACTAGTCCCAGGCCATCAGGAAGACAAAGCCACCGGGCCGCCTCACGCACCTGGAGTAGACAGCCTCTCCACGACAATACCCAAGAATGGCGGCTGTCTCGGGGTAGATGGCCTCGTATTTCAGGAGATGCCTCTTCAGGGCGTACAGAGGGTGGTTCTTGTATGTGCCAATGACAGTTGGCAAAGGCTGGCCCAGGTGCTTTGCCTGAAACTGCAAAGGCCAGAGAGACAACACTGAGCATGTCTGGAAGAGGTGAGGTCTGAGGTGGGCGATGCTTAGACCACCTTGTTCAGAGCAGTGGAGCAGAGGTTTAACAAGCACCAGTATCAGGAACATCCCATTTGTAGGTCAGGGATATAAGTAGGTTTTAGATAAAAGGAAAGCTACAGAAGCATGTAATTCTGTGGCTCACAACACCTTGAAGGGTCACCTAACCTTCTCATTCTTAGCACGCAGACCCCTGGGCCAGCCCTGCAGAACAGTGCCTACTCTGGTCCTTGGGGAAGACACATGGCTTTCTTCAGGAAGGCGGCCCTACCCGGAAGTGACACCACTGCTATGCAGTGAGCGTGTACCTGACCCTGCTCTCCTGGGAAACTCAAATGTACCTGGGCGTAGTCTGCAGTAACTAGTACTTGTTCTCCTAGCGCTCCTTCAAGGATGCGATTTCTCAGGGGGCACTGAGAAACTGCACTGCTGCAGTTCACATCCCATTCCCCAGGGGCCGGGGGGCGGGGGTCCCTGGCCCCTTTCCCAATGGCACTTGCAAATTAGCAAAGTGGGAGCACCATCAGCGTCACAAATACTTTTCAGGACACCACATGTGCAACCCTCACCCATCCCATCACTTCTAAGTAAAATGAGCCCCAATACCACCGGAGCTAACTCAGGGCAGAGAGAACTGCAATGCTACAAGGAATGCCCCATAAACACGGCCTCACCCATCCTGATATGTGGGGGGAACTTGTCAGCAAATCTGGACAAATGCCGAGCTCCACCCAACACAACTGCCACGCACAAGGGGCTGGGGTCAAGGAGTGGTCCTAGAACACACTGTACTCTCTCTTAGCAGTCAGTTTCCTAGAGTGCCTTCCCAGGAGAGGACTGTTCTAGACCCGAGGAGGGGCCTCTGTGTGTACGCTTGGTGGGGGGGGAGGGGGGGAACAGAAGACCATCGCATTAGTGACTTTTTCTTCTTTCACTCAGTGCAATTTATAGGACTTGCATAAATTATTATATCCAAGTTTACAACTACAGAAGAAAGAAAGCACCCGGTATATGGCTTCAAAGCCAGAGAGACACTAGTTCAAATACTAAGGCAATTAATCACATCGTATTTTAACTGATAAAATTTAGGCAATAATCATTCCACCTCTTTAATACTGTTGTCATAATTACAGGAGACCACAAACAGATACCCGACGTGGGGCTGGTCGGACTTAATGTGCATGAAGATGGGCCTCAAACTCATGGCAGGTGAGGTCCTACCTCCTCCTTCTCTAGCAGCGTTACTCTGAGTCCTCCTCCTCCCTCGCCACCACCCTTACCTCCGGGCCCTCCTCCTCCCTTACCACCAGCCTTACCTCAGGGCCCTCCTCCTTCCTCCCTCGCCACCAGCCTTACCACTGAGTCCTCCTCCTCCCTCTCCACCAGCCTTACCTCAGGGCCCTCCTCCTCCCTCTCCACCAGCCTTACCTCAGGGCCCTCCTCCTTCCTCTCCACCAGCCTTACCTCTAAGTCCTCCTCCAACTCACCACCAGCCTTACCTCTGAGTCCTCCTCCTCCTCACTCTATCAGCCTTACCGCTGAGTCCTCCTCCTACTCCCACTTCACCAGCCTTAGCTCTGAGTTCTCCTCCTCCTCCCTCTCCACCAGCCTTTCCTGAGTCATCCTCCTCTTCCACTCTACCAGCCTTATATCTGAGTCTTCCTCCTCCCTCTCCAATATCTTTACTCTGAGTCCTCCTCCTCACTCACCACCAGTCTTACTTCTGACTCTCCCTCCTCCGTCTCCCCCACCCTTACCTCTGATTACTGCTCCTCCCTCTGGAGCATCCTTACTTCTGGGTCCTCCACCTCCTTCTCCACCAGCTTTGCCTGTGAGTCCTCCTCCTCCTCATTCTCCACCAACCTTGCTTCTGAGTCCTCTCCCTCCTCCCTGTCCACTTCTTCCCCCTTCTTCAACAGCATTACTGCTGAGTCTTTTTCCTCCCTTTCCATGAGCCTTGCCTCTTTTTCCTCCTCTTCCTCCCTCTCTACCAGCCTTGCCTGAGGCCTCCTCCTCATGCTCTCCACCAGTCTTACCTGAGGCTAGTCCTCGTCCCTCTCCGTGCCTTACCTGTGTCCTCCTCTTCCCTCTCCACCAGTCTTACCTGAGGCTAGTCCTCCTCCCTCTCCAACAGCCTTGCCTCAGGGTCCTCCTCTCCACCAGTCTTAACTGAGTCCTCTCTTCCTACCTCTCCACCATCCTTACCTGAGTCCTCCTCATCCCTCTCCACTAGCCTTACCTCTGAGTCCTCCTCATCCCTGTCCACCCACCTTACTTTGTGTCCTCCTCCTCCAGCAACCTTGCCTATGAGTCCTCCTCATCCCTCTCCACCAGCCTTACCTGAGTCCTCCTCCTCTTCCATTTCCACCAGCTCTCCCTTTTTCTCCTCCTCCCTAACCGCCAGCCTTAACCGAGCCCTTTCCTCCTTCCTCTCTACCAGCCTTACCTCCTCCTCCTCCCTCATCATCAGCCTTACCTGAGTCCTAGTCCACCTCTCTATCAGCCTTACCTGAGTCCTCCTCATCCCTCTCCACCAGCCTTGACTATGATTCCTCCACCTCCTTCCTCTCCACCAGCCTTGCCTATGAGTCCTCTTCCACCTCTCTCTTCAACAGCCTTACCTCTAAGTCCTTCTCCTCCCCCCTCTCCAACAGCCTAACGTCTGAATCCCCCCCCCATCTCCACCAGCCTTGCCTCTGAGTCCTCCTCTTCCTCCGTCTCCACCAGTATTACTTGTGTCCTCTTCCTCCTTCCTCTCCATCAACCTTACTTATTGAGTCTTCCTCCTCTCTCTCAACCAAAATTATCTCAATCCTCCTCATCCTCCCTCTCCATCAGACTTTCCTGAAACCTCCTCCTCTTCCCTCTCCACCACATTTACCCAAGTCCTCCTCCTCCTACCTCTCTACCAGCCTTTCCTCTGAGGACTCCTTCTCCTCACTGCCCACCAGCCTTCTTCTGATACATCCTCCTCCCTCTCCACCAACATTACCTCAGACCTCCTCATCCTCTCTCTCCATTAGACTTTCCTGAGTCCTCCTCCCTCTCCACCAGCTTTCCCTGAGTTCTCCTCCTCACTCTCTACCAGCCTTGAGTCCTCCTCCTACCTGAGCCAACATTACTTCAGTTCTCCGCCTCCTCCCGCTCCACCAGCCTTAACTGAGTCCTCTTCCACCCTCTCCACCAGCCTTACCTCTGAGTCCTCCTCCTCCTCCCTACCAGTCTTGAGTCCTCCTCCTGCGCCTCCTCCAGCCTTACCTCTGAATCTTCCTCCTCCCACTCCACCAGCCTTACCACTGAGACCTACTCTTCCTTCTCTACCAGTCTCACCTCTGATACCTCCTCATTCTTCCTCTCTACCAACCTTCCTCCTCCCTCTCCACTAGCCTTACCTCTGAGTCCTCCTCCCTTCTCTCCACCAACCTTACTTCTGAGTCTCCCTCCTCCCTCTCCACCACCCTTACCTCGAACTGCTCCTCCCCCCTCTGGAACAGTGTTACTTCTGGGTCTTCCTCCTCCCTCTCTACCTGCCTTACCTTGTGTCCTCCTCCTCCTTCTCCACCAACCTTGCCTCTGAGTCTTCCTCCTCCCTGTCCACCAGCCTTACTTCTGACCCTCACCTTGGATTGCTCCTCCCCCCTCTGGAGCATCCTTACTTCTGGGTCCCCCTCCTCCCTCTCCATCTGCTTTGCCTGTGAGTCCTCCTCATTCTCCACCAGACTTGCTTGAGTCCTCTTCCTCCTGTCTATCCACCAGCCTTACCTCCGTGTCCTCTTCCTCTCCCTTCAACAGCTTTACACGAGTCGTCCTCCTCCCTCTCCACCAGCCTTGCCTGAGGCTTCCTCCTCCCTCTCCACCTGCCTTACCTTGAGTCTTACTCCTCCTTCTACAACCTTGCCTCTGAGTCCTCCTTCATCTCCCTCTCCACCAGCCTTGCCTCTGGGTCCCCCTACTCTCCCCTCTTCACCAGACTTACCTCAGAGGCCTCCTCCTTGTTCTCCGCCAAAATTACCTCAGTCCTCCTCCTCCCTTCTCCACCTGCCTTACCACTAAGTCCCCCTCCTCCCTCTCTGCCAACATTACCTCAGTCCGACTCCTCCTCCCTCTCCATGAGCTTTTATCTGAGTCCTCCTCCTCCCTCCCACCAGCCTTGCCTGTGATTCCTCCTCTTCCTCCCACTCCACCAGCCATGCCACTGTGTCCTCCTCCTCCTCCTCCCTCTCCATCAGCCTTGCCTGAGTCCTCTGCCTCCTCCCTCTTCTGCAGCCTTACCTCTGAGTCCTCTTCCTCCCTCTCCCCCAGCCCTAAATCTGAGACCTCCTCCTCCCTCTCCATGATCCTTACCTTGAGTCCTCCTCCTCTGTCTCCACCAGGCTTGCCTGACTCCTCCTCCTCCCTCTTCATCAGCCTTACCTGAGTCCTCCTCCTCCCTCTCCACCAGCCTTACCTGAGTCCACCACCTCCCTCTCCACCATTACCTGAGTCCTCCTCCACTCCAGCTTTACCTCTGAGTAAAACCTTCTCATTCTCCAACAGCCTTGCCTCTGAGTCCTCTCCCTCCTCACTAACCACCAGCCTTGCCTGAGTCCTCCTCTTCCTCCCTCTCAACTACCTTAACCTCCTCCTCCTCCTCCACCAGCCTTACCTCTGTGTCCTCTTCCTCCTCCCTCTCCAAGAGCACTGCCTGAGTCCTCCCCCTCCACCAGCCTTCCCTCTGAATCCTCCCTCTTCACCCTCTCCACCAGCCTTATCTCTGAGTCCTCCTCTTCCTTCCTCTCCACCAGCCTTACCTGAGTCCTCCGCCTCCTGCCTCTTCAGCAGCCTTACCTCTGAGTCTTCTTCCTCCCTCTCCCCAGCCATAAATCTGAGACCTCCTCCTCCCTCTCCATGATCCTTACCTTGAGTCCTCCTCCTCCGTCTCCACCAGGCTTGCCTGAGTCTTCCTCCTCCTCTATCTCCACCAGTATTCCTTGAGTCCTCCTCCTTCCTCTCTATCAACCTAACCTCTGAGTCCTCATCTCTCTCCACCAACATTACCACAGTCCTCCTCATACTCCCTCTCCATCAGACCTTCTTCTGAGTCCTCCTCCTCTTCCCTCTCCACTACAATACCTCTGAGTCTTCCTCTTCCTCACTGCCCACCAGCCTTACTCTCAGACATCCTCCTCCGTCTCCGCCAACATTACCTCAGTCCTCCTCCTCCTCCCTCTCCACCAGCTTTACATCTGAGTCCTCCTCCTCCTCTCTCCCCAATATCTTTACTCTGAGTCCTTCTCCTCCCTTTCTACCAGCCCTAGCTCTGAGTCCTCCTCTTCTGTCCTTTCCACCAGTCTTACCTCTGGGTCCTCCTCCTATCCACCAGTCTTCCTGGAGTCCGCCTCCTCCTCCATCTCCTCCAGCCTTATGTCTGAATCTGCCTCCTCCCTCTCCACCAGCCTTGTCTGAGTCCTCCTCCTCCCCTCTCCACCAGCCTTACCTGATTCCTCCTCTTCCCACTCCACCAGCCTTACCCGAGGCCTCGTCCTCCCTCCCCACCAGCCTTGTCTGAGTCCTCCTCCTCCCTCTCCACCAGCCTTGTCTGAGTCCTCCTGCTCCCTCTCCAGCAGCCTTACCTCGGAGTCCTCCTTCTTCTCCCTCTCCACCAGCGGGCTCCGGTAGGGTCTCAAGGTTTCAGCCCACCACTTGGCGTCGATTCGGCACTTGCGGGTTGTGGTCATCCAGGCTGGGTCGTACCTCTGGGTGACATCCCGGATCCAGCCGTCACCGTCAATGCCAACCACGTAGGTCACAGGCTTGCTGGCATACTTATAACAGGCCACAGCCTGGCCCACCACACCGTGCACACAGTCCACACACACCCACTTCTCCTCCTGCTCGCAGAACACTTCCAGCCACTGGTCGATTCCAGCTGCTTTCCCTCTTTGTGCCCCTTCACCATCACTGGAGAGTTCCTTGCCTCGGTTGATCTTCCTGCTCGAAGAGCTCGTGGACGCTGCCGGAAGGCCAGAGCACTTAGGGTGCCTTCCACGTTGGGGCCTGGAGTCACTCTTGGACCCTGCCTTTGTCCTCTGGGGGCCCGGGGCCCTCCGGTGCTTGGGACGGCCAGGCTCAGAATCCTCACCGGATGAATGACAGGCTTCCCCACTGGAGAGCTCGAAGTCAGAGCCACTGCCATCCTTCTCACTCCCACTCTCCTCTTTATAGGACACCCTGGAGGCCGCCTGTCGCTCCGGGCCCTGCCGACGTGCCCGGGGGCCTCCCTCCTGCCCCCTTGCCTTGTGCTCTTCTTCCTCCCCAGAAGAGGGCCCGCTCCGTTTCTTCCCAGCCGCAGCCACCTTCCTCCCCTTCCCTCTGGCGCCAGTGCCCGCAGAAGACGTACTCTCTTGTCTGGTCCCCTTGCTGCTCTCAGGTTTGGCTTGGTTTTCTAGAACTGGGCTTGAAGTTTCCAAGGAGCCTCCAGGACCCTCTGTAGACCTCTCCTTGGCAGCTTTCTTTCCCTTAAACAGAAGAGGAAATTTCATTTTTTCTTTTTTTCTAATTATAGGAGATCCTATAATCTTCCAGGCCTAAGTCACTGGCTTATAGGATAAGCATACACAGGATGTCCCCAGCTCGGACAGTGACAGAGTGACTATCCTTTAGGACCATAAGTCTGCGTTCACTAACCTCCATGGCAACTCAGATGGGCCACAGTGCAGCTCTTTCCACTCTAGAGCGTGGCCTGGGGAACCTGGGCTCCAATTCCAGCTCTGCTTCTTATATCTTACACGGTGCCGGCAAATTATGTAGACATTGATTTACATGTTTTCAAATGTTATGTAGACATCGATTTACATGTTTTCAAATGGTTTTTTTACATATAGACCTATTATATGTAAATACCTATGAACGTCTCCGTATGTACCCATGAACATATCATTAAGTATGTGTGACCCTCTAAATCTCAGTGTCCTTGGCAGTAACACCCATCTTGCATACAATGTATCTATTTTTGGCACATACTGTGCCTGCAAACAAATACTGACAGACTTAATAAAGTTGCTGCATTAAGAATACAGAATTTCAGGGGCACCTGGGGGGCTCAGTCGACTGAGCAGCTGACTTTGGCTCAGGTCATGATCTCATGGTTTTTGAGTTCAAGGCCCGCATCTGAGCTGTCAGCACACAGCCCACTTTGGATCCTCCATCCCCCCCCCACCTCCACTTCTCTGCTCCTCTCCTGCTCATTCTCCCTGTCTCTCTCTCAAAATAAATAAACTAAAAAAAAAAAAAAAAAGAATCTGGACCACTAAGTTTCAGACAGGGCCAAGAGCGCAGTAAGTATAGCGCTGAGCCTCCTCTTTAAATCACGGCAGAATGAGGAGACCTTCACCTGCCATCACTCCACACCGACAAGGAGCCAAGGGCTCTCTCAGGCCCTTCTACACATCCAGCTCCACCAGGCTCAGGCTGCTGGAGGCCCGCTGCTGTCCTGTCCTCCCCACACAGGGCATGTGCAAGGCAGGCTTCAAGAGGCCCAGGCCCCATGAAAACCAACCCTTCAAACTAGTCCAATGAGCAATTATCTTGCGAAGTCTGAGAATTTCTCCCTCCCCATAGATACAGCTACCCTCTGGGAGAACCCCACCTTTGCTGCAGGTAACTTCAGGGGAATCGGCTGCAGAGACAATACCAGTCTGGTGGAGAGATGCAGGGCCCGGAGAATCAGTAAAAATATCTACAACAAAAAAGAATGACACATTTATTCTAAGAAAAAAAACGAGGATGTAACTAATTCCATGTTGTTTCTCATGGCTAGCTCTTTTTAACAGGGAAAAGTTAGAAACAAGCAATCAAGAGAGTCTGGAAAACTTATCACTATTAAAAACAACACTGGAGAGATTTATCTTTGTAGAAAAATCGTTTTTTATGTGTAATGTTAATTTTTGTAAAAAAAAAAAAAAGAAAGAAAGACAAGTTACTATAAATACATATGTGTGTCTGGAAAAGAACCCATTTTGGGGCTTGGGTGTTCACAGTGATTAGTTTCCAGTCTACCTGTCTTCTGATTGTTCTGGATTCAATATATGTCGTGCTTGTGATTAAAAGAAAATAACTAAATGACATATCACTTTGAAAAGAAAAAACAGGAAACATTATTATCCCCAGATCCCCAAAGTCTATTCCAATTTCCATTCTCTGCACAAGGGGTCTTTCAACTGGAGGCTGCAGCTGTAAGAATTCTGTCACCCTGTAAGGACGGAGCCTCCAAAACAGCAACCATGACAAAGCTCCTGAGCAAGACCTTCCCATGCAGGCCTTGGGGGCCTGTTTCTCCTGAGTTACTGGAACGCCCAGCCAAGACAGCCAGAAACAGGAGGACGAGTTTTCTATGAAAAGCCGTGTTATGTCAGAAAAAAAAATAATTACTTTCGCCTGTTTCTTCTGAAGTTAAAAGCATAGGGGATGAGAAAACATCAAAGAAACCCAAATTGAGGGACACTCCACAAAATTCCTAAACAGTAGTCTTCAAAAATGTCAAGATAGCAAGGACCAGGGAAGACTGAGAAACTGTCAGACGGTAGGGAGACAAGGAATCTGTACAGATACACGGAATTAGAATTAACCCGTCCATCCTCGGGCAACTGAGTTTTGATGAGAGTGAGTGCGAAGGCCACGCAATCCCCACAGAAAACCTGGTCTCTTGGGCCAAGAGTGAAGATAACATAGCAAACAGTTGGGAGAACGGTCTCCTCAACCAAGGGGCTGGGACGGCTGGGTCTCCACATGCAGAAGAATGAAGGTGAACTCACTTATAAACAGTAACCTGAGAAGGATGAAAGACCCACGTGTGAGAGGTCAGCAAGTATAAAACTCTTAGAAGAAGATAGAGAAAGAAACCTTCATGAGGTTGGATCTGGCAATGGATTCTTAGGTATGACACCAAAAGTATGAGGTACAAAGGAAAAATAGAAAAATTGCACTTCGACAAAATGAAAACTTTAGTTTCTTTATCAAGAAAGGGAAGAGACAACCAACAGGAGAAAATAGGTGCCTAGAATGTAGAATACATAAAGAACTCTCACAACAGAACAATGAAAAGACAAAGAACCCAATTAAAAAACAGGCATAGGATTTATACAGGTATTTCTCTGAAGAAGAAACACAAATGGCCAATAGGCACATGGAGACACTAACCACGAGTCACCAGGGAAATATAAATCAAAACTACAATGAGATACCACTTCACATCTTTTAGGAGGAGTATAATAAAAAAAAAATTTTTTTTTTTTAAGGAAAGTAACAAGTGCTGGCAAAGATGTGGAAAAAGTGGAGTCCTTGCCCCCTGCTGGTGATAAGGTGCAACGGCACAGCCACTGTGGAAAAGTCTCACAGTTCCTCAAAAAGTTAAACACTGAATGACCCAGCGACTCCACTCCTCGGTACGTACTCAAAAAAAGTGAAAACCAGAATTCAAATAAGTACACGCACACACACATTTGTGGCAGTGCTCTTTACAACAACCAAGCAATGGGGCAAACCTAAATGCCCACAAACATGTGGTCGATCCAGTCACAGGTCACAGGTTGTATTTCTTCCACATGAAACATCCAGGACACGTAAATCTAGAGACGGAACCCAGACCAGTGGCTGCCAGGTGCCTGAGGCAGAGGGAGGAGGAAGCCGACTGCAGGTAACTGTTTCACAGTATCATTTTGGGAGGGTAAAATATTTTGGAAATACACATAGGAACAAAGTCAGGGAGGATGGTACCCAAATATTAATGTGTGTCCCTGGGAGGTGGCAGGATTACTGGCTGTCAGATATCTGAGAGTTTTTCAAGCCAAATTGAAGACAGGTAAAGATGCCTATCATATGGGCTCTTAAGGTCCAAGAAGTCTGGTCTCTTGGCCTAAACAAACAGAAAAGCTGGAGCTTAGATACAAGCATATGTGATTCATAGGAACTTGTCAGGGAGAAAACTGTATTTCTACTTCTATTTTTCAGGCACAAAAATATCTTTGGTGGACAGAACTTGCCTCACTGCACAGCTGCCGGCCAATGTCACTGCTCAAGTTGGAAGGCCGGGAAACGCTTTCTGAAGGATTTCAGCAGCCAATGTTTGAAAAACCATTTCCTTGGGGTGTCTGAACGTAAGTTCTGAATATTTTAATGGAAACAGTTTGAGGGCAACGTGACCAAACCTGAAGCGCTCTGCACACCAAACAGTAGGCTGTGTCCCAATCTGGACTCCAGCGCTTACCAACAACATAGCCCTGAGAGAGTTATTTGGCCTCTCTGAGCTTCAGAACATTTTTTTTTTTTTTACCTTACGAAGACTGAATAGGAACATGGAAAACACCGAAACGGTATCTGGCAAGTGACGGCCACAGTCATTTGCTAACAGTTCAAAAAACAGTGCCACCAGGAGGATCACTTACATGGACCAACTCTTCATCATCGCGTGCAGAGTAAATAGCAAATCTCCTTTCCAGCATGGTCTGTAGGCAATCTTGCTCGTTGGTTGAAAGGTCTGCATTAACTGTAAATGTTCCAATGAACCTGGAGAGAAACCAGGCATTCCCGTGTCACAGGTCATGGCAAAGAGGAATGCTCGTGCCCCTTTTATAGCCAAGAGAATCAGAAGAGACGGTCTTAGAAGAGAACTGTGAGCTTTGCCTGCCTATACCCTGCTTTTCCCAGTCTGAGCGGCTTGACCACTGCTCACCACCGAAGACCTTGTCCCCACATCCCTGGTTCCCTTCCTAGACCCCAGTTGCTCTGTGCACCCAGAGACCCCAGCGCACCCCCTCCCGAGCAGTCCTCACGCTACCCTGATTGACTGGGTGCACCTGTCTCCCCAAGCAGCCTGGGAGCTCCTCTAGGGCAGAGATCATGCCCAACATTTCTTTACCTTCAGTGCGGTGCCTAAGGCCCCGGCATACAGGGTTCCCTCAGGGAAGGTGTGTGGAACTGACCAACCCCTGGGCTCAGGGACAGAAGTCCTATACGAGGGCTCTGCAGGGTGGGCTGGAGGGCCATACCATTTCACCAGGTTTGACAGGTAGCAGATGTCCACGTCCTGAGGTGGCACTTTAGTAAAGCGAGCTGGGACGATGGACAGGCCGATAGCAAGCAGATCTGGCTGGCTGCAGACGTTACTACGATACAAACCGTTTGCCAGCAGGCACAGCAGATGAACCTGGGAAGATGAGGAAGACGGGTGGCTGAGAACTGGAGGGGTGTTTGCTGCCAAACCGAGAGGCATTTTGTGGGCAGGGGTTATCTGTTGTTCTATCTACATACGAGAAAGTGGCCCAGGAGAGGGCAGCAGTAGACGGGAGTGTGAGGAAGCAGGTCACTTTTGCACTCAATTCATCTCTCCTTTTCCCTGAGGCTTTTCCTGAGACTATCTCTGAGCTTCCTGCTTCCTGGCTGCCTCTCCCCCACTAGCTGAATTCTTTCTCCAGTGAAATCCACATACAGAAAGACCAGGATACTGTCAGTTAAAGCTCTGGGAGCTTAGCCTTTCCCTCTCTGTTGAGTCGACTGCAGTCAAACCCACAGTGCATGGACATTTTCGTTACATTTACTCTAAGGAGAGATTTTTCTGTTTCTGTGGCCTTGAGAGAGAGAGGCTCCCTGTCAGCCATTTCTCAAGACTTTGTCACCCTGTCCTCTTCCCTAGATACTTATTCCCTCACAGTAATAATCCAATCTCAAAGTTGCATACCACAAATATTTTTTCCTTCTTTTAGAGGCCTTGTTTTCTAGATAGATACTGTAGGATTGATGGATGACGTTCTACAATGTCTGGGGTTTGCTCCAGAAAGATTGGGAGGACAAGTGTTGGGGAAGAGAAGGTAGAGATTCGCAAGTGCCTGTAGCCGTCCAAGCCGGGGTTGGCACGGGTTCATCACACTGCCAGGCCCCCACCCCTGCTCTAGAAGGGAAGAACCCAGCCCCTCGCACCGCAGACCCCACGTCTGCCCCCTCACCTGAGCTCCAACTGCTCCTCCACCTAATGAGATAATCACAGACTCCTCCCCATCCCTCCCACAGCTTTACATCATTCCCCCTTCAAAACCGTCTTCCTTCTCCTCACCTATAATCTCCCCATTTCAGTCAACGGCTCCACCCTCCTCTCCTCACTGAAGCTTTCAATCTGGGAGCCAGATGAACTCTTCCCTTTCTTTCATCTCCACCAAAAGGTACAAGCAGCACGGCTATCTCACATAACCCCCCAAGGCTCCGGAGAGGTGGGTGTGTCTTATCTCCTCACTGTCCTTGCTCTGCACTCGTCTCGCCTCCATATTTCTGCAGCTGCTGCAGACACAGGGTCTCTGCTACCTCTTACATCTCTCCCTGCTCTGGCTCTCGGCTGACGATCAGAGGGATGTCAAAGTGCCCTTCCCTCACTCTCCAGGGGCCTCCGACGCACATACCCTCCAAGATGCAGACACACCGGTCATCCAGCCACACCCTCTCAGCTCTGCCTGGGCAGTCTCCCCAGCCTCTGTCCTCGGCCCACTCCTCCCTGCCGCCCTTTCTCTTAAATAAAGCCCTCCTCCGCTGCTCAACCTACAGCAATCCCTTTCCTTATTCCCAGGCTTGACTAAGAACCGACGTTCCGTGCACCACACCGCCCTGCCTTGACAGAGAGGACACTGTCCCTTCACCCCCTGCCCTTACCTTGTGTGTGTCCTCGTGGACTTCTTTACTGAAACGGTTCATCATCCTCCGAAGATACGTCTCAAACTCCATTTTTATCCTTTCACTGCCATGCATATCGAAAAATCCAAGAGTGAAGTAGGAGATGGATGATACCTGGCCCCAGCACCCGGTCACTTCCGTTCCCTCGTAATGGCTCATGAGTAGCTCTCCTTGGTTTCCTGCACACGGCTGTGCAGGCAACTCTGAAAGCTGGCTATTCTCCGTAGACTTTTCTGGTCCTTCTCACCTGAAGGCCCAGGACTTTCTCTACCAACACGCCTCATGGACAGGCTTTGAAGCGCACATTCTCCAAGCGGCCCTCTCTGCCTGTCTGACCTCCTGACTACAGATTCCCTCCTTAGCACAAGCACCTTTGTGTTACACTGGTGCACTCCTTTGTTGGTGCGGTTCTGCTGTAAAAATCTCTCTCCTGCCCGTGTCCCCTGCATCTGTAAGCCAACTTAACACTTCTTGAATGACTCCTATCATCTCCTTTCTTCGTGCCTAACGATATGCCCATTACAGAGCGAGACTCATTAGCCATTAACTACCAGGTATTGTGTTACACATTCCCAAGCCACCAGGGGATACAGTGGTCCGGGAACCTTGAGACGGAACGGGGGCTCCCTACCATAGTGGGGCACTGCCTCAAGTCGTGCAGTGTGATGTGGTGCGAAAAACATGAGTGTCAAGTTAGATGGAGAGTGTCAAGATTGGATCTTGGCTCATCCACTTCCTGCCTGAGTGACTTCTAAAATGCGACTCAATTACTCTGGGCCTGCAGGTCCTCATTCACACATTAACTTAAGTTTAAGTTAATGTACAACCCACAGAGTCCTTGGCACATAACAGATGTTTGGTAACTGAGAGTTTCCTCTCTCCATGCCCTGCCCCAGCCAGAGAACAAAGTTTCCCGTTCGAGTCCTCATGGTGAACCCAGGGCTCTCCCACCTCAGGCTCCCAACCACTTTGGTGCTCAGCCCTGGTCTCCTACATGTTTCTCAAAAGCTTTCGTTGTATAGCAGCTCTTGCTGATGATACATGACAGGGGTCTAGAAGCAAATGCCCAACCTTACCTTCTTTCTCTTGCTTTTGCCTGCTGGGGTGTTTCAATCTCTATCTCCACTGGCTTCACAGGCAGGACAGATTTAGAGAAGGCTGTGTTTTCTCCTGCATCACCCGGCACAGGCTCACTAAGTTCTATCAATGATAATTTTCAAAAATCAGTGACATTATAATAGCTATCACACTGAACAAAACTGAGTTCTGCTGAGATGGAAGGAGTAAGCAACAGGACTCCCCTACTCCTACCACGTTTTGAGTGCCTCAAAAACACCACAGACTGTGCTGTTTTACATTTATTGCTCATGGAACTTCATGGAACAGCAACCCAGAGACATAGGAAACTAAGGCACAGAAATACTGAGTTGAATTAAATACAGATCTCTGGGATCAGAGCTGACGCTCAAATGTGTACTTTAGCAGAGACTTAGTCTTTATCCAAGGAAAAAATAAAGCCAAAAAGAACAATTTCCTCTTCTCTATTTTACTACAGTAAACATATATCACAATTTTGCTTTGTATAGAGGCCTGATTGAAGGGTCTTCCAGCCCCAATTGCAAACTTGTAATGACAAGGAATCTTTTTTTACCTCTTCTTTTTTTACCTCGTTTTTTTTTAAACCCCCCCCCCTTTTTTTTAACCTCTTTATCCCCTACATCACTTGTAAACACTGGCTGAAATAAACAAAATTCAATGAACTGGACCTGTGAATTTCATTAGCAAAGGCCCTTCTAAAGGGACTCTGGGTCCAGAGGCAGTGACATCCCGCTGGTAATGAACACACCTAATGCCAAGATCTGGTTTATATATACAGGTCCTGACTGAAATGAGCCAGGCCTTCCTGCAGAAACAAAAGTCTAGAGGTCTGGAGCAAGAAACATAGAGGGTGGGCCTGGAACATCTTCTCATGACAGAAACCAAAAATGTTCCCAGAAACCAATGAGGCCATGTCAAAAGGACATGGAAGGGTAGCTGGCTTAAAGGGGCTCCCATGAGCCAAATCTGGGACAATCTGAAGATTGAAAAGTATAACAATAATAACTGATAACATATTTGAACTTTTAAAATATCTGAGTCCCTACTGATACTCAACATAAATACAATTCTTAAAAGAGAAAGCTCTCCTTTACAGATCAAAGTCACCTGATGAATGTATATAAAATGATAGAATCAGAATATTCTGTTTTGCAATGCTCAATGTAATAATCTTTGACTCTGGAAAGATCAATGCATACAAAACCATTAAGTAGGGGCGCCTGGGGAACTCAGTGAGCTAAGTGTTTGACTTCAGATCACAATCTCACTGTTTGTGAGTTTGAGCCCCGCATCACGCTCTCTGTTGACAATGCAGAGTCTGCTTCGGATCCTCTGTCTCCCTCCGCCTCCCTCCCTCCCTCTCTCACACACACAAAAAGAAATATTAAAAAAAACTCTTTAGTACCACCCAAGACAGTTAACTACAAAGGAAAAATGTACCTTTTCATTGTTACAATCTGGCAGGACCACCTTAGATAATCAAACTTAGCATCTCTAGTAGGACAACCTGATACTAGGTGCCTCTTAGTGGATGCAGTATTTTTTTTTAATTTTTAAAAAATGTTTTATTTATTTCTGAGAGAGAAAGAGAGACCGTGTGAGCAGGGGAGGGTCAGAGAGAGAGACAGACACAGAACCTGAAACAGGCTCCAGGCTCTGAGCTAGCTGTTAGCACAGAGCCCGACGCGGGGCTCAAACCCACGAACCGTGATATCATGACCTGAGCCAAAGCTGGACGCTTAACCAACTGAGCCACCCAGGTGCCCCTTAATGGATGCAGTATTAAGTACAAAGCTCTGAAGTATTTTGCCAAGAAAATGAAAGTTTAACCTGAATTCAAGTAAACCTTACCTTGTAGTTTACAAGAAATCAGGAGACACTGAAACACATTACCACCACCCTGAAATGTCTGTTTATCAAACAAAACAAAAGAAGAGGCCAGGACTCTTCAAAAACAGCAGTGCTACAAAAAGTAAAAAAAGGGGCTGCGCAGGGTGTGCCATTCTAGACTAAAGGAGACTAAAGCGGTATAACCAAATACATGGTTCACACCTTAGATCCTGGATTAGCAACAAACACAAAATAGCCAGGAAGGATATTTTTATAACATTGGGGGACTTTTCATCTTCTTAGGTGTAAAAACATTTTATCATGTAGGAAAATGTCTTACTCTTGAAATACATGAAGTATTTACAAGCAAAGTGTCTGCAACTTACTTTCTTNGGGGGGCAGAGGGAGAGAGGGTCTCAGCTCAGAGACCCACCCAGGCACCCTTGCAAATTACTTTCAAATGGTTCTACAATGTATATTTACAGAGAGAAAGACACGCTCAATATGACAAATGTTACAGTTAGTGAGCTCATTATGACAAATGCTACAGTTAGTGAATTTAGGTGGCATCTATGTACTACATTAACAAAAATTAAAAAAAACTTTTTTGTAGTTTTCAAAAATCATTTTCAAAATCAAAAGCTGGGACAGAATCAAGCAGACAGAAGGAATCAGGGATGGTAACATTAGCTGCCACTTACTGTGAATATACGATGCTCTACACACACTGTATTTGCCAACCTTTCCTCCACCAATACCATTCTGGAGCCTAGCTTGTGCACAGCTCACAGGGAGCATTCAATGCTTGCTGAATATTATCAGGGAAAAAAACTCAGCTCTGACAGGTGGATTTACTCACTCACTCCGTTATAGGTGGCAAACCTGGGCTCTGAACCCAGATCTCACTACTCTCAAAACCTGTGCACTTTCTACAAGATGACATTGCCTCTCTGTCTCACAATCTACTCCTGACAGCCACCAGAGGAAGACCATACCCTTTTGGTGACCTGGTCATGAATTTTTCCTTGCATCAAAAGCAAGTCCCTACTGTAACCTTCTCAGGTCTTACTTAGCTTCAAAAGGAAACAATGGGATTGCAACTATGTGACATGCCTTCAACAGGAAAACATGATCACACAGCTCTGATGTTTTTACCTTCTACCTCTTCCCAATCATCTTCACTTTCTTCTTCATCGCTTCCTTCACAGCCACCTTTGTCCACAGCAGCCTCTCTCCTTGGATGGGGTGCCTTCTTGGGGGCGCTTGCAAAGTCCCTGTGTAAAGATCACAGGAGGGAAGGTGAAGAAGTCTCCCATATCCTAGCGCTATATTTAAGCTGAACGGCATTGTAAGGACTCCTTCTATTTACTGAATTAATTTACTGTTCCAATTATTGAAAGATGACATGTGAGCTGAACCTTGTATCCTCCATCAGTGTGAGCCTCAAGGGCTTCTCAAGATGTGCTCTGATCATCAGTCTAACACTAGATGTGCTGCCAGACAGAAAGAACACAAGGACCCTACAACCTAGAGCTGTGTGAGGGGAAACACAGCTGTGCCTGCAGGTTGCTGGTACAGGGACAGTCAGAAGGAACCCCAACAAGAACGGGAGTCCTGAAAGTAAGAGCCGTGCTATCATACATGTGCAGGTGGACACCACAATGAAGGAGAGGGAATTTCCATTTGCTGATCCTACCATGAGCCACCTCAGAATATTATTTCTCCCCACTTTAAGAATTATGATGTAAGGGGACAGAAACTGGTAGAATTCTAACTTGAGTATGCAGGGATGTGACTATTTGCAGGTATGTCATAAATAACAACAAAAGCACAGACAGCTGGCTAGTTGAGTAGTAAGTACATAGGTAAGTAGCTAGCTGACTACTGGCCCAGGATGAAATGGTTAATATGTACATAACCTACATTTTGCAATTTCACATATAAAATATGTTTAGAACTGAGTTGCTTTTTAGCTTTCTTGTAATGTTCAACAGTGGTAGCAAGTGAGAACATCATCTCAGATTTTAGCGCAGACACTTAAAGTAACCAATCCTGAGTCTTCAGCTCTAAAAATACACATTTTGCCTTTTTAGCCTGCCTCTCTCTCTCAAGGCCACAGAAACAGAAAAATCTCTCCTTAGAGTAAATGTAACGAAAATGTCCATGCACTGTGGGTTTGACTGCAGTCGACTCAACAGAGAGGGAAAGGCTAAGCTCCCAGAGCTTTAACTGACAGTATCCTGGTCTTTCTGTATGTGGATTTCACTGGAGAAAGAATTCAGCTAGTGGGGGAAAGGCAGCCAGGAAGCAGGAAGCTCAGAGATAATCTCAGGAAAAGCCTCAGGGAAAAGGAGAGATGAACTGAGTGCAAAAGTGACCTGCTTCCTCACACTCCCATCTACTGCTGCCCTCTCCTGGGCCACTTTCCTGTCAGGACTGGAGGTTGCTGGAAAAGCCAACACCAAGATTGAAGATTTGTTCTTAAAGGGACCACTGCCTCTATCTTTCCTCTTTCTCTCTTCCCCACAACTTTCCTGGGAGGTAGATGATCAAGTGTTCACTGGGCTTATAACCCCTGTTCACCACGTATCATTAAGAATGTTCATTCACTGCAAAAATCTTGCTCCATTTCTGCCAAACAAAAGGTCCTTCCCCAGATGCCACAGGGCACACGAAAACAAACCAGGAGTGGTCTAGAACCTCTAGAAGCCTCAGAGAGCTTATAGGGGAGCAAGCCACAGTACGTGGCATGGGCACAAATAAGCGCAACACGAGGTAGACAAGCTACACTCTTAAGGGAAACTGCAAGAAATCGCAGGAAAAGGGGGAAGAATCAACAAAGACTGTCAAGTGAATGGATTCTGATCCACACCTTCAAGGTGGAAGAAAACATTCCAGGTACAAGGAAGAATGAGCACAACTCAGGTGGGAAAGCAGGAGTGACAAGAAGTCCAGTTGGGTGGGAGCAGAGTGTGTTTGAGAACAGCACGAGAGAGCGCTGGAAGTGCAGCCAGCATTTCGGGCATCTAGTACCATGATGCAGTACAAAGAGCACTGGACCGCGAGTCAGAAGACCTGAGTCTCATCTGGTTTTTGCCACCATCTATCTAGCTGTGGGACCACAGATAAATGACTTTCTGCAAGTTGTCCTTGTCATCTGAAAGGTTTGAGAGGTAAATGATATACCCTTGAATAACACAGGGGGTGGTGCATAGTTGAAAATCTGCACAGAACTTCTGACTCCCCAAAACTACGACTCAGCTTCTGTTGACTCACCGATAATATAAACAGTCAATTAACACATATTTTGTATGTTACACGTCTCATATGCTGTAGTCTTACAATGAAGTCAGCTAGAGAAAAGAAAATGTTATTTGAAAAAAATCCACATCTAAGTGGACCTCTGCATTTCAAGCCTGGCTGTTGAACGGCCAACTGTAATTGCTAAGAAGAATCATACTAGCGGTCTGGGCTCTAGCTGGAAGAGTTTGAAGATCCCATCTTGTGCCCAGATCCTAGTGACAAGCAAGAAGGAGAGGTTTTATTACTCACACTTCCCTGATGGAAGCAATCAAGCCCTGGCTGGAAGCTTTTCAGCCATCTCACCTGAGATCCTCCCCATCACTGAGGGCTTCATCCTTCACCTCGGCAGTTTCTGATTTAACAGTCACCTTGGCCGCTTTCTTCCTGGCTGGACTGTGTGTGGGGCTCCCGGGATCACCGCAGCCTCTCTTCCTCGTTTCTCGTGAAACTTTTGAGAGAAGGCTCCTCTTTAGAGGTTTCTCATCTTCCGAGACATCTAGACAACCACATGGAACATGAGGTAAGGGGCACAGGAAAGGTGGAGGTGGTGTGCCTTCACAGGCAGGTGATGAAAAGCCCCTTTCTGCCACCTCCCTCTAGGGCACATCTCCATCACCGGTCACAGCCCTGTGTGTTCAACAACCAGTCTGCGGCCTCCTGTCTCCACCCCGCCTTACACCCGCACTCACAGTAAAAACCCACTTTCATCAGCATCTTACTTGACTCCTCCTGGGACTACAGAGCCTGCAGTGACTCAAAAATCTGGCTTCCAAATCTCAAACTGCAGCTAATATCCAGGAAGGAAAACACATCAATCTGCTATGAGCACCCTGCTTATTTACTAGCTGCCAAGACTAGTTATTTATTTTAAGGGTAACCCACTTCTATTAAGTGAAATGTGTGGAGTTCATTAACATGTCCAAGTTTTACCACAACACTACTGCTACTGATCCATGTTTTTGCCGCCTTTCAAAACCAAACCCTGCTCGATACATACTTATGAAACCGTTCCAATCTAACCCAAAGGCACTCATGTATCAACTGTCTTGGCAAACTTAGGGTTGGAATAAGGCAGTAGTAATTCAAAAATACCTTTATTTCCTTAAAATAATTAGTGTTGGCTTTTGTTAAAGGGAAATTTAAAAAATGCACAAGCTGTTGGCTTTAGTTAAATCAGGGTATCTAAAAGTATGGTCTGTTTCTTAACATGTTTCAATAAATCAACATTTAATAAGTAATAATATGAGAGGGGAAGATAACTTCTATTTTGCAAATATGCTCATAAAAATAAACAATCCTGAATCTGAAATAAAGCATCTTCCTTTGCCTTTGCATGGCTCTGCTTCAATTAATTTTGGAAAACAAAAATACTTTAGCCTTTACTGAGGTTGAGCAATATTAACCTAGTATCAGATTGATTGTTCTCATTTATGGTTTGTCTTACTGACTCTGTGGATACAGACCTATATTCCCCAAGAATATGCTTTTGCAGGGGGAAAACTCTCCCTTTTGATCTAAATCAAATCACAATTTTCATAAATTTCTCATTACAGAGGGGCATATGTTCTAATGCTAGATAAAATCACTGACTAGTTTCTTTAGAAAGTTTTATAAAGGGAATCCATGCATTCTCGTGTTTTGAACATTTTAATGGAAACATAAAAAATTTCAAAGTTATTTAAAATCTGGAGACACTTCTTATTCCATGGCCAGAAGCTGCTCGAGGGTTTATGACTCAACAGTTTGAGTAGGGTGTCCTTGAAATCGGAATTTCTGGGTCTTACAATGCTTCTTAGCCTTCTATGAGTAGATAGGAAACAGAGGTGTGAAACACTTCATTGTTACTAATCTGAAAATGCAGGTGGGAAGATACCTTAAAGGCACTGTTTCCTCGTCACCAAACGTGGTTGGTTAAAAAGCACAATTGTGTGCTCTGTGCTTTGAAGAGAGAGGTAGAGGAGTTAAAAGGGGGGCAAGAATGGAAACCAAAAAATACCTGTGAATCAAAAAAGAATGTCCATAGTTTCATCATTTCACACAGTAATCCCCCTTAGCCATAGTTCCAGTTACCCACTCAACCCACTGCTCAACTGTAGTGAGGCAGATGAGCCTTCTGACAAACCTACATCAGCTGAACCTATAGAAGCTAGCCCATCTGATTACCTGGCATGGACCGTGGCAGATGCTTCTAGCTCACTCACAATCATAACTACCCTGAAAGGTACTATTGTGTTTCAGTGATGAGGTTCAGAGAGGTACACTACTTGTCCAAAATAATTTACACAAGTGCACAGAACTACTAAGCAGCCCGAACCTGGAGTCCAGATCCAGGTTTTAGCTGGAAATGGTTCCCAAGCAGGCGGCATTTCCATCAGAGTAAGACTTTTTAACTTCTGAATTGCCACATATTCAGAATACATTCCCACTGACTGGAATAACAACCCTTTTCACAGCCACTTGCTGAAACGTACCCATTCTTAAAAGTCACAGATCAAACGTGACTCCTTCAGAGAGCATGTCCCCATCTCTCCAGTCAAACTTGATTGTTCTTTCAAAAGCCACAAAGCACACTACCTTCTTCCAAGATATCACGCTGTCTTGAACAATTTTCGTAAATGGCAACACTAACATACGCTAAGCTCCTCCAAGTAATGTCTGCCTCCCATGTCACCTCGCTTGTGTGCAGCACATATCGGTACTCAGAATGTTATCTGAATGAGTAAATGAATCAAATGGAACTCGCAATGTTAACTGTGAGGTAAATTACCTTCTAAGTTTAGAAATGACTTCCATTTGCCTATTTACTAATGGATAATGAACTTATATAAAAAGAATCATAAAATAGAACCTAGTGTCATAGGAGCCCTTGCTGATTACCTAAACTTCTCTTCAGATTATTTTAGGAACCCCAGAAATCCCTTTTACAGCATGCACTATGCAATTATTAAAAACGTTTATTGAGTACTCAGTATATGCAGGGAAGAGGGAGAGGAGAATACAGGACATAACAAAAAATAAAACACATTTGCATACACTTAAATAGTAGTAAGACACACCATCCAAAAAGGAAGCAAATAAATTAACAAGATCACTACATTATGGAACAGAGGCTGTGAGGGCCTGTGAGGACCTGGCAAAGATCCCCTTAGATCAGACACTCAAAGCAGTGTGCGTTCACATGTGAAGGTACCGAAGAAATCAGCCACCCTAGAGCCACGGAAAAACATTCCAGGCAGAAGGATCATCAAAGGCAAAGGCTCAAGGTGAGAAATAACATGGCATACTTGAGGAACAGAAAGGAAGCCAAGAAGCAGGTTATCTGGCAAAGAAATGAGTCGTAGAAGACAACAGAAGTAGCAGCAGCCAAATCATGTAAGGTCTTGCAGGCCATGGTAAGGAATTTGGATTTTAGGCCAAGAGCAATGGGAAGCTACAGGTTTGAAGTAGGAACATGGCATGATCTGATTTTTTTTAATCATTTGGGCTGCTGGGTGGAAAACCATTGCAGAGGGATAAAGGGAAGCAGGGAGACCAGTAAAGAAGCAACTGTGGTCCTTCAACTGAAAAGTAATGGTGGCTCAGGCAGGGACTGGCAAACGGAAATAAAGAGAAGTGGAGGGATCTGAGATACAACTGAGGTTGGGTTGGTGGAACTTGCTGATTAGATGGGTATGTGTAATGAAAGGGAGGGCTCTGCTTTAACAGGTGGTTGAAGGGATCATTTATTGAATGGGAAAAGGCGGGGGAAGAAAGAAGCTTAAAGGGGAAAATCAAGAGTTTTGCTATGCTCATGACGAATATAAGAAACCTATCCGATATCCAGGTGGAGAAGTCAGGCTGCATCTGAATCTGGAACTCTAGGTGAGATTTAACTGAAGATATTATTCTGGGGAGTCCGCACACTACAGCACTCTGGTCCATCCGACTTCTGGGGCCACAAAATAACTGTAATGCCTTTTCCCCTATTCAGCCGTTTGCATCTGCAGGAGGCTGGACAGTATCCTGTGGGCAACAGGGAGCAGGAAAGAGGCAACGCCGGCGAGCCAGTGGTCAGGTTGAGCTCCAGGGGAACCCCCAGAGCGCATCCGTCCTCCCGAGGACTAAAGCACAGCGATGTCGGTGAGGACCCGGGCGGCTCTACAACCGCCCGCCTCTCCCGGCCGCCGTAACGCCGGCTCTGCTCAGGGAAGACAGGATATTCTCCGCGCCCTACCTCCAGAAGTCTGCCACCCCCCCCCGCCCCGCGCTCCCCGGACCTTGTTTCCTGCCCTCTTCTAGCATCTTCCCCTAAGCCCAGCCCGGTGTTGCTCTCACCCGCTTCCTTCTCCTCACGCCGGGCCGTGCTCTTGCCCTTGGCCTTCCGCCCGCACGGTTCACGTCTCTGCTGCTTCCTCCCAGCCGCACGACGACGCACCATGTTGCCCGGGCAAGACTCCTGAGGAGACTGACGTACCAAGCCGCGGGAAAGGGAGCTCAAGCTCGGCTTCCAGCGGGGCGAGGCACGGCTAGCCGTTTCCTAATTGGCCAAGTCGACGCCGATGAAGCTCCGCCCCAGCCTCAAAAGACCAATGCAAACTGTACGAACCAAGAACCCAAAGCGAAATTCTCCCCACTTCCGGCTCATTTTAGTATCGCATTTCCGGAGGCAGTGGCCGGGAGGGCGGGCAGACGCGAGCGGCTCGCGTATTCTCGCGAGAGGCAGCAAAGAGCGCAGGGTTTGAAACATGGCGGACGACGTGGACCAGGTGAGTGTATTGAACCGCTCGCTCCAGAGCGGCTTTTCCGCTACTATCCCTCCCTCTGCTCAGCTTTGCGTCTCAGGGCTCGAAACTTTCTCCAGGCTCACCGGAAGGTGGTCTTCTTGCCGTCCTGTTTCTAGGTAATCACGGCTGTAAATCGACCCCTTGGTAACCGCGCCCCCTCCGAATTTTGTCTCGGGCCCTGAGACAGTTTCCCCTCCGAAGCCCGCCTGAAAACTAATTATTCTTCACGCTCGTCACTTCCTTTCCCTTGTATCTCATCTTCATCTGTAGTATGGAAATAGTTATCCCTGCCTGCCTCACGGAGCTGTCAGGATTCTAATAGGAAAAGTGATAGTAAAGTTAAATAATTATTATTACTGAGCGCGACGGTTGTTACTCGTTCAACAAGTGAGTAGTAAACATCAGATCGTGTGGTTAGACACCCCTCTAAGCACCGGGGACACCGGCATTGACAAACGTGATCCCTGTCCCCATTTGGAGCTTAGGTTCAAGCAGATAAGTAAACAAACGTGCAATTTGTAAGAATTGTGATGTGGTGTGAAGAAAACAAGCAAGGAAGTGGCATGTAAAGTAATTTGATGGTCCTCTAGGCTTCCTCATCTTCTCTTCGTTTCCTGCAAATGCTCTTCCTAAGATATATTTGTGGATCAGACCACAACTTAGCTTTCTCCTGAAATCTCCCCTCCTCAGTGAGGATTTATCTGGCCACCCGCAAAAATAGCACTCTTTCCCAGTCTGCTTCATTTTTCTTCATAACATGTTGTTTGTTCATATCATTTATACCCTTCGTTGTTCAATGTCTGTCTTTTTCCCCACTAGAGTGTGAGATCCTTGAGAGCAGGGTTTTGTTCACCTTTCTGTCCTCCAGGTTCAGAACACTGCTGGAAACACTGAACAAATATTTATTGAGCGAATGAGTAGGTTAATCAGAGAGGCTTCTTTGAAAAGGCAGACTTGAAGATACAGGATGAAAAGTATGAATAGTGGGCATTCTAGACTAAAGCCAGAGGAGCGGTATGGCTCTGTGGTGTGTATATGATTGTAGAATTACTATGTATCTATTTTTATACCTCTCCCCACTAGAATGAACTCCTTGAGGGAGTTCTGACCTCTCTATTGTGTTGTAGTAGGTGGTTAGCTGATCCTGGACAATCACCTGTTTTATTGGGGTTGGGGACCAGTCGAGGATAGGATTTTTTTCTTTTTTCAGTCTCCCTTTTTTAAAACCTTGGAGTCTGTAACATTCAGTCACATTCTGCCACTGGCCTGATGTGCTCACCGAGGAAAATCCTTGAATAATCTTACCAACTTTCCTGCCTTCACCCATCCCTTACGTTTGGATGACTCCAAATCATCCTAGCCCTGATCTCTCTGGGACCTATATTTCCAGCAGTTCTTTAATTGGAAATAACAGGAACCATTTATAAGTACTTTCAGTTTGTCAGGTACTGTGGGCAAGTTGAGTTTAGGGTGCCAACTGGCCAGGAGGATGAATATATTGAGCAGGCAGTATAGACTGCTGGTTGAAAGCACTAGTTTTGAAGTCAGGCAGTGTGGGTTCAACTCTTGAATCTGAAACTTATAAACTCAGATAAAACAAAATCATGGCATCTCTAACTATCAGCATCCTTGTTTGTAAAACGAGGAAGCCATAATCTTCACAATACTTGTGAGGACTGGATGAGCTAATGTATTAAATTAATGTAGTAAGTGTATTCACGATGGTACCTGGCAAACTGAAAGTACTTATAAATGGTTCCTGTTATTTCCAATTAAAGAACTGCTGGAAATATAGGTCCCAGAGAGATCAGGGCTAGGATGACAGTCACACAGGATAGCAATGACTTGAACACTCTCCAGTACTAATTACTAAGCCTGTTTCTTTAATCAGCAACAAACTACCAACACAGTAGAGGAGCCCCTGGATCTCATCAGGCTCAGCCTGGATGAGCGAATTTATGTGAAAATGAGAAATGACAGAGAGCTTCGAGGCAGGTTACACGTAAGTAAATTTATCAAATTACCTTGAAATCAGATTGTCTCTTTGTCATGCCTTCCTCCCACTACCCGCTTGAGGTATAAACACTGTCCAATGTAGAAGAGTATTTTGAGTGAAGATAAGAAGGTGAAGGTCACCCATATTTCTACAAGTTGAGTACAACTGCGTTTAATTCACGTATTTAATATTTTTTTAACAGAAATGATATGTTTATTAAAGAACATTTTCATTTCTTCTGTTTATTTGTAAATAGCATTTATTCTCCATTATTTAAATATTCTGTCAGTTACTGATATGTACATGGATTTGTGTTTTCTTGTAAGAAAAATTAAATAGCACAGAAGTACATAGAGTAAAGGTGAAATCCATTTTTTTCTTTTGCTACCCACTGAGAAGTTGAGTCTGTGGCCTTTTAGATCTTATCTATATATTTACACATATATACTTACAAATGTGATCACGTGAATGTATTTGCACTATATATACCACCTCTAAATAAAAATGGGATCTTGCTATATATATTTTGGAACAGCTTTCTTTTTCACTTAATCTTTCTTGGAAATTATTGATCATGAGTGCATATAAATCTCCCTTTTGTCTTTTTTTTTTTTTTTTTTTTTTTTTTTTTTTTTGGAGAGAGAGAATGAGCATGAGCCAGGGAGAGTGGCAGAGGAAAGGGAGAGAATCTTAAGCAGGCTCCATGCTCAGTGCAGAGCCTGATCCCAACACCTTGGGATCGTGACCTGAGCTGAAATCAAGAGTTGGACACTCAACTGACTGAGACACGCAGGCACGCCTCCTTTATTCTTTAAAACGACCACATAGAATTCTGTGTATTCTAAAAGTGGTTTTTAGATTGTTGTCCATTTCTTGCTGATATACATAAGTCTGCAGTATGTATTTTTATACATATTTCTTTGTGTATATCTGCACATATTTCTATAGGATTGGTCCCTTAAAGTGGTCCTATTTATTCATAAAGAGAGTATACTGAAGATTTTGTCTTTTCTTGACAACTTGTCACTCTGCTGTGTATATTGTTTTTATTACTGTCATTATAGCTAAAAGAGCTAATATTTATTGAGCATTAATTACATTCCAGGTGCTCTTATTATAAGTGTTTTTGTATGTATGTCTCATTTAACCTTTATAACAACTCTATGAAGGTAGATACTAATTAGACTGGTTATGCTAAGTTACTTGCTTAAGTTAACATAGCCAGTAAAGGAAGGTCCAGAATATGAACCGAGGCAATCTGACTGCAGCCCCATATTCTTTTTTTTTTTTTTACAAATAGTTTATTGTCAAATTGGTTTCCATATAACACCCAGTGCTCATCCCAACAAGTGCCCTCCTCCATGCCCATCTCCCCCCTCCCCCTCACGTCCATCAGTCCTGAGTTTGTTTCTCAGCATTCAAAAGTCTCTCATGGTTTGCCTCTCTCCCTTTCCCCCACCATTTCCCCCCTTCTTCTCCCCCATGGTCCTCACTTAAGTTCCTCCTAATCCTCCTATACGTGCATATGATATTTGTCCTTCTCTGCCTGACTTATTTCGCTAAGCATAACACCCTCAAGGTCCATCCATATTGCTACACATGGCCAGATTTCATTGTTTCTCATTGCCATGTAGTATCCCATGGTATAGATAAACCACATCTTCTTGATCCATTCGTCCATTGATGGACACTTAGGCTCTTTCCATGTTTTAGCTATTGTGGAGAGTGCTGCTATGAACATTGGGGTACATGTGCTCCTATGCATCAGCATTTCTGTATCCCTTGGGTAAATTCCTAGCAGTGCTATTGCTGGGTCATAGGGGAGTTCTATTGTTAGTTTCCTGAGGAACCTCCACACTGTTTTCCAGAGGGGCTGCACCAGTTTGCATTCCCACCAACAGTGTAGGAGTACAGCCCCATATTCTTAAGTACTTTGATTTTACCTTCCATAAAACCTAAAGGTAAAGAATGTCCTATACTTGAAAAGGAAGTAGAGACCTAGGGAGACAGTAATCTTTAAGGTACACCTACGTTTTTGAGAAGAGGAACCCCAGGAAATGGAAGAGTGGCAACTTTACCAAGAAAAATAGAATTGCACTTAATCCACTGGGCCAGTGGCACATGGAGAGACTTCCCAGGACAGATACGTTGCCTTAGTTCTTGGACGCTTTAGCTCCCTATTAGACTTGATTGCCTCTATACCAAATGGCCCCCAACATTTTGTTTGTTTTCTGACCTCATCTATAGATTTTTGCTCTTGTTGGTGTGCTTTGCTAGCAATGGCTGCTACGTGGGTGGTTGGCTGCTTATATTTTGATGTGAGATGGTAAACCATTTAATACTTTGTTACAAGTAAGCATGAGTGAGGGGCACCTGGGTGGCTCAGTCGGTTGAGCATCCAACTCTTGATTTCAGCTCAGGTCATGATCCCAGGGTGGTGGGATTGAGCCCCATATTGGGCTTTCACACTGAGCTTGGAGCCTCCTTAAGATTCTCTCCCTCTCCCTGCTTCCGTCCCTCAAATGAAAAATAAAATAAATTTTAAAAAAAGAAGTAAGCATAAGTGGGCCCCTGGACAAGGCCCCTGGAGATTCACTTTTTAGTAAAATACATGAACTTTAGAGTTTGGATTGAGGCTATCGCTGAATATCGGGATTGCAACATTTGTTGATTGAGCCCACAAGTGCCAAACACAGTTTATTTTGGCCAGGTTTTAAGTGGGCAGGGTGTTGCTTTACTGATGTTACATGGTGGTGTTTAGTTTAGGACAGGGCAGTGTGAATGGTAGTGTCTTGTCTTGTGCTTTGGGGAGGCTACAGTGCCATCTTTGCAGTTAAAGAATCTTACTTCCTTTTATTGTAAATGATGGGACTGCTGTGGATGACCAGCATGGTGGACACATTAAAAAATAATAAGTTCAAATTATTTTGAGTAAATTCATTTTGGGCTATATAAACAGCTTTGCATTTTTATCAGGTCAGTTAACTTGTCACTGGAAATAATTTGTAAAGAAACAGTGTATTAATACAGGAGAATTATTTTTTATTTGTGTGTAAAAGTTAGTGGTGTAAATATTGTGCATAAGCCCTGTTCGTTTCTTAATTTGATTACTAAATTTCCTGGTCCCTCACCTTTCCACTGCAGGCTTATGATCAGCATTTAAATATGATCTTGGGAGATGTGGAAGAGACTGTGACTACCATAGAAATTGATGAGGAAACATACGAAGAGATATATAAAGTAAGTCATGGAATTTTGTTCTTCACTTTTAAAATGTCAATTGTTCTCAACATCCAACAGCTTAACACTTATTTTATAAAAAGCCTGTCATGATTTAACATGATTTAACCTACTTGTGGACTTTGTAAAGTATAGCTATCAAAAGCAAAGACTTTAGGGTCATACGGACCTAATTTACAGTGCTGGTGTGGCCATGTCCCACTGGGGTATGTTGCCAGTGAATTAATGTGGCAGATTTAAGTTCCTCATTGTTAAACAAGAATATTACCACTTACATCTTCGGGTTGCCAGGATTCACTGATATATGTCAGTGTAAGATGCCCGTGTGTGTTAGTCTGTAAGTGTAGTGCTGGACAGTGTGCCTTGTTTGATGTGAATTTAAGGTGTTAATGATTAATAAAAACTAACTCAGAAATTTTAAAAATACGAACTCAGTAATAATGAGCCTATTACGTGTTGACTTGCTAAAACAAAATAGTTAGTGAGAAATGTCTTTGTTCAACTGTTTTGCAAAGTTCTTTAATGCCTGGCTTAATTGATGACACCTAGATTCTCACATCTTTTTCTGCATTTAATCTGTTATGGTACGTCATAGTTGAAGAAAATCCATCCTCACAGGTAGTTAGAAAAGGGAGGAGAATTTTTTGTGGGTATTTGCCTCTGATGCTACATTAAAACTCAACAAGTGGTAGTTTCTTAAAGGTTAGTTGCAGTGTGGAATCTGAGACCACATCAGTGAACTTTTCATACTCTTCCTATATGCGAATTCATTGGTCTACTTTGTCCTTTGAATGGATCGTTTACATTGCGTGATTTTGTAACATCAAGCACTGGTCATTTGGAAAATATTAGTTCGTGCAGCCATGCAGATCTTCTGAATGTCGGCACATTTCATTGTTCAATGTTAAAAAAAAAGGAAATCACGTACGTCTTTTATTGGGAATCCAGTCTTTGACCCTTCTAGAGTATAGTGGTTTAAAATGTAGATTAAGATTGCAGGACTGGATTTAAGTCTTGACTCCCTTGCTTACCAGCTATTGTATCAAAATACGGAACCTGTCTGTGACTAAGTCTCCTTGTCTGTAAAATGGGGATGGTAATAGGACCCACTTTATACAGTTATTACGATTCACTGAGAGGTTTCACGGAAAGCCTTCAGATTAGTGACAGGCACATAGTAAGTGTTCAATCTGTTAGCCTTTTTTGGTTTTTGTATTTCTGCTTTATGCTGCCTTGCCTTCTGTCTTCAACGACTACTGACTCCTTTGCGAATTTTCTTTCTCCCTCAGAACATGGGTTTTTACATTTTTAACCTACATGTCTTGTTTTCCTCTCAGAGATGTCATTTAGTGACTCGGAGTCCATAACAGTAATCAGTACAGCACCAAAGCTTGAGTTCTTCACAGATCTGGGCTCAAATTTTTGCTGCTGGTGATTAGTTTCGTGACCTTGAGCAAGTTAGAGAAACTACCTAAGCCTTAGGGGGACCTCTTTTGAAAATGACAGTAACCATGCCTGCCTCCCAGGGCTATAACAAGATGCACTAAATTTGGTATATGTAAAGCTGTGGCATGTGGTATTGGTAGCTAATATGATTGTGGATCAGTCTGTGTCTCCAGTTTCTTTTCTGAGCTTCACTCTTTCATATCCAATATTCTAATTAAAAATGTTTTCACTGTGGATGTTATCCTGAACTCAGTACATCCATAAGTAAATTCTTTTGAAGCTGCTCTTCACCTTCAAAATGAGGTCATTCTTGGGGCGCCTGGGTGGCTTAGTCGGTTAAGCGTCCGACTTTCTCTTAGGTCATGATCTTGCGGTTCGTGGGTTCGAGCCCCGCGTCGGGCTCTGTGCTGACTGCCAGCTCAGAGCCTGGAGCCTGTTTCAGTCTGTGACTCCCTCTCTCTCTGACCCTCCCCTGCTCACGCTGTCTCTCTCTCTCTCCTAGAAATAAATAAAACATAAAAAAAATTTTTTTAATAAAACAAAATGAAGTCATTCTCCATTCCCTGTTTCTATTCATGATTCGCAAATCTCAGAATTTTCTTGGACTTCTCTCTTTCAGTCACATTGATCAATAGCTAATTCAGTTGATTCTTCACATTGCTTTAAATGTGTCCTTCCTTCTCTTTCCCATCGCCATGGCGGTAGCTCAGGCACTTCTCATGCCCCCTCCATTTCAGCCCATGCACAACTGATTGCCAAAGTAATTGTCCTCAAATAATGCTTTCATTTGTTACAGTCATGCTTAGAGACATTTAAGGCATTCTGTGGCCTGTAGAGCAAAGCACAAGTTCATACTAGGTTAAGACTGATTGGAACTTTCCAGTCTCCTCTCAGATGACTTCTCTGGCCAAGTTGGTCCACTTACTGTCATCAGAGTGCGCCCTCTATAGTTCTGTTTCTGTCTTTACCATAATATGCCCCCTAGCTGGAATGTCTACCCTTGTCCCTTTCTTGCAAAGCCTTTTTCAAGAACTGCCTTAGTGGTTACTCTTCAGTGACACTTTCTCTGACCATCTGGACCTTCTTTCTTCCTTTGTTCATTTCCTCTTTTGGTTGGATTTTCTAACTTTTGGCACTCAGCTGACACTGATCTTACACACTCCTCATTTCTGTATTTCTTTTCATCTTGTGAGCTGTTCAATAGCAGAGCCCAGGACATTTTTCATTCTATTGCCCATAGTTCCATGTTAGCTATAGACAGTAAGTGTATGCACAGGTTGTTAGAGGAATATGGGGTAGGGGCGGGAGTAGAGATGACAAAGTACAGATCTTCCTGGACTTACCATGAGGTTACAGACTGACAAACCCACTATAAGTTGAGAATGCATTTGAAATACCTACCAAACATCATAGCTTAGACTAGCCTGCCTTAAACGTGCTCAGAACACTTAGATTAGCTTACAGTTGCCCAGAATCACCTACTGCAAAGCCTATTTTATAAAGTATTGAATAATCCACATAGTACTGAAAGTGAAAAACAGAGTGGTTGTGAGTGTATTGGTTGTTCACTCTCAATCACATGGCTGACTGGGAGCTGGGCTGCTGTCATCGCCCAGCATCATGAGAGAGTATCAGACTGTATATTATTAAGTCCAGGAAAAGATCAAAATTCAGTTTTGAAGTACAGTTACTAGTGAATGCTTTTTGCTTTTGTACCATAGTAAAGTCAAAAATTAAAGAGATAAAAGCAGAGAGAAAACATCCAGGAAGAGAATAGATAGGGAAAAGGGAACTAATACATGTGGAATAACTGTTGTATGCCAAAGATTTGCATGTTTTATTACATTTAATTAGGTAACACTGAGGTCAGTGGTGTTACTCCCATTTTCTAGCTGAGGTGACTACGTTCAGCTAGGAAGGGATCTCATAGGGATTTCCAACTCCAGCCTAACTGGCTTTGAAGCCTGGAGGGTTCGTTCCTCTGTATTAGGGACTGAAGCTCAGAGTAATTGATGATGGAATTGATGGACAGTGAAACCTTAAGTTAGCAGGATAGCACTTAGTTCTTCCCGATAGCTCAGCAGCAGCTGAGCTAACATAGGAAGACTGCCTATCATAAATCTCTAGGATCTGGCATGCCACGCTTGGTCCCTGCCACTGTGGGCTTTAAAACTAATTTAGAAAGTGCCCAGTATACAGAAAAATTGTGGGTGCCTTGAATATGAGCAATCATGCAAAATATCTTCAGAGAGATAACACCAGATGTAAAAAAGTGTTCTATCATAATATTAACTTACTCTAATAGACAAGTGGAAATGGGAGAGGTTGAGAACTAACCTTTGGTGAATGCCCGCTGTATGTCAAGCACTGTGCTGTCCATTTTGTATACATCGTATTTATTTCTAATAGTTTAGTAAAATAGACCCAGGTTAAAGCTAATGAACATTGCTGTCTCTCAGCAAGTGTATAATTTGCAGCATTTCCCAAACTTCTATAACCATAGTACTCCGTCGTAAGAATACACATTGCTACATCTCAAATTACTCAAACTTAGAGGCTTAAAAGCACATACATTTATTAGTTCACCGTTTCTGTAGGTCAGGTATCCAGGCATAGCTTAGCTGGATCTTCTGCTTCAAGGGTCTTTGATGAGGCTACATGAGGGCTAGAGTCTCATCTGAAGGCTCAGCTGGGGAAGAATCTGCTTCTGATCTCACATGGTTGTTGGGAAGATTCACTTCCTCAAGGGTTGTTGGCCTGAGAGCCTCAGTTCTTTGCTATGTAGATCTCTACTACCTGGAAGCTAGCTTCATCAAAGCTAGCAAGAGAGTTGGCTAACAGGACGGCACTCACTATCTTATGTGACCTAATCATGATAGTGATATCCCATGACCTTTGCAGTATTCTGTTGGTTAGAAGCAAGGCATAAGTTTCACCCACAGTCAGAGAGAGATACACAATGGTGTGGTGTGAACATCAAGAGGCACAAGTCCATTAAGGGCAGTCATAGAAGCTACTTGCCTTGGAGAATGCTGCCATATCATTTCTGTTCACTGAATCTCCAGAAAAACATAATTGAATTAATGAAGAATCATCACAGGTGAAGTGGATTCCATCTGAAGGTAAGGAAAGAAGCTTTTTAGTTCAGAAATGTGACCACCAAGTAAGGTATTTGAATAAAATATATCAGTTATTTTGATGAGCACAGGCTCCTTCACTAAACTTGCTGTCCTAGAATAAGATGCACCTTTTGCATCTAGCAATCCAGAAGGAAGTATTGCTTCGTTATAGATAGCAGTCCTATGACACTTGTTTCTTGGAGACTGATTCTGAGTGTGCTCCTTCAAGCAGTATTGGCATCACCCTTGAACGTGCTTGAAATGCAAACTGATGGGCCACACCCTGACCTACTAAATAAGACTCTGGGCTTGGAGCCTAGGAAACTGTCATAAGGAGCTGTTAAAGAGGTGATTCTTTATGCACATTATAATTTGAGAGCCACTGCCTGAGAGAGTGTTATCTAGGAAAGAGTTAGATCACTTCTTGGATGACAGATAAGTATACTTGAGTTTAGTATGTTAAACTTATAAGTATTACTTGAACTTATTCTTAGGGGTTCTCCTTGTAGGTTTAGTTCAGTACCCAAGAAGCCCATAAAACATGAGTTTTACATTTTAAAGCAAGTTATAAAAACACAGCTGTCTTGAGCACACTATGAAGACACATAAGTTGTGTCTCTCCACGATGTCAGTTTAATTCAGTCATAAAGCAGGGTTAACATAATTCTAAAGCAGGCTCAGGATTCCCAACACAGTGACACTGCACCACATGATCCACCTGGCTTCTTACGTGGCATACAAAGCAGAACACAAGACAGGTCACACAGCAAACAAGGCAACACACAGGGGCAGGACATTAAGGAACCAAATGCAAGGTCAGCATGTGCGTGCACAGTGAGATGAGGCCTTGGTCCCATTCGGGTCATCTCTCGGCACTCACTGCTCATTCTGTTCAAGTGGAGCCTTTGGCAGCCGCCACCTTTCTGAAGTGGTCACACAGGGGTCAGTGTCTGTGACAGCTTGCTGCAAAAATCCTCCTTTTTAAAGGGATTTAATCAGCGTTGGGCCCCTGCAGACCTCCTCTGCTTCTGCGGGGTGCTGGTCTCAGGGATATCTGGCAGCCGCAGTACCCGTGGCTGCTTGCGTCATTGCTTGACACAGGTCCCTGCTTGATATGAGTGACTCCATCTTGCTCTCTATGGCAACTATTATTAATATTTTTGTTCTCTCTGTCAAATCCACATGTGGCCACTTGTGATATAGAGTCCTAGAACCTAAAAAGGATGAATTAATTACTGTTGCCCCTCCCATGGCCATTATAGCAGAGCAGGGACAGAATTTTCAGCAAAAAGGAAGGAAGGAAGGAAGGAGGGAGGGAGGGAGGAAGGAAGGAAGGAAGGAAGGAAAGGCAGGCCTGCCTTTAGAAAAGAGAAGAATGGATATTTGGGACGTACTTAGACAAAAAAAATTATTTTCTGTTTATCTAGAATTGAAATTTAATTGAGCACTCTATTTTTATTTGCTGAATCTGGCAACCCTAAATGGGGGCTGCAGAGTTTTCACAGCCAAGTACTCACTTATGCTGGAAGACTGAAAAATAGTCAAAGCCTTTGTAGCCAGACTATGGCTTCTTTGAATGCAATTTCTTTAAAAGCTTAGGACTTTGTATGCATCTGATCTGTTCATTTCCAATCAATTCTATGGGCCAGTAACCTCAACGTTCTTGCCTACATATAACCTGTAGATGCCTCTTTTTATTTCTTGAGTTCCTTCCCACCGTTCTTCTCCCCTTAATTAATGTTGACCCTTAGGGTATTTGCTAAAGTAAATTTGGGTGGGAAAGCAGCACCTTTAATCTGATCCTTGCCTCAGGGCTGAGTCTGTTTAACTGAGAAGATTTGCTGGGCTTCAGTCCACAAAGCTTTTATTCCTGTTTATTGTCTATAGTTTGGAATCTAAAAACTGTTGGCTCTTCAAACCCTATGAATCCTATGTCTTGTAATTTCTGCTTGAAAACCAGCTAGTTCTTGCCTTGGGCTCATCTCTTATACTGCCTTTCTAAATGTATCAGGTTAACAGCAACTAACATTTGGCTTGTTCTAACCTCTTTCCCTACAACCTGTAGGTTAGAGGGGCCCTTGGGCTACCTTCCAAGCCATTGCAGGCAACAGTTTTACCTAATGTTTTGCCAAGGTGTAAAAGGAAGTCAAATACTGTATTCCAAATCTGTCTCCTCACTTAGGCTTAGGTTCCCCTGTAGGCTAGTGCTCCAAGGTGTTCATTCCACAGACGTGAGTGCAGTAGTAGCACATAGGAGCAACATGTAATGGCTCAGTACAGCACGATTTTATTTCTCACCCACGTAACAGTCCTGAGTGGAGTTCTAGTTCAGCATGATAGCTTTCTTCCAGGTACATAATCAAGGACCCAGTCTTCCTCTGCCTTATGGCTCTTCCATCTCCTGAGTTCCTTATCTGAGTCCACCTAGTCATGTGAGGAAGACCACAGAGGGGCATTCATGGGAGATTGGTGGGGCAGCCTAGTAACTTTGTGTACTTCCCACTGGTTAAAACCCAATCTCATGGCTGTACCTGGCTGTAAGGGAGTGTGAGTAATGTAGTCTAGCTCTGTGCTAGGAAGAGGAGGAAAGTGGATATTAGTGAATGCTCCAATCTTTGCTTCAATTATTGACATCCTGGAAAAGTAAACAGCTAATAAAGTGGTTCTTTGTGCTACAAAGGTAAGTAAGTGATCAGGTTTTTAAATCAATTTGTGTTATAATGTGTCTATGTGGGGTTTTTTGTTTTCAATCTCTCTCTCAAAAAATAAATAATACAACTACATGTTTGTGTAAATATTGTTGTTGTTTTTCCCTTTTCCAGTCAACAAAACGGAATATTCCGATGCTCTTTGTCCGGGGAGATGGTGTCGTACTAGTTGCCCCTCCATTAAGAGTTGGCTGAAACAAAGAATTTATCGTGTTGTGGAATATAGGAGACTTTGTATGATTCCCTCTTTAAATGTAGAAGACATTCCAAAGAGGAACCCACGTTAATTTCGACATTAAGAAATGACCATGGATTCTTCCACTCCTGAAATGAGTTGATTTGCAGATATTTCAAAAATTCTTAAGCTAAAGAGTATTTTTATTTTTTTCCAACCCTTTCAATAAATGTGATCACCAAGATGCAGAACTTTTTCAGGAGTTGATTTGCTTTGTTGTTTTCTCAGGCAGTCTCTGTTTTTTTTCCCTTAAAATTGAATTTGATGTTTCCTGTCGATTTCTTTTTTTAATGCAATGTCCTGTCTTGAGAACTCTTTAAAAAGTAAGCACACATCTTACATTGACTTTATTTGTATACATTCATCTGTACATCTACTAGGTTTGAGGCACCAGGTAGACCCCTGAAAACTAGAATTTTCCAGTATGCATTCTTTCTTCCTTCCAATCCTCTGGGAAGGACAGTTCTTGAAACCAGTAATTGCAGGGCAGAGAAAAGATAGAATAATGCACGTACAGGATGCCATAAGAGCACAAAGAAGAGTGTTCAAAGAAGAACAGGTTGGGTGGGTGGGTGTGTGTGATGGTGGTGGTACTGTGACATGGTAGATACTAACATTGCTATGAAATATGAAGCATGATTTTGTTACTTCTGCTTGGTCTGATTTATGTCCTAGGTCAGGCTTCAGAGGTTATATGCCTGTGTGGTTCAGCTTTGTCATTTCTACCAATGCTGCACATATTTAATGACTCAAAGAACAAATTTCCACTCTTGGATCACGGGCCATTAATGATGAGAGGTCTACAGCAATATATCTCAGTGGCACAATGAAACACCGTGGCTAAAAAGCAAAGTTCTTTTTATTTCTAGCTTGAGTCAGTCAGCACTTAATACTTAAAAGCGAAAGAGGAAAGTATATATATATATATATATGTATGTAGGGGGCAGTCTTTAAAACTTTATTTAGACAGAACTTAGTACCTGACATCCTCTCCTAAGTAGGTTGTACCATTTTGAAGTGTAGAAAATCTGATGTGTGGATGGCTTGCCTGTGAATATGCCAAATGTGTTTGTTAATCCATCATCAAGCACAGTATGCTAACTTATGCACAGCATTTTCAGCTATACTTCGAGCAAACACTGTCAAAAGCTTTCATCTCCATTATTTATTGTACCTGTCCCTGCAAGTTAATGGAGAAGAGGAAGACAAGTGTGGGCAAGCTGACAGAGGTTTTATCTTCTGTGAGGAGACAAGAGAGAACCTTCCTTTACTTCCGCCTACCCCCACACTTTGTCCTTAGGCCTCAGTAGTCCCAGAAGGTAACCTGTTTACCTCAACCTGTTCAGCACTGAGAAAGTGGGACCTGTGGTTCTGGCAGTGGCCAGCAGCGGATGCTTTGGATCACCGGTTCCAAGAGGAACTCTTGCCTAGATGCTGCTGCAGATGATACTGCACAATAATGATTGTTGTAATTTATTGAACAAAGGGCATCAGGCAAAAGCAGTTTGAATGTATATCCCTCTTCGATCCCTACAGCAACTCTTCTGCAGAGTGTCACACAAACCAAGAGCTTGCGTTGCTTGCCTGTGGCCCCATAGCCTGCATGACACAGTGGGATGTGAGTCTGCTGGACTCCTCTACCTGTGTGTGCGGGGACGGGCACGCTGTGCAGACCCTGGCTCAGGGTAGTACACTGCTCCGTGGCGCCTGGGCTATCTGGCCCTCTTGCTCTGCCACGCCCTCCAGTTCCTTCCAGCCTTGTGTTATTTTTAGTGGCTTATGATATCCGTGCTTAGTTCCTGGATACTACTTCTCCATTCTTGGCCATCTTTCTCCTTTTTCTCTTAGAAGTGATAGATTACACTAGAACTCTTGGCTGTGAAGGCTATTGTTTACACACATAGGTTTCTAAAAACCATGGTCTTTAAAATCTGACAGTTGATTTCATGTGCGACATACAAATTTCCACTTACCTCCTAGCTTTTGAGATATAGGAAGAGGGGCAATAAAAGATTAGCTGCAGGATAAGCATTCACATGTTACCCGACAGAGGAGGAGGAAGCGCTGTGGGTATTGTGAGCCCTTCTGTGGTGTAGGCTGCCTGCCCGGAGGGTTGGAGCTGGGCCTCAGGTCTGCAGTGGGGCAGCTCAGGCAGCCTCCTGCCACAGCCCTCCGCATCAAGGCTTCCTCTGCTGAGCTGCACGGGGCTGCCATCAGGGGCCACCCAGAGCCACGCCTTGGACCCCTAGGCTGCACAGCGCTCGGAGCTCCGTCCTGCTGGACGGCCGTGGTCATTGGAGCTAGTGGTGAGGTTTCTGCACCGTGGTGTCACATAGCTCAAGGGGAGCCTTTGACCATCTCCCTTGGAAGCCTCTCCAGCAGATGCCATACCTAGAACCTTGTCATGGTGGTTTCCTGAAGGAGATTGTCCTGAATGACTGCTTCCCACAAAGGAAGATGGACCGATGAAATGTAGGACCACACATTTCTCTTTGAGACAAAATTTGCCCAAACTGAAACCCAAGTAACTTGAGTATCTCGATTTAGACTAAAAATATTAGCTACAAATTTTCACACATTTCAAATAGTGACTTTTAAAGATCTCCATAAACTCAAGGTGTTAACCTTTCTGTATGCAGAGAGAGAAACTGGCTCCATACACCGTTTTGTTACAGATAATATCTACTGTGCACAGTGCTTTTAGCCTGTAGTCAGAATGAGAGGAATGTTTCACTGTGAGCATTGCCACCCCTAGGCCAGTACTCTTCTGTGTGGGACACAGAAGGGAACCAAAAATTCTGGGATTCATCCTGGCAGGATCAAGAGGTTTGGCTGGTGTTTCTGTCACCCAGCTCCACTCAAGCATGCAGGCAGGCCTTCCCCTGTAGCAGATCAGGCTTACAACCCACCTGCCATTGGCAGTGTTTGTGCGTTGGTCCACGGCCACTCATGAGGGCCATGAGAACATAGGGCTCTGATTGGCCAGGCCTGAGCCACATGTCCATCCTGAAACTAAGCCAGATTTTCCCCACCTAAGCCGTATGGTCCACGTGTGGAGGGAGTCATTCTTTAAAGGGAACCAGAGTGGGAGCTGCAGACAAAAAATGCCTGAGATAGAACTTGGAATCTCCTGGTTGATAGAAAACTCCTTTGATTTACTTGATTAGCGGTAAAGCTTCTTGAAACACACTTTATAGTGGAGACTTATTTAAAGCCGTCACTCTGGAATCTAGTTGGACGCCCTGGAGAGTCCCAAGGAAGAGTCAGTGTGGGGGAAGCTTAGATTTGTTCTGTGACGGGGCCTGATGGTAGCTGGAGTCTTCTCTGGGGGTTTGGTATGAGACCTGCCACATAGGAAGGGATGAGGCTGAGAATGGGTATTGGGGTCTGTGGAGCTCAGAGGCAGACAGGTTACGTCCATGAGGTGAGTGAAGAACACCGAGCCCCACCAGACAAGTTCCTGCTTATAAGCAGGGATTGGGTGCTCACCACCCCTGGCATGGGGCCTGGCCAAGAGTTTGTCCTCAGTAAACGCTGAATGAGTCATTGAGCCACAGGAAAACCAATGACAACAGTTAGTGGAGGGACATGTAGTACCTTTTTCCTCCAGCTTTATGAAAATGTAATTGAAAAAAATTACAAGATATTTAAAATGTGCATTGTGAATTATGTATACATTGTGAAAGGATTCTCACCTCCTAGATAAGTAATACATCCATTACCTAATATATTTATCCTTTCTTTCTCTTTCTTTCTTTCTTTTTTTTTTTTGTAAGAACATTTAAGTTTCACTCTCTGAGCCATGTCTCAGTTATACAATGTCATGTTACCAACTGTAGCCACCATGTTTTACATTAGATCCTCTTTGCTTATTCATCTTATACCTGAAAGTTTGTATGCTTTTACCAACCTCTCCCTATTTCCCCCACCCCCAGTGCCTGCAACCACTTTCTATTATCTAAAGGTTTGACTTCTTTTTTTCTTCCTTTTTTGTTTCTCTTTCTTTCTTTCTTTCTGTCTTTCTTTCTTTCTTTCTTTCTTTCTTTCTTTCTTTCAGGTTCCACATATAAGTGGTACCCATGGAGTGTTTGTCTTTGGTGTATTTCACTTAGCATTACTCCCTCAAGGTCCATCATGTTGCAAATGATCAGATTTCCTTCTTATGGCTGAATAATAAACAAATAACACACATACGCACACACAACTTCTTTATCCAAATGAAAGTTCCAAGGTGTGCTCGCTTTGGCAGCACATATACCAAATGATACTTCCAAGGTGAATTTTGCACATTGTTTTCCAGATACTTGTGACGTCCTCCTCATAACTGGACAATGCTTCCCATTTCTGCCCTTCTAGCCGTCTTGTCTCCATTACCATTTACATGTGCCAGCTGTAGATACCTAACTTGTTATCACTTTACATGGAAAACTAACACCAAGAAATGAGGAAGCCAAATCCAAGTGCTTTAAATTCCTTTTAGATCCATTGCTTGCTCTTAATACGCAGAGCATGTAGATTCTTCTTTTCTTGGCTGCTTCTAGAAGCTTGCTGGATGTGGAAGCAACATGCCCCCCTGCAGTTCCTGATATTGATTACTCCAGAGGAATTTTCTTTCTTGGCTCCCCTCCCACCCACCTACAGGACTGTGGGGATCTGGGCCCCGGGTGTTGACAGGACCTCACAGTGTTGCCCTTGGTCACTTGGAAAACTGACCATAAAGTCTGGAAGTCTGGTGGAGTCATAAACCTGGCTTCAAATCCCAGCTGTGCCATGTACCCGCTGGGCAACTTACATCTGCCCTAAGGTCAGCAGTAAGGATTGGAAAGTATTTGTATAAACAGCCTAGGGTAGTGCCTGGAATGTTCCTGACACATCATAGGCACCAATGGCAGAAGTCATAGGAGTGGATGCAGTATTGGAGGCCAGTTCATCACTCATTCATCTTATTCCAAGTATCCCTGCTCTTTTTCTCCCTAGATAGTTTTCAGGAGATGTTAAATAATTTAATTCAATCAATTAAAAAGAATAATCAAACATCTACTGAGTGCCAGGCCCTGTCAATAGAACAAAACAAGGGGAAGCCACAGTGCTAAGTGCTATGGGCATGGATGGTAAGGTGAAGGGGCATGACAGCAGCAGGAGAGAAGGAAGAACATCCGAGGGGCTCAGCGGAAGTGTGTCCAAAGAAGTCACATTTGAGCAGACATCTAAAGAGCCAGAGGGAGCCGGCCCTATTGGGAATTGGCAAAATTGCACTTGTCCCGGCATTTGGAACTTGTGCAGAGGCTCTGAGGCAGGAACAGTTTCACCCAGTCAAGGGTCAGCAAGGAGGCCGGTGGGCTGAGGGGAGTGAGCCAAGGAGAGGAGGCCAGAGGGCCACCAGATCCCAGAGACCTCAGCAGTCCAGGTGTAAGTCAGCATCTTCGTTGTACACGTGGGGAGGAAAAGGCCAGGACTTCAAGAGACTTGCCCAAGGCCACAAGCAATTCACCCCAATCTAGTTCTAAAACCTAAATTGGAGGCACTGTGTGGCTCACTCCAGCAAGTACTGCTCACACCGTAGTCCCTGGAGCTATGCAAGGTGTAGTTTGTGCAGCTACACAGCCCCTTACTTCTGATCACATGCTATTTCCCTCCTCTTTTCTCTTACTTTTTTTCTTGTGAAAACAAAACATGTTTATTGGGATGTTTTTCCACTCTTGGCTCAGAGTGCGGCCTCTGTCTGCAGCAGCCACCGTCTGCAAGTGTTGCTTTTCCTCCTGTGGGCTGGCAGAGGACAGTAGGGCACTGCTGCCTGTGCCTGGTGACAGAAGGCGGTGATGTATAGGCTGCTGGAGTGCAGGAATGGGGCCTGAGCATGGGGCCCTTCTTGTGCTTCTTCTCTCCTGCAGACGGATGGAGATCTTTGCAAGAGGCAAGTTCTAGAGGGAGGTCATCCCTGCCAGGAAGGTCACTCCCCTTTGCAGAGGAAGGGTCTTCCTTCTGAGTACCAGCTGCCTTCTAGACCCAGCATGAGCTAGTAGCCCATGTTCACCAACGGCAAAAGGACTGCGCTTTCTCCCCCTCAGTTGGGCCGGGTGAAATGACACAAAGAAATGACACAGAAACCAAATAGTCAGGATCATCTTTCTCATCTCATGTTTGTGAATTTTAGGAAGCCTCTCAGCCCTTCGGGGCTCAGTTCCTCACCTGAAGGGAAATGCAGGGGTAAGTTTTACCCCTGCCAGGCTCCTGCTAATAAAGCTGCTTCTAGCTCAGCAAGGGCACCTCAGTTTAACGTGTCTTGATTCTCAACACCAGGTGGTGCTGTGCTCTATGCTTTTCAGCCTGAAACTTTCCTTGGGTTCCCATGTGTATTAATATTGGCCAGCAAAGCCTGTATCATTTATTTTCTTAAATCTAAACAGTTTGTGGAATTCCAGCCCAACAGTATCTGTTGCTGCCAGGAGCAAAGAAGGAAAGAAAACAACATGCTGTTTCGGCCCCAGGGAGCAAGTTGTAAGGTAAAATGCCCTCCTAATTGTGCCCACATCCTGTCGAGCTAAAAGGAGATTGTCAACAAGGCCACATTCCAGACAAGATGGCTTTTGTCAGCACTCCTTCGCGTGCAGTTGACTGGTGGTTGGGAGCGCTTTGGTCAGGATTTAAGGCCAGATGCCGCCACTCTATAGAGCAGATCCATTTACCTGCTCAAAGCCTCAGTGCCTTCATCTGTGTGATGTCCTTTCAGTTCAGACCTTTTGTGGCGGGGCAAGGCCTGGGGTAACAGAGTTCTGGAAGGGTCCTGGCGACAGTATCTGGAAGTCAACACTTGTGTGTGCTAGGGAAAGAATACAGATTTGGAGTCAAGAAGCTTTGTGTTCATATTCCAGCACCAGCACTTATTCATTGGATAACAGACTCGGCCTCTCTGATTCTATTTTCTCCTCCATGAAATGGTGGGCAACGCCCACCTCCTGCAGAAGGGCTCAGGGCCTGGCATGCAGGAGTTCACAGTATCATTGTTTCCTTTATCTAAACCAGTGGCTCCCCATAATGTGCTTCCTTTCTCCTAACCGCCTCTGTGGTTGGTCCGTGGTGCAAAAAGACACCTTGACAATACTTATCTGTCTTTATTACAAAGGATCAAAGTCATTCTTTATGAGTCCATAGTTTCTGCCTTGCTCAGTCCATTACATTGAAAAACTAATCTCCTCAATCTCTTCTCACATTGTTTTTCCTTTATGACTTTTCCAGGCTGAGGATTGCTGGAAACTGGGTCAAATAAAAGCTAATCATGATAACGGTTTGGAAATCAGGTGCGAAGGACCAGGGGCTCCCCTTTTGCAACCCTCCTCATCTTTGGTTCCCAGGAATGTTTTTCACAGTTCAACTTTAGGGTAGAAGAGAAAAGAGTGGAACCAGCTCTGCGAACAAGGTCACCCAACAACATCACGAGATGATGACATCACTGTCAGCTCCTGCCCAGGAAAAACCCAGGGCTCACATAACCGAGGGAAAGGGCAGGTCATCTCCATGGCAGGCTGACAAGGCTAGTTGCAGGCCACCACCAAATATCAGGCCTGGAAGTGTTGCTAAAAATCACACAGGGGCCACAGCGGCCTCTGCTCAGTTGGCCCCGGGCAGCCTCATTGCCCTCACACGCTCAGGACAGCAGAATGTCACCAACAGGTTTTTTCCATTTCCTAGAAGAAAGGTTACCAGCTGCCAGAATCAAAATAGAATGTGAATCGTGTCACAGGAATCCTGTCCAATCCCAGCACACTCATGTTGTGCAATGGCCTTGAGGGGATAGAGCAGATAAGCAGAATCTCAAAGTTATTATCACTTTGTTGGAATTGACATCTCGGAAGGCCTCTCGCCATCCTCTCTCTCTCGAGGCTGGTTCTGTCTCTGCAAATGCTACATGTCAAGTGAATCATGTTTTTAGTGCCCTAGAGGGTCAACCTGATGCAAATGCTCACATCAAGAATCTTTGCGTTAAAATGAGTAGTTGTTCCCAACTTTGTCCATCTCTCAAAATCATGGTTTTTTACATTTTTCTTCTATCTTTTTTCATTCTTGGCTTAAACTCTTTATTATTCTTAATGGTATGATATAGTTTTCCTTATGGTAATGAAATACAGTAACTTTACTGGTGTACAAATGAAAAATTAACAAATTGAAGAATTCAGTGCTTTGCAGATTTGTCTTCCACATGTATGATAAATATCTTTTTTAAAAATTGTGATAAGAACACATAATATAAAATTTACTATCTTCACTTTAAAGCAGTAGTGTTAGATATATATTCACATTATTGTGCAACATACATTAGTTTTCTTACAGCACTCTTACATGTCTTTATCAATAATTAGAGATGTCCTGTATCCACCAAGTCCTTTCCCCCTTATTACTGTGCTTAAACTTAACTTCCAAGGATTTCAAAGCCTTGGACAGTAATTCTAAACAAAATCCATGTGGGGAAGGGTCACTTAGAGAAACCTGTGAATCCATTTCATACTATACTTTAGTCACCATCCAAACTCCTTTGGGTAGAAAGACCTGGCAGAAGATCTGTTCTCAAGACTGTTGGATGAGGGTCATAATTAAGGCATTCAGGTCACATCACCCTTCCTACATCTTGTATTCCAAATACCATTTAATATCAATGGGAACTGGGCACATTGAAGAGAAATTCCAGGGCTAGTGCCAGGGAAGTGCAAGAAGGCCTGAAATATCTTGTGTCAGAAAGCAAGGGTATTCTTTTTTCTTTTTTTAATTTATTTATTTGGTGGAGGGGGAAGGGAGGGGCAGAGAGAGAGGGAGACACAAAATGGAAGCAGTCTCCAGGCTTGGAGCTGTTAGCACAGAGCCTGACATGGGGCTCGAACTCACGGACATCGAGATCATGACCTGAGCCGAAGCCAGACGCCCAACCGACTGAGCCCCCCAGGTGTCCGGGATGATGGAACATGTCAGAAAGACACAGGGGTCCATTTAAAAGGGCTCTCACTGGCCAAATCTGAAAGAATCTGATAGTAGTGGAATAAAATGAAAACCAATGAGTTCATAGTATTAAAGAGATAGATTATCATATAAATAAATGAGAGAAGAAAAGTCTTCCTTACAATAGAATGTTAGCTAATAAGTAGAGAAGGAAAGATGGAGTAAGAAAATCATCCATGAATGCAGAAACTAATAGGTTGAAGTTTGAGGAACAGAATGTTTATGCTTTAAAAGTAACCTCCCCACAAATGACTTACAGAGGGGAACACAGTAACTTTATGTGGAGAAACCTGGCAGAGACCTCTTTCACCCAACAGTCAAAGTTAACATCACCCATATTGAGACAGTCTGACACCACATGCCTCCTGCTACAATGCACTGAGGAGAACATGATGTTGCTTCTGTGGCATTCCTGCCAAAAGGCGTTACCTCTGTCTGCTCCTCAAGAATCACTAGGACACCCAAGAGGAATGTTCCACAAAATAGCTGGCCTGCACTGTTAAGGAATGTCAAGGTCAAGAAAGACAGCAGCTAAGGAATTGTTCCAGATTAAAGGAGAGCTACATGCAAGCAGGTGATCCTGGACCCAGAAAAATGTATGTAATTTCAAAAGGATGGAGCAGCCAACAAGATTTATACAGATGGTGGGTATGTAAGAGAATGTTCTTATTTTAGGAAATACACACTGAAGTGTAGGGTAATGGGGCTGTATGTTTGCATTAGATGCTCTCAAACACTTCTGAAAAAGTATATGTGTATGTGTAAAAGTATGGGTATATATTTACATACAGAAAGAGAAGAGAGAGAGTGGGGCAAATGTAAACAATTGGTCAATCTAGAAGATGAGAGTTCCTTGTACTATTCAACTTTTCAATTTCTGTAAGTTTGAAACTATATCAAAATGAAAGTCCTTCCCACCCCCCAAAAAAAAAGACCTGGGGGAGCAAAGACCAAAATAAACCAGGGAAGAAGCAGTGTTCCAGAACACTTGCTTCCAAATTTAGTACGACTCTGTCCTTCCCGTCATTCAAGTCTCTGTTCCTCCATTACGTCGTCAGAGAGGCCCCAGCTGGTCACCTCATCTAACCAAAACCCCCCCCACCACTGTCACACCCTGTCTATCACATTACCTGCTTTCTTATTCTCATAGCATTTTGTTAACTGTAAAATTATCCCAGTTTATGGATTTGCCCTCTCCTTTCCTGTCTCCTCCCACTAGAATGTAAACTTTTTAAGTATAGAGATTTTTGTTTCTGTCCTCATACATCCTCCAGTACAGCGCCTAACATCTAGAGGGGTGGGGGGTTTGTGTTACATTCATGAACAAGCAAACAGAGCTATGTATCTGGGTCCCAGGTTTCACATCTGCAGGACAAGGGGCTCCACAACTCAACACCCAGCTCCTTCCCAGCCCTGACACTCACAGTGTCGGGCAACATAAGAGCTACTGCTTAAAGAACATCCAACATGTCCTAGGCTTTTACTTACAATCTGTCATTTAATCTCCACAACGATCCTGCCACACTGGTGACAGTACCCTTGTTCCATCCGCAAATGTGGACTGAGTGCCAGTTGTCTAAAAGGCACAGAGAAAAACTGACATGACAATTACCACCTCTACTCCCATTGAGCTTGCTGCATTAGCCAGGGCTGACTGAGAAAACCCCAAGGCTCAGAGAGGTTGCCTGAGCTGCTGCCGTCACGCAGCCAGCACAGGGACAGCTGGGAAGATGACAAGCATCTCCGGCCAAAGCCCAAGCTCTCCTAGGGCTGCTGACGGGCTGCCTCAAGGGAGGGAAGCCGCCGTGAGTCCGTCCACTCCTGGGCTGGTTCCTTCAGAGCTGTCACACCACCTGTGTCCCCTGACCTCACCACTAGTTCTCCCTGTGCTCCATTTGCCGGCACGGAAACAGAGCGTGCTGTATCTCAGCTATTTCTGATTATGGTTTTGATTATTCCATGGCCTCCTGGTCCCATTTACTTCCGATAAGCTAAAGCCGGTTCTGCCTCACTGGACAAAGGTCAAGTTAAATTCAGCCTGAGAAATAAATCTACGTTGGAGATGCGATCAAATAACCTTGCCAGAAAAATAACTGAAAAAGCAAAAACTGAGAATCAAAATGAAAACCCACTTCAAAAAATGTTTAATGAAGAGACTGAGCATGAAGAATTAAAACAATGTAAGGGAGTTGGGACAACTTCCTAAAGGATGTTTAATTTTTCCTCAGCTCATTGATCCTTTCCTCCCCTTGAAAGCCTTCTCTGCCAATTAATCACTCAACTTATTACCAGGGCCTGTTTCCCTGTTTATGATTTTGAGCCTCAAGAATCCCTCTGTAAGACCACAGTAAATTTCCCTGGTTAGCAAGACAAACATTTATCTTAGGGGATCAATTACGATGCTGGGAGGTCTCAGATTCCTGGGATTTAGTGCATGCCTTTGCCCTTGGTTTGTTGGGCGACCTTCGCTTCTCTGCCTTGGTTTCTGAAGTTATACAAGGAAAACAATGCTACCCCCTGAGTCGTGTCCTGAAATTGCTCTGGGTTCCCTACTGGAAAGTAGAAGAGGGTATTAGCCAAGGGTATGCCCATAAATGCTTCTCCTTCTGGAAGTTAGCTAATTATGTTGAGAATTGAAAATACATTCTCTGTGGGCATCCAAGTAGATTCCTTACGGGAATGTCTAGCGGGTGGGTGAATAAAAGAGACACATTAACAGACTTTTGTTATTCTAGAGGAAAATGTCATATCTCCATTTTTTTTTTTTTTTTTTTTGTGGCCACAAAGTTCAGAGTTGGGGAGAGGGGTGGACAAGAAAACAGTATTGTTCTTTGGAACTACGACTCACAGATTACTTACCCATGAGAAGCTTTTTTGTTGCTGTTAAGTGACCTTTTTTCCAAGTGAGCCAGGCAGCTAACTGACCAGTGGGTGGATGATAAAATTACCCACTTTTGCATTTAGTGAGTTCCCCATCATTGGAGGTAAGTAAGGATAAGCTGGACATACTGTCAGCAAAGAGTAGAGTAGAGAGTAGAGAAAGCTCTCAAGCACCAGAAGAGAGATTCAACTAAGTAACATTCGTTCCCCTCCAGCCCTGAGACTCAGGGATTCGATTCCTTGTCTGTGTCACATGCTCTTCTGAATAGGCCGTTGGAGCTGTGCAGCAGCACTTGGGGATGAAGGTGATGACAGGTGAGCTAATGGGTAAACTTGAGATTCAAATCATGCAAAGAAAGGATGGCTTTATACTCGCTACAAAGCATGAACCAGAATTAAGATCCCAGGAGAAGAGGGTAAGTAGGGTATTGTGTATTTGAGGACACACCTTTCAATAGGGAATACTGCATGGACCATGGACTCCAGCCTAAGAGGAATTGGTGTGGCCACTGAACTCCCTCTGCATGTAAGTTTCAGCCAGAGAGGCCCTGTCACTGATTAGAGATAGAGGAACCCCAGCATCAAAGACCTAGAGAGGGTGAGCATGGGTAGAAATTGGGGCCAGTATCAGCTTTTAATCAGGCACTTATTTCTGGAGTAAATAACATCCATAGTAACAGTAAGAGCTGCCAATTATTGGTCATCTGCCATGTGCAGGCATGATGCATCATTTGCTTCACCTGTACAATTCTTCAAGCTAGGTGCTTGAAAATATGCCTATTTTCCAGATGAGGAAACTGAGGCATCTAGAGAGAGGAAGTGCTGTGCCTTGCAGGTGGCAGTGCCAGTGTTCTAACTCAAGCCAGTCTGACCCAAGATTCATATTCTTTCCGTTGTGGAAAGCTCAGAGAGCAGAGGTAATACTGGACAGGCTGAAACTTGACTGGACCCAAATCTCGGCCAGATGTCCCATGAGAGGAATAGCTGTGCTGTGCAGAATGCCCAAACTGGGGGACTGCGCTGGGGGTGTCTGATCTCATCCCTTCAGTATGTGAAGGAGAACCTGACTCAGGGGTGGGAAATGAGCAGCTCAGGAGCACGAAGGAAGACAGGCAGGCAGGACAAAAGGCCCCTGTCTCCAGACTCTTGGGGCGTGCTGAGTGGACTGCTTTCAGGTAGATCTGTGCTGACTACCCTCTGGGTGTCTTTGGGCTTAGTAGGGTTGGCCTGCCCCAAGGCTGGAATAGAGCCATGGGTGTTACCTTGGAGGATATCCAAGGGGCTAGGGTAGTGGGGGCTGAATGTGTGACAGGGACTCTGGCTCCCTGTGTGAGGATGTGGACCGGCAGGCAGAGCCCTGGGGTCAAGGTCACCAGCCCAGCAGCTGCCCACACTGGTGAAGCTGGGAAGGCTCAGGGGAATCAGGTAAGGGGCAGGCAAAAAAGCAGGACTTTATTTGGGGGAAGAAAGCCATTATTCTCAGATGCTCCTGCTCCTCCTGCATCTTCTTTAAAGGCTGTGCCTGTGGGGCAAAGCCTCCCTGAATCTAACTGAACTCCCTTCTCCCCTTCTGGCTGCAAGATCCATAATACGGAGTGCTGTTTCTGGAAGCCACTTGAGCACCAGACCCTAGGCTTGATGCTCTCCCTGCAAAATCTGACATTTAGTTTTCTGGCACATCTGGAATTATGTGCAATCCTGTGACCATGTTGTAATGAGCTAAGGCTCAGAGAGGTTACAAGACTTGCCCAAGCAGACACAACTGATAAGTAACAGAACCAGGATGGCAGCACTACTAGGGTAGGGACTTCTGACCCCTTTGTTTGCTGCTGTAGTCCCAATGCTTGGCACCTAGGGCCACCCAATACGCATTCATTGATGAAATGTCTGCCTCTAATGCCACATACCTCACTTCCTCTTGAAAACCCCCATGATGGGAAACTTCAGCATGAGTGAAAATAGACTTGGAAGGGGGCACCTGGGTAGCTCAGTCGGTTAGGCATCCGACTTACAGCTTAGGTCATGATCTCACTGTTCATGAGTTCAAGCCCTGCATTGGGCTCTGTGCTGACAGCTCAGAGCCTGGAGCCTGCTTCAGATTCTGTGTCTCCCTCTCTCTGCTCATCCCTCACTCATGCTCTGTCTCTGTCTCTCAAAAATAAATAAACATTAAAAAAAATTAAAAAAAAAATAGACGTGGAGGATTTCAGTGAAGAATGAATCCATGAGGGGGGACCCAGGTGGCTCAGTCATTTGAGCATCTGACTTCAGCTCAGGTCATGATCTCCTGGCTCAAGAGTTTGAGCCCTGCATCAGGCTCTGAGCTAATAGCTCAAAGCCTGGAGCCTACTTCGGATTCTTTGTCTCCCTCTCTGCCCCTCCCCTGCTCATGCTCGCTCTCGCTCTCGCTCTCTCTCTCTTTCTCTCTCTNCTGACAAAAAAAAAAAAAAAAAAAAAAAAAAAAAAAAAAAAAAGACTTTTTCCATGAAGTCCTTTTCTATGGGTACTTTTTATACTCACCAAAAACATGAAAATAAAGCTCCCTGAAGAGAATGTCAATTGCATTGTGTGCAGTAATAAGGGCTGCTGTGGAATCCATTTCTTCTCTAGGCAGGTTCAGTGAGTTGCTTGTTAGCTCATTTTTGTTTGCTCTCCTGCAGACAACATGCATACCACCAGACATTTGTTTTTCCTCTCTCCAAAAGCCCAAAGCCATTTTGGTTTTACATCTCAGAGTCTCTAGGTCACTGTCCTCCAGCCATGCAGTTTACGACTTTATATTCAACCCAGAATTTGGTGGTACAGAAAGGGTAATCTATGCATCCTGGAATTTCCAAAAAGGAAACACCTAGCAGGATCAGCTTTTGATACAGCTCCTTCTATTGCCCAGCCTGGTCCAAGTTCATGAATGTTCTGTTTATTGGATCATTACTATCCATTCTGCTCACAAACTCTCATTTTCAGCAGCTGGAATTCCACAAATTACAGCAGAACTCCACCTAGACTTGACTGACCATAATTGTTTGTTTGTTTGTTTATTTTGCTTTCATGATTCAGGATGTAGTTTAGCATCTCACAGAGCCCTAAGTCAAAATAATGAATTTTGAATTACAACTTCTCAGAGCTGAAGGGGATCCTTTCAGATCCCCTAATCTAACTTTTCCCAAATTCTGTTTCACAAAACAACCCCCCCACAAATAGTGCACCCAGAATCATTTCCTTTGTCAAGTAAATTTGGGAACTCTAGTGCTTTTACCTCCCTGTTTGGGAGGAATTGCAAAGCACAGAAGTAGAATGAAGTTTCTGAGAAGTCCTGTGGTAAATATACTTCTGTTTAAGTTTGTCCTACCTAGTGTTCCCCAAATTCCTAGACCAGGAAAGTGTGGGAGGTGGTGTCTCCTTTTTTTAAACTTCTGAAAAATACCTACTAGAAAACACTTTTGGGATCTATCACTCTAGTCAGACACCCCCTAACACACCTACCCATTTTGTAGGTGCAGAAGGTGAGGTCCAGAGAGGGGGAGAAAATGACCTTAAGTTGTACATAGTTAATCCACAGCTAGGCCTGGACCCCCTCCATTTCTTCACTCCTCAGCTCACAGTTCTTATCAGCCACAGTGCCCAGGTTAAACTGGCTGGAACAGAGACAACCAGGTAATAATTTATGGATTGACCTAGCTTCTATTGTACCAAATAAACTGGTTCTGAAGCTTCTTGTATTGAAAAAGATAACTATGGAACAAGACAGCTTTGAGTCCATCCTAAGTGACTCTCTCCACTTGGAAGTCTTAACACAGCTAGTTTACCTCTCATCCAGCCATAGATTACTTTTTTAAAGTGTATTTATTTATTCTGAGAGAGAGGGAGAGAGCAGGGCAGGGACAGAGAGTGAAGAAGAGGGAGAATCCCAAGCAGAGTCTGCGCTGTCATCTCAGAGATCAATGCAGGGCTTGAACTCACAAACTGTGAGATCATGACCTGAGCCGAAATCAAGAGTCTGACACTCAACTGACTGAGCCTGACTGAGCCACCCACGTGCCCCCAGCTATAGATCACTTTTTATAAAGCAAATTTGGAGTCACTGGAAGATGGGGAAGGGCCAGTGATCAGGGATAAGAAAACCATCAGGCCATCAGCCTTGCTGGAGTCGATTATTATTGTTAATAACAGCAATTGTAGCCACTTACTGAATGTGGACAGTCTACTTCAGTGTAGACAGTGAGCTCAGGAGTCGCAGGCCATCATGGATTAACTGTGTGATCTTGGACAAGAAACTTAGTCTCTAAGGGTCCCTGTTCATCGCTGTGAAAAGGCGATGATAATAATAGCACCTACATTTTCCTGACACACTGCACAGAGGGTTTTATGTCATGATTTCTTCACAGGGAACATTAGGCAACAAACACCATAGTTCCTGTCTTAGAAAAAGAGGTTTTCCAAAAAACACTCAGAGGCTTGCCTGGCAGCTAATCTCTCATAAACCTTGGAGGAGTTTGAGCAAATAACCCAGGAATTGCCTGTAGGTTGGCATGTAGCATTAATAGTGGGGAGGGGGGTAAATAAATTAGGGCAAAGATAAGTGAAGACATGCTTACTCCTCATAGAAGATTAAGAGCATATTTTTAAATGATAACTGAGGCAGAGAGCAGTTACAGAAAACAAGTAGATTATGTTAACCAAGATTTTTTCATTGGAAATTGGCAGAAGAAAAGAAAAACCCACGCCTCTAACTGGCTCAGGAGGAAAAATGAGCAAGGGAACTGACTGCAGATATGGCTGCATCCAGGAGTTAAAATGATAGCACCAGGGATCTGCCCTGCCCCATCGCTGGCTCCGCTTTACTTGCCCTTCACTCTGCTCTCAGAGCACTCTGCTCTCACCAGGTGCTCCTCTCATGGTGGCAAAATGGCCACAACAACACCAAGTGGACACTCTACAGTTTAGCAATCCTGCCTCTTCGCCCAAACGTCAACCCAGCTCCCAGGGCCTTGCCCAGCTCACGTGCCCATTTCACTCGGGCCTGCACCGAGTGCCTAAATCATTTGGGGTGGTATAGATGTTTTAACAATATTTGTCCTTCCAATCCATGAGCATGGAGTGTTTTTCCATTCCTTTGTGTCCTCTTCAATTCCTTTCATAAGTATTCTACAGTTCTCATAGTACAGATCTTTTACCTCTTTGATTAGGTTTATTCCTTGGTATGTTATGGTTTTGAGTGCCATTGTAAACGGGATCGATTCCTTGGTTTCTCTTTCTGCCGTTTTATTACTGATGCATAGAAATGCAACAGACTTCTGTACATTGATTTTATATCCTGCAACTTTGCTGAATTCATGTATCAGTTCTAGCAATTTTTTTGGTGGAGTCTTTTAGGTTTTCTACACAGAATATCATGTCATCTGTGAAAAGTGAGTTTGATTTCTTCCTAATCGAGTTGGATGCCTTTTGTTTCTTTTTGTTGTATGATTGCTGAGGCTAGGACTTCCCAACATTTATATAAGCAACACTATTAACAATAGACAAATTATGGAAAGAGCCCAAATGTCCATGGATAAAGAAGATGTGGTACACACACACACACACACACACACACTGAAATATTATTCAACCATCAAAAAGAATGAAATCTTGCCATGTGCAATGATGTGGATGGAGCTAAGATGCATAATGCTAAGCGAAATAAGCCAGAGAAAAACAAATATCATATGAATCCACTCATACATTGAATTTATGAGACAAAACAGATGAACATAGGGGAAGGGAAAGAAAAAATAAGATAAAAACAGGGAGGCAAGCCATGAGAGACTTCAATACAGAGAGCAAACAGGCTTGCTGGAGGGGCAGTGGGTAGGAAGATGGGCTAACTGAGTGATAGGCATTAAGGAGGGCACTCGTTGGAAGGAGTACTGAGTGTAATATGTAAGTGATAAATCGCTGGTTCTACTCCTGAAACCAATCCTATGCTATATGTTAACTTGGTTGAATTTAAAGAAAATCTTGGAAAAAAATTACTGGGCCTGACTGACCATGCCTGAATCACTTGCTTCATTCTGGAAATGAAGCAGATATGGGGCTGGGACCTTGGACATATGTCTTTAGTTCCTCCTATTTCTTTCAGTTTCTTGACCCTTTTCTCTGTCTTCAGTTGGTGCCCAGCTTCCCAGGCTTAACAACCACACCTCATTCTGGCCCCAGGTAAGAAATGGCCACGTTCTCTAGAGGGGTTGACTTGGACTTCACTGCTGGCTCAAAAGTAGATTCAGGAGATGCCAGTTCAGATAGAGGGAGTCAGTGTTCTGTGTGAGGCTAGAATGGCAAAGGAGTTTTTCTCTTAGGTGCCATTTATGAATGATAATGGCTGTCTTGCAGAGGATGGTAAAGCTGAATCCAGACTCCGAGGGAAAGGAAGCCATGATTGATTAATAATGTTTGCCAGGAGCACTAAAGTAGGTAATTGTGACTACGTGGGTGCCATGTCTTTGCCATCTCATTAAAGAAACGTCATGAATCACAGAGTGCAGCAGCCCTGTTCACAGTCACCTTTACCTTTTAGTCCCGTGATCACGCTGCAGTGACTTAGCCTGTTAGGCAATAATTCCCATATTTGCACAGTGAGTATATTTATCTTGAAGAGCCTCTAAAAGAATCAGTGGAGTTTAATGGCAGAAGATGCTAATCGTGTTACACCACAAATGGAGGCTCTGGTTTTTAATAAAGGCAGAAAGTCATCTCATTTTTCCAGGGGTCCTCTCGGTAAAGTGTTAGCATTGCTTAGGACATCTCAGGAAGATTTTCATCGGTTTGAACTTCTTTTCTGAAAGATGCATCGTTGGTGCCTCATCCTTTTCTCAGTGGGCCTTGATAGTTCATTGTATGCAGGCACAACTTCCAGCAGCTTCTCATTGACTTTCCTGTCAATGCTGCCTCAGCCAGCAGAACCATATGAGATCTTACAGAGGGTCTGGCTTATCTTCCTAAGATCCCACATTGTCTTCTACCAAGGGACCCACTTGATGGCAGAGGATGTATGACAGGGGAACCTGGGTGGCACAGTTGGTTAAGCAACCAATTCTTGATTTCAGCTCATGATCTCATGGCCTATGAGGCTGAGGCCTGCATAAGGCTCAGTATGGAGCACAGAGCATGCTTGGGATTCTCTTCTTCTCTCTCTCTCTCTCTGCCCCTTCCACCACTTGTAGGCTGGCTTCTTAAAATGCATTAGAAGTGTTTCCTCTTTAGTCGTTTGGAGGAGTTTAGAAGAATTGGTGTTAATCCTTCTTCAAATACTTGGTAGAATTCACCAATGAAGTCATCTAGTCCTGAGCTTTTCTTTGTTGGAAGCTTTTAATTATAGATTTAATTTTTTATTTGTTATGGATCTACTGAGAGTTTCTGTTTCTTCTTGAGTTAGCTTTGGTGGTTTGTGTGTTTCTAGGAGTATATAGCATATAGTATATAGCGTATACTTAGGAGTATGTCCATTTCATTTATATTATCTACTTTGTTGTCATGTAAATGTTCATAATTTTCTCTTATCATCCTTTTTAAATTTCTGTAAAGTTGTTAGTAATGTCCCTGCTTTCATTCCTGCTTTTGGCAATTTGGCTCCACAGTCCAGACTCTTAACCTCCATGCTATGTTTCTGTTTCTCTATATTGTCTCCACCGGCTTTTGGTAATTTGTCTCTCTCTTTCTGTCTCTCTCTCTTTGCTTAGTCTTACTAAAATTTTGACAGTTTATAATTTTTTCAAGGAACCAACTTTTGATTTCATTAATTCCATTTTTCTATTCTTGAGTTCATGCATTTTTGCTCATTTTTTTTTCTTCTGCTTGCTTTGGTTTAGTTTCTCTTCTTTTTCTAGTTGGTTTATAGTATTGTTCAAGTCTTCTGTTTCTATTTTTCTATTTTGTCTAGTTGTTCTATCCATTATGGAAAGTGAAGTATTGAAATCTCCAATTATTGTCCAACAGTCTACTTCTCCCTTTACTTCTGTCAGTTTCTGCTTCCTATATTTTGGGGTTATGTTGTTAGGTGCATATATGTTTATAATTGTTTTATCGTCTCAATATATATGCTCTTTTATCATTATGTAATGTCCTTCTCTGTCTCTAGTTACAATTTATGTCTTAAAGTCTATTTTGTCCAATATCAGTATAGCTATTCCAATTCTTTTTTGGTTATTGTTTACATAGAATACCATTTTCCATTCTTTCACTTTCAGCCTATTTATATCTTTGGATCTAAAGTGGGTCTCTTGTAGGCAGCATATTGTTAGATCATTTTTAAAAATCCTCTATGCTAAAGTCTCTCTTTTAATTGTAGAGTTTGAACCATTTACATTTATTGTAATGACTGAGGAGGACAGCCTTACTTCTGCCATTTTGCTATTTTTTATATGTCATACCTTTTTTATTCCTCAAATTCCTCCATTGCATTACTGCCTTCTTTTGTGGTAGACATTTTCTTCTTTACCATTTTGATTCCTTTCTTATTTATTTTACTATTTGTATTTTTTAGTTATTGTCTTGGTAGTTGCCTGAGAATGACAATTGACATCCTATTTCATAACAATCTATTTTGAGTTAATACTAATTTCAATAGTACTTAACATTGCTCTTATATAGCTCTGTCCCCCACCCCCACACTGATGTTGTTATTGTCACAAGTTGCATCTTTATACATTCTGTGCCCATCGATATAGTACTTATAATTGTTGTTGTATGTAGTTGCTCTTTAAATTATATAGGAAAAAAGAGGAGTTACAAACTACAAATACCTTAATACTGACTTTTATATTTATCTATGTAATTACCTTTACTAGTGTTTATTTCTTCTTGCTGATGCAAGTTGCTATTTAGTGTTTTCTCATTTCAGCCTGAAGGATCTCCTTGAGCATTTCTTGTAGAGTAGATCTACAAGCAATAGATTCCCCATTTTTGTTTATATGAGAAAGTCTTAATTTCTCTTTGCCTTTTGAATTATAAGCTTCTTGGATATAGACTTCTTGGTTGACCATTTTATTCTTTTAGTTCTTTGAATATGTCATATCACCACCTTCCGGCCTGCATGGTTTCTGAGGAGAAATTAGCAGGTAATCTTATTGAGGATGACTTCTATGTGAAAAGTCATCTCTCTCTTGGTACTTGTGGGATTCTACCTTTAACTTTCATCAGTTTGATTATAATGTGTCTCAGTGAGGATCTTGAGTTTTATTAAGATTCTTGAATATGTATATTCATGTTTTGCATCAAATTTACAAAGTTATGGCCATTATTCAAATATTTTTTCTGCTTATTTCTCTCTGATTGCCTTCTGGGACTCCCATTATACATATGTTGGTATATTTGATGGTATACCACAGGTCTCTTAGGCTCTGTTCATTTTTCTTTAGTTTTTTTTTTTCAGCTCCTTAGACTGGAAATCTCAACTGACCTATTTTCAAGTTTGCTGATTCTTTCTTTTGCCTGTTCAAACATCCTGTTTATTCTCTTCCATGAATTTTTCATTTTAGTTATTTTATTTTTCAGCTGCAAAATTTCTCTTTAGTTTCTCTTATAATTTCTATTTTTGTATTGATATTCTCTTCTTGTTGAATCATGGTTTCCTTTAGCTCTTTGAGGATATTTTATTTATTTTCTTTTTGGTTTTTTAATTTTGTTAATGTTTAATTTATTTCTGAGAGAGAGAGAGAGAGAGCATGAACAAGGGAGGGTCAGAGAGAGAGGGAGATACAGAATCTGAAGTAGGCTCCAGGCTCTGAGCTAGCTGTTAGCACAGAGCCCGATGTGGAGCTTGAACCCACAATCTGTGAGATCATGACCTGAGCCGAAGTTGGACGCTCAACCGACTGAGCCACCCAGACACCCCTCTTTGAGGATATTTTAAATAGTTAATTTATAGACTTTTTAAAGTAAGGACAATGAATAGTGATACAAGGAAATGATGAACACCAATTATAACTTTAGAAACACTTGCAGAAGTGGGTCCTGTGGCTGGTCCCACAAACCCTTTTGTGTTCTTTGTAGAAGATGTAACTGGTAACCACCTCAAAGAATAAATATCAACAAGGAGTGGAACTCAGTGTAGGGCATCAGTGCCCCACCAATATCTTTAGTGCAAGCTGCCCTGACTTTCATCTGCCAGCTTCTGCATCTCTATCTGGAGGATTTCTCTGGCTCCTGCAGCCTGCTTTAATCACAAGCATGGACATCTGTAAGTACCAGAGTATAAATACCCTACCCCCAATAGCAGCCCTCAGATACTTCCCCTCTTGGGGTAGGATATCACAGAAGATATCAGGATGTCACTGTACTCTATGCTGGCTCCCGGACTTCCCAGTGGAATTAACCTCCAGTTGCTCACAGTGGTAACTTGTTGATATCACCTAGTTTATTGGCTCCTTCCCTCTCTCAGTTCCTACTCCTGCAAGTGCTTCCTGGCATGAAATAAACTGCTTGCACTCAAATCCTTGGCTCAAGATCTGCTTCTTGGGGAACCCAGGCTAAGATACACCATGTCTGTCCTCCTTCCCTCAAGGAAGCTTAGTCTCTTTCTTCTGACTACTTTCCTTCCCTTTCAAGCATAAAAACAGTTGGCACTTAGATGGACATAATGTTTTGCTCATTGAGTGGCTGCCTATTGCCCTTGGAATAAAAAACCAAAACCAAAAGCCTCTTTAACACAGTCCACACACAATCCCCACCACAATCTGACCTCAGCCTCCTTCTAGTCTCCCTTAGGCCCCTGTCCACCTCACTCACTGGACCCAGCCCCACAGGCCTTCTTCTAGTTTTAGAATATGCTGTGCCATATCCTACCTCAGAGCCTTTGCACATGTTTTTCCACCTGCAATGATCTTTCCGTCATTTGCTATTTGGTGAATCATTACTTATCCTTCAGATTTTAGCTTTAAAGCCACTTAAAAAAAAAAAAAAGGCTGCCTCTAAACCCCTAATATAAACTATTTCCTTCCATTATTCTTTTTCAGAGGGCATTTTGCCTTTCTAATTTCTGTTTATATTAAATTGTCTTCGTATATTTTTGGTGTACTTATCTGATTAATATCTTTCTTTTAACCAAAGCACACAGAACTGTTGAGATGGGCCAAAAAGTCTCCAAAGCAGATGGGTGGCAGTGATGAGGCCCTGAGTGTTCAGAAGGAGGGAGGAGGATCTGCCAGGGGAACACAGAGCTCTGGGGCATGGCCTTGACTCCTGGTGATGGGGACAGTGGGATGAGGGTAGGATCAGCTTTTCCCAGAACTTTGAGAGGTATCTTCTGTCTTGACCCTACAACCTCCTCTAGCTTGTGCCTCATTTCTCTCATTTCTCTGCTCCTCTTGACAGAAAAAGTCTTCAAAATTATTCTCTTCCCCTCCTGTCTCTAATTGCTCTCTTGTCAGTTTCAAAATCAGGCTTTTGTACCCATCACTTCACTGAAAATGCCCATCAAGGCCAGCAATGACTTCCACATTGCTATATCCCATGGTCAGTGGTCACTCCTCATTCTTTCTTGACTGATCAGCAGCAGTGGACAATGTTGCTAACTTCCTCCTTCCTGAAGCACTCTCTTCCTCTTCCAGAGCACTCCTCCTTCTCTGACCACGCTTACTCCCTCCTCCTGCCTCTTGTAGGTTTAAAATGCTTCGTGTAGGGCACCTGGGTGGCTCAGTCAGTAAAGTGTCCAACTCTTGGTTTTGGCTCAGGTCATGTCTCACGGTTCGTGAGTTCAAGTCCCATATCGGGCTCTGTGCTGACAGCACCAAGCCTACTTGAGAGTCTCTCTCTGTCTCTCTCTCTGCCCCTCCCTGTTCATTCTCTCTCTCTCAAAATAAATAAATAAGCTAAAAAAATATATATACAATACAATACAATACAATACAATACAATATAATACGATACGATACGATACAATACAATACAATACAATACAATACAATACAATACAATACAATATAATGCTTCTTGTAGGTTGACAATGCACAAATCACTATCACTATCACTACCTTGGGGCTCTTCCCTGGACTCCACACTCCATGTTTAGCTGCCTGCTTGCCATCCCACTTGGATAATTGTAGATATGTCAACTTCAACATGTCCCAAACCAAACTCCCAATTCTCTATCCCCCCTACCTGCTCATCCTATATTTTCTCTACTTCAGCAGTGACAACCTCATCTGTCCACTAGCTAAGGCCAAATCCTTGGGGTGCCTCTTGATTTCTCCCTATATCCAGTCCCTCAGCGCTTAGAGTTGCTCCTGCTATTGCCTTCCTACAGTCCTCTCTCAACCTTGCAGCCTGAGTGACCTTTGAAAAGGTGAATCCAGTCATGTCAGTTCTTTGCTCAAAAACTCCAGGTACTCCCATCTACTCAGAATAAACCCAAGGTCCAAATAAGAGTGTACAAAGCCCCGCATGATCTGCCCTCATCTCCTACCCGTCTTCATTTCTCTCCCTTGGCTACAGCCCCACTGGTTTCCCTGATGGTCCTAATATATAGCAAACACATTCCTGCCTTAGGGGCTTTGCACTGTTTCTTTCCTGCCTGCAGTCTTCCCCAAAGATACTTCCAAGTCTTGCTCCTTTATTTCTTCAGATTTCTGCCCAAATGACACCTTCTCTGCAACACCTTCATCAACAACCTGATCTTGACAGCAACCCCATGTCCTCAGAATTTCTGATGCCTTTAATCTACTTTGGTTTTTTAAGGCACTTATCACCATTTAACATTTTCTATATTCAACATTCTATTTTCTCTATATTTAATAAGTTCTAAGTTCTCTACATTCTATATTCCTGTTTATTTTCCATCCTCTTTATCGAGTACAATAGGAGCTCCATGAAGATGGAAGCTAGATGTCTGGTTCACCTCTGTGGCCCTCTGGAACAGGGCCTGCAAAAGGAGTGAATGAGACTGCAAATTTTTATAGAGTAAATCAATGAGTAAGTGGATTTATTGTCATTTCTGTGCGGACCTCAGGAATATATTAAGGAACTCATCTAGTAATTAGAGTTGTGAACTGGGATTCTTTTTTTTTTTATCATTTGTTTTGTAATGAAAATATTTTGTATTTCATATGTAGCAGAGCAGCTCCCTCACTCCGATCTATTGAAAGTCCTCCCTTGACACAAGGGTTTATAAAAGAAAGAAAGAGAAAGAGAGAGAAAGGAAAGAAGAAAGGAAGGAAGGAAAGAAGGATAGACAGAAGGAAGGAAAAGAGGAAGGAAGGAAAGGAGGAAGGAAGGAAGAAAAAAAGAAAAAAGAAAGAGAGAAAAAAGTTTTGTTACTCTAACTATGGGGATGTACAAACTTTTGTATATTTACTATTGCAGGTTGTTTTGGAGACAACTATGAAGTATGTGTGTGCCAAAATTAATTCTAAGTACACTTTTCCTTAGGCTTTTTATTTTACTTATTTTTGTTAAGTAAGAACATGGCTGTATCATGGTGCTGTGCTCCAGTTAAATTTTTATGTGTCTTATTACCTGAAAAAGAAATGATGTTTTCTTTAAGAGCTGAATTTTAAGCTAAATTTACAATGGCCTTCACAAAAATGTCAGACATCGTACCTTGGGCAAAAAGAACTTGAAAGAATTGAATTTTAAAAAGCCAACATCATTGGAACCAAAGACTTTTCTATTTGAATCATTAATGCCAGTAATATAAAACTATCATCACGTAATAGTTCACAATGTTTCTTTTTTTTAAAGAATTTTTTGAAAGTAATCCCTATATCTAATGTGGGACTCAAACTCACAACCCTGAGATCAAGAGTCATCCATTCCACGGATTGAGCCAGCCAAGCTTCCCACTGTGTTCTCATGGAACCAATAGCAATCATTGTCATTTTCTTTTTCATGTGTACAGACACCCTGAAACTGAAAATGGGTGACATTATTTTTAAAAATACAGACATTTGATGTAAATAAAAAGTCATGTTTCAACTGGGATTCTAAAGAAAGCTCATCTCTGGCTCCTTGCTTACCCCTTTATATGTTTAAAGGCAGAAAAGCAAAACATTCACATCCTCGAAGATTTTATTCCTCCTCAAAGCCTGGTCTTTACTGAAGAGGGCAAAGGGGCCCTTGTTTTTCTTGCAGACATGAGTCTCTGACACTGTCTCCCTGTAGAATCTTGTAGACAGGACAGCAAGTCCTGTCCACTTGCTACTGTCCATTTTCTCCCTCTGCAAAGCCTCCAAGGTCTCCCAGCTCTGGTGTTCTATGGTTTGTTTCCGCCTGGGAAGATGGCCATGGCACTGATATTTGACCTCACTGGGAAAATATGTCAGATAAGAAGGCCCTGCTATCTCAGCAACCTTCATCTTCACCTCCATTCCCTCACACAAAACCCAATGCCAGAGTTTTGGGACAGCCTCCCTCATTGATAAAGTGTCCCGAAACTTCTCAATGAGCCCACACACTGTAACTGCAATGATAATGGGCTATATCTGGCTCACCCGGAATCATGCCCATGTTCCACAGAGTGCTATGGCTATCGGTTATCTGCTGTGCATGAATGACCAGAGGCAGAAAAAGCACAAGGAGCCTGTGCTGTCGAGAAGTGGAAGTGATTAATTTATGTCGCATGCCCCCTGGGCCGGTCTTAGCAAGTGTAAGCAGAATGTATGTTGACAGCTGCCTTGGAGTTCACACCACACCGTCAGCACTCTGCAGGAAACAGATGACTTTAGGACAGCTCTCAAGCTTGTTGACAGCTCAAGCTTTCTGATAAGGTTGTCAGAAAATGAAAAGGACAGTCCTAGGGAGTTGAGAGCTTCCTGGCCATGAATGGGATGCACCAAGTGGAGAGATGATGTCTGTCTTGTTCTCATGATGTCATCACAACCTAACACAGCACCTCTCCTCCCTGCTCAGGGATTTGGGGCCAAGGCTTATCTACAGGCATCAGTTAGGGCCACAGGAGGCAGTGGAACAAAGAGGAGGTAGGAGAGCAGCAAGGCTAACCCTTAGAAGGAGAGCCAGGACCCAAGTGTCAGAGATGATCAGAAAGAGGGAGGAATTCAGGGCAGAGAGAGAAAAATTAACAAGAAGAGATAAGATAAAGTTAAAACACGTCAAGATCAAGTAAGATTGGAGGACAGAGATACTAACTGGTCACTTTTATAAGGCTGACAATGTGATGCCTGGTGCATTAGCCTGGCTTTAAAAATGCCCAGAAGTGGAGTGCTTTCTGTGTCTTGCTGTTCACACTGCACTGTAGGCACCAGTGAGCACCTGCTTGGGAAGGCCCATTCAGAAAAACAGAGATGTTTAAGGGCCATGCTCCTCCCACCCCCACCACACATATACTGAAAATTAAAATACCTCTGTTAACATCCATGAAAAAAAAAATGAATATTCTCCTAACTTCAGTTACCTACTTTATACAACATCAGCTGGAGAATCAGAACTACTTTTAGCCGCTTTGATGTTGCTCTCTAGGCCCATTTGAGAAGAAGCCATAAAGTGTCAGCTCTCCAGTCTTTCATCTCAATATAGCCCAAGCAGTAAGCTGTATCAGGCCCATGTGGGCCCTCCACATGATCCTGTCTCTCCCGTAGAATTCAACTAGTTGAATTGCAGCAGTGGAGAAAGCCTTGTAAACTGGCTGGTTGTATAAGAAGCCCACAACTCCAATATTGCCCACTCAGCTTGCATATTCTCTTGATGGCTCCACCCCTAATCTTTTGTACTTTGATTTGAATATAGTTTTCAGTCCAACCAGAAAGAGCACTAAAAGCTCTATGTTTCCCAGTCTTCCCCTTCCTGCCCCAAAGCTCGAGACCCATTGGGCTTTGGCATCTGTCTGAAAAGATCACGTTCTCTCTACCCAGAGCGCAACACAAGAGGGAGCCTGACCTGGGTGGGGTGATTGGAGGAAACTGGATGACTTCCCAGCCTCTCATGAGTCAGGTGTTCATGGCCTCATTCTTTTGTTCAAAGTGAATTCCTGGAACATAACCCATTTTCTGATATCAATGCAAAAACACCTTCAGTGCCAAATGATGTCTTTTGGGGTCACATCCATGGACCCTCCAGCAGCCTGCTCTTCACAGTGGGAGAGGTGAGTGAGCAAAGGCAGCCGGGAGTCTGTTTCTGCAGGGCCTTCAGGGCAATGGTGAAGAGTTTTGATTTTGGGCAATGGGAAGTTATTTGTGAGTTTAAAGCAGTGACAGGCCCTGATCTGGACACTCATTTTTAAAAGGTGTTTCTGTCAGATGAGTGGCTAAGGGACTGGAGGGAATGCGCAGATGAGGGAACCTGGTGAGGAGGTGATTCATTCATTCTTTAAGTCTGTGCTGCACTCCAACTCTATGGGTGAAAGGCAGTGGGGATAAGGCTCTCTACCCTCCTGGAGCTCAAGGGGCAGAAGGAAAACAAACAAACAAAAGTAAGCACTCAAAGAAAAGAGATCAGCTCAAACTGGGATAAATGCTGTGCAGAAAATAAACCCCGTGCTATGACAGAGTGACTGAGGGGGGAGGTGATGGTCACGTGGGGAGGTTGAAGGGATGGCCTTTCTGAGGAAGTGTTGTTTTTGCCGACACCTAAATAAGGGGAATGAGTGAGTCATGTGGAAATGTGAAGTGGGGATGGGGGAGGGGTGTTCTAGGCAGGGGAAACAATGAGTGCAAAGGCCCATGTGCAACTGGGGGATGGTGAGTGAGGACTGGGGCCCAAATAAGGGTAGAGAGGTCGGCAGGGGCCATTCTTCTATGGGGATGAGGAGCCATTATAGACTTTCAAACAGAGGCACCAAGCTGCAACAAACTACAGTTCTGCGGGCCAAATCCAGGCTGGTGCCTGTTTTTTGTAAATAAAGTTTTATTGGAACCCAGTCTCACCCATTCATTTCCACATTGTCCATGGCTGCTTTCATGCTTCAAAGGCAGAGCTGTGTGTGGGGCAGAGACCACCTGGCCCACAAACCATAAAATACCTATTCTCTGGCCTTTTACAGACTAATTTGCTGACTCCTGTTCTAACTGATATTTTCAGAAGGTTATTCTGGCTGCCCTGTGAGGCACCACCATGGAGTAAGGTTATAAAATACTGCAGGACGCAGAGGAAGGTGGGGCCTTTTCTTAGCATCCGTCCTTGTTGACTGATGTTTTCTCCGACATCAGAGAGAGGGAGGATGGTGGACTCATCTCTCTGGGCGTGCATTGCCCTAAAGACAGAGACGATGCATGTGCAGAAAGTGCTGTCCGGAGTCCTCTGAACAGCCGAGCAGACTCTGCTTCGCCTGGTGAACCTTGGCAGGAGGAGTTAATCACTGCTTGTGGGGCCTCCACCCAAACCATAGCTGCCTGTCTTTTGTCTGCGGCACCTCGTCACCAATTTGGGTCTTAGAGACAGCACAAGCCAAGCAGCTGTTTCCCATTACCTGCTTGTCGCATTTCAGCAGCCCGTCATGACTGCCAAGCATGCCCACACCACTCCCAATAGAGAGCAAGAGACACTGTGAGAAAGGGATCTCATTTCCAAATTTTAGGGCAGATTGGTTTTGTTTTATTTGTTGAGAAAAAACATCAAATAAGTAAAATAGTTGAGCATTGTGTTAAAAAACTAACCCCAAACATCTGGGTTCTTTGTACCATGGGAGCTTATTTTCATTCTTTTGGTTGTAACTGATAAATATTCACAGAATAATTGAGTTAGTACATTTTTTAGAAGGAAAACCATCCGTGTTATATAAAGAAATGGTGAAGAGGAAGGCAGGGATGAGAGAAGATTCTGGGTGACACAGCAGCAGTCTCTTGTAGCTCACTATAGGTGGGAGGTCAGAATGTACTTCAAATTTATTTTGACAAGCATTTACTAATTTTTATGCTTTAAGTTTATTTATTTATTTTGAGAGAGGGAGAGAGACCGCAGGAAGGGAAAGGGGCAGAGAAAGAGGGAGAGAGAATCCCAAGCAGGCTCCACACTGTCAGCACAGAGCACGATGCAGGGCTTGATGCCATAATGTGAGATCATGACCTGAGCTGATATCAACAGTTGGTTGCTCAACCGACTGAGTTACCCAGGTGCCCCTCAACAAGCATTTATTGAGCACCTATTCTTTGCCAACTGCTGCCAAGTGCTGGGGAATCTGAGTTAAATAAAATGAGGTTTCTGCTGTCTGGGGCCTCACAATCTGGCAACAAACAAAACAGTGGCAATATGATAACAAAAATGAAGCACTTACAATAGCCCTTTCATCCCTACAACATCCCTCTCACATGAGTATCATCATTCCAATTTTAAATTGAGATTTGAAGCATAAATGCTGGAGTTGGGATTTGAAACCATATCTGTCTGCCATTAGAGTCTTTTGCTGCCTCTCAGATTGGTAGGACTAGACCAGTCAGTGTAACATCTGGAAAGGTAGGTTTCAGCATAGGAACAAAAGGGGCTACTTTGGAAGGTGATGAGCTGTGTGTGAAGGGCAGTGTGCAAATAGAAGCATATGGAGGCATGGCTAGATCCAGAGCCTCAGAGGATATTGTCAGAAATTAGTCCTTCTCCACATTTTGTCTCCACTTTCCCCTAGTTTGGCTTCCATATCCAGTAGGCCTTTCCCCATGGAGTGGCCAGGGTGCCCCTAGGAGCTCTATCTGCTTAGAAGCCTCAACAGAGAGAGGGCAATTTTTCCCAATAGTTCCAGAAAAAGTCCCAGGATGAACTCTGGCCTGGCACACGTCACATGACCATCTCTGAGCCAATCCCTGCAGCCATGAATGTAGGGCTCTTACTAAGTAAACTTATCCAGTCATATGGACTGAGGGCAGTCCCAATCCCCATCTTCTGAGGTCCCCCATTGCAGCTCCTCCCAATGATACAAAGGTACTGGCTCTTTGGGACCTTCTGATGGGAGGTCATGGTTGTTCAACAGGCTTGGTTAGTCACTCACTATGTGACTTTGAGTAAATACCACCCACTCTTTGAGCCTCATCCATAGGTAGGTATTCATCACACCTTCCTTGCTGGCTGAAGGCATGCTCACCACAGTGCTTGGCCACGAAATGATGCTCAAAAAGCCCAGGGAGGGACTTATATGAGAAGAGATAGGGGGCAGAGTGGGTTGGAGCAGGATAATCTTAGGACCAGGATGCAGGGATGGGTAAGATATGGGTGGATGGCCAGTGATTTGGCCAAGCTGGCAGTCATTAGGCCAGGTCTGAATGCACGATAGATGCTGGGTTTCCATATTGAGCTCCTGGACTAGAAGCCACTCAGACAAGGTTGTTTGTAAAGGCCAAGCCAAGCCTGTTTCCCTCTTTGGCTTCTCAAGCTCCAGCCAGATCATCAGAAAGCAGCGTTCCCAGAATGAATTGGCCCAGCTCCTTACAGAAATGCTGCCAGAAAAGGACAATTAGCTACGGGCCTTTGGCTTTCATAGGGGTCTGCATTAGACACAGCTGGAGTGGGAAGACAGGCACACTCAGGGTCTGCTTTGTGGCCCCTTAGAGGGAAGGTGGGGCTGTGTGGCAGAGCAAGCATGAGACTGCAGCCAGCCTGTGTGCTGGCTCTGCCCATCCAGCCTCTGCCCATCACAGGCTCTGTGACCCTGGGCAGGACCTCACTCTTCTCATCTGTAGTTCAAGGGGGATGACAATAAAAATTGTATCTGCCTCAAAGGTTTGTTGTAAGGATCACACATATTAGTTCAAGCCATTTTTACAGGTCAAAAAATGTTGCTGTCAGCAATTTCATATGGTTCAGCCTAAAATTCTTGACCCAGATTATGTGTTAACCATTGACCTATTCCTAAAATTCTTGACCCAGAGCATGTGTTAACCATTGACCTATGCTATCCATGGCTCTCACAACCATCATATGGGGAGGGTACTGCCAGGCCTGCATTACAGGCCAGAGAGGGGAAGAGCAGCCTAGGCAGTGTCATGGGCACCATCATGAAGCCTGTGCTCCATGCCAGCCAGTAGGAAAATCGAATGTCAGAGAGGGAGCTCCCCCTCAGGGGTCATGCAGACAGAGCTGGGCCTACAACCCAGGGCCATCAAGTTTTCTTTCTTATACATTGCTGGCGCCTGCAGCGGGATCGTTTCTAGAAGACAGGATCCTTCATTCTGACCAGCATCCCTTAGATGAGGATCTAGGTGACAAATGTCTCTCAGAAGTCAGTGCCAAGGAACACAAATCTGTCCCTTCTAATGAATCGGTATGTTTCCTTTAATCAGAGAAGCCTATGAGGACAGGGCAAGATAGCTGGGTTGGGTTTCTGGAGCAGGTGAACTTTTATTATCTTTATTGTGGGGTATATATGTATTACTTAACATTGCATAAAGTGCATCATGTGAACCACTCCCTTGCTACTCAAAATGTGGCCTGTGGACCAGCAGCAGTGGCATCCCCTGGGAGCGTGTCAGACATGTAGAATCTCCAGCTCCTCTTGAGATCTGCTGAGTCCAAATCTGCATTTTAGCAAGATGGCCAGGTAACTCGTAGGCACATTTCACACTGAGGTGTCCTGCACCTTGGCATTTAGCCTCCACCACATCCAGTGAGATAAAGATTCTTTTCCCCATTTTTAAGTAGTCAGTTTATCAAGGTGAAGCCACCTGACTCATGCCACACAGCTAGGGTTCTGACTGGGTCTGGAGCCTGCACTGTTACCACTGCCCAGCCTCTGGAAAGTAGGAAGAAATGTCGTGAGCAAAGGCCTAGGGCAAGAATGAAAACCTTGGGACAAACAGATTATCAACAGTGTTTCTTGGCCAACTTAAAGCTCTGGGCACCTTTCCTAGAGATTCAAGGAACTTAGACTCCTAGATGCTCAAGTTCAGATGACAGTCTGCAGCCTCAGAATCAAATGCTATTGTAGGGACAGGCTTTGGGGTCAAAGCAAAACCACCAGCTGAACATCTTCAAGCTGATATAAACTTGCTGAGCCTCAGTTTCCTCACTTGTAAACAGGGCCAAGGGTATCCACTGTGTCAGATTCCTGGGAAGATAAAACAATCTCATGACATTAAATTCCTTCATCCAGTGCGTGACAAACACCATAATAAATGTTAACTAGAATTAATCAATGAACCCACGTGCACACACACACACACACACACACACACAGAAGGGAACCCTCTTAATCATAGCGTGGAGTTACCAAACTAGTCACAAGTAATTTGAAACTGATGTAATGTGCTGAAATTTCTCCCATGAAATGGAAACTGGGCAGCCAAATGGTCAGGTGAAAAATATGACCCTGCTCTTGAGGTCACTTGGTGGACGGAGTCCAACCCCATGGGGTTCCTGCTCTTCCCAGGACATTTTTGACTGTCTTTGCCTGGTTTGGTATCAGGATCATACTAGCTTTTAAAAATGAATTGGGAAGAGTTCTCTCCTTTTGATGATCAGTTTTATGTGTTAGCCTGGCTAGGCTGCAGTACCTAGTTATTTGATCAAACACTAGGTGTTGCTGTGAAGATATTTTTTAAAGTTTATTTATTTATTGTGGGAATGAGCGCTGGGTGTTATATGGAAACCAACTTGACAATAAACTATTTGTAAAAAAAAAATAGTTCATTTATTTATTTTGAGAGAAAGAGAGTTCAAGAGCCCAGGGGAGGGTTAAGGTAGAGAAAGAGAAAGAGAGAGAGAATCCTAAGAAGCCTCCACACCATCATCCCAGAGGTGGGTGTGGGGTTCGAACTCATGAACTGTGAGATCGTGACTTGAGCTGAAGTCAAGAGTCGGATATTTAACCGACTGATTCACCCGGGTGCCCCATGCTGTGAAGATATTTTGTAGATCTGATTAACATTCATAATCAGATGGTTTTAAAGAAAGGAGATTATCCTAGATCATCTTTGACATCAGTTGAAAGGCAGAGCTGAGGTTTCTTTGAAGGAGAAGAAACTCTGCCTGTGGACTGCAGCTTCAGTTTGTGCCCAAATCCTGACAGCCTGCCCTACAGATTCCAGATTTGCCTAGACAGCCTCTACACACATGGAAGCCAATTCCCTGCAATAAATCCATATACATACAGAGAGACAGAAACATATGGTTCTGTTTCTCTGGTTGAAATCCTAACCGATACAAATTTTGGTACCAGAAGTAGTTCTGGGGGAATACAATCTGAAGGAAGAGTTATTTTCATTGGTTCTGGGTTTTCCAAAGTTGGTTCTCTAATGTGATTGTATTTAAGAACATGAACAACTGTTTTCAGTGGTAGAGGATACTGGTAGACCATGGTATGATGTGGCAATACAGATATGCAAAATATGACCGTTGCATAATACAAGGAAAAGTATGTCTGGAATACAAGAGATCCATTAGGCTGTCTCTTAATAATACCACACCATGTGATTAAAGTAAATGGAAAAATTACAAAAATCCAATTCAGGTAGAATTACCAGTGGCCCAAACCATTCAGGAATGAAGGTTTGGGTCACCCCACTTAATAAAGAACCATGACCAGCTAAGGGCAAATGGAATGTGGAATGTGTAGTAGAAGTACATCATTTAAACACCAGCTACAATTAGCTGACCAGTTGTGGAAATGGGAGCTATAATAGTTATGAGTATTTCTTCATCATTTTGTTATGAATATGTTTGTGTAGATCTATTATGCAAATATTTTTGTTTTAGCTATGGGTCCACCTCCTTTATCCACTTACCATCTAACATAAGATGTATTAATAATGGTTAACTTTATATCACAGTATTTAGGTGACAGGAAATCAAGGGGGAAAGAACATCACTCAGTGACTTTGCATTGTCTTCTGGGGAAACGGTTAGTATATTTTCAGTTGTATACAGAACAGTTATATCGGGGCACCTAGTGGCTGTGTCCATTAAGTGTCTGACTCTTGGTTTCAGCTCAGAGCATGATCTCATGGTTGTGAGATTGAGTCCTGTGTTGGACTCCACACTGACAGCATGAAGCCTGCTTGGGATTCTCTCTCCCTCTCCCTGCCCCTCCCCAGCTCGCGTGTGCATGCTCTCTCTCTCAAAATAAATAAATAAACATTAAAAAAAGGAGTAGTTACAATATGTTGTATGAAGCTATGATGTAGCTTTTTTTTTTTTTTTTTTTTGTAGATTGTGTATGGTTTAAGGAAATGTGTATGGGTGCCAAGCTGACGGGGTGATTGTGATGATGGTCAGTCCATCTGTCAGCTCGGCTAGGCTTTAGTCCCCAGTTGCTCCTTTAAACACAAATCTAAGTGTTGTCATGAAAGTGTTTTGTAGATTGATTATCATTCATGATTCATTCAGTTGACTTTAAGCGAAGGAGATTATTTTACATTATCTGGGTTGGCCTGATTCAATCAATAGAACTGTTATAGAAGCAGTACTATGGTTTCCCTGAAATTTCCCTGAGACTCTGCCTGTGGACTACAGCTTCATGTCATAGCCAAGAGCTCCAGCCAGCCCTTACTGACTACCATGCTCTGGGTGTCAGAGTGCCTATCCAGCCACCACAATAGCGTAGGCCAAGTCCTCGCAATAAATCCATACATTTATTGGATTCTATTTCACTGATTGAATTCTGGCTGATACACACCTCTTCTATTTTCAGGGAGGTTGTGTAGAATTGGTATTGCTCCTTCTTTGAATGTTTAGTAGTTTCTCCAATAAAACTATCTGAGCCTGGAGTTTTCTTTTTTGAGTTTTTAAAATTATATATTTGATTTCCATATAGTTATAGGGCTATTGAAATTATTTCATATTGAATGAGTTGTGGTAGTTTGTGTTTTTCAAGGAATTGGTCCATTGTCTAATTTATGTATGTAGATCGCACTATTCCCTTATTCTTTTGATGAGTGTGGGGAATGTAGTATTATCTTCTGTTTCCAAATGTTGATAATTTGTGTCTTCTTTTTCCTCTGTCAGTCTTGCTAGAGGCTTGGCAATTTTATTTATCTTGTTCATTTGTTTCATTGGTTTTCTCTATTTTTAAATACCTCCCCCCGCTGAGTTTTATTGAGATATAATTGACATATAACATTATATCCGTTTAAAGTGTTCAACATGATGATATGATGTATAGATATATGGTAAAATGACCCCCACGATAAGTTTAGTTAATGCCTATCATCTCACATAGTTTTAATTGTTTTCTTGTGATGAGAACTTAAGATCTGCTCCCTTAGCAACTTTCAAATATACAATACAATAATGTTAGCTATAGTCACTATGCCATATATTACATCCCCAAAACTTATTGATCTTAGGACTGGAAGTTTGTACCTTTTGACCATCTTCACCCATTTCCCTACTCTGTACGCTGGCAACTACCAATGTGTTCTGTTTCTGTGGGTTTGGTTTTTTATAAGATTCCAAATTCCACATATAAGTGAAATCATATGATATTTTTCTCTCTCTCTCTGACTTATTTCACATAGTATAATGCCCTCAAAGTCCATCTATGTTGTTGTAAATGACAATATTTCCTTCTTTTTTATAGCTAAACAATATTCCATTGTATGGGGTGTATATCACATTTTATACATATATATATACATATATCCTCTGTGTGTATGTGTGTATGTGTGTGTGTGTGTGTGTGTGTGTGTGTGTGTGTAAACCACATGTTCTTTATCCATTCATCCATTGACAGACACTTGGTTATTTCCATATCTTGGCTGTTGCATGTAATACTGTAATGAACATGGGAGTGGATATATTTCTTTGAGAGTGGTTTCATTTCTTTCGGATATATACTCAGAAGTGGAATTGCTGGATCATAGGGTAGTTCTATTTTTAATTTTTTGAAGAACCTCCATACTGTTTTCCACAGTGGCTGCACCAGTTGACATTCCCACCTATAGTGCATGAGGGTTCCCTTTTCTCCACATCCTCACCAACATTTGTTACTTCTTGTCTTTTTCATCCTAACCATTCTGACTAGTGTGAGGTGACATCTCATTGTGGTTTTAATTCGCATTTCTCTGATCATTAGTGATGTTGAGCACCTTTTCATGTTGTCTGTTGGTCATTTGTATGTCTTCTTTGGAAAAATGTCTGTCTGTTGAGGTCCTCTGCCCATTATGAAGCCAGATTGGTTGTTTGCTATTGACTTGTATGAGTTCTTTGTTTATTTTTCTTATGAACCCCTTATCATATAATATGATTTGCAAATATTTTTTCCCATTTGATAGGTTGCCTTTTTACTTTTTGATGGTTTCTTGTGCTGTGCAGAAGCTTTTTAGTTTGCAGTAGCTCTACTAGTTTATTTTTGCTTTTGGTGTCAAATATAAAACATCATTGTCAAGATTGATGCCAAGGAGCTTACCCCCTATTTTTTTTCCTATGAATTTTATAATTTCAGGTCTTACATTCAAGTCTTTAATTCATTTTGAGTTGAATTTTGTGTGTGATATAAAATGGGGGTCCTGTTTCACTCTTTTGCATATGGCTGTCCAGTTTTCCCATTTATAGAAGAAAGTGTCCTTTCCTCATTATATATTTTTGGCTTTGTCATAAATTAATTGACCATACATACATGGTCATTATTTCTTTGGCTCTCTATTCTGTTCCATTGACATATGTGTCTGTTTTTATGCTTACACCATACTATTTTGACACTATAATTTTGTAATATAGTTTGAAATCAAGAAGTGTGATATACATTTTCTCTATTTTTAATCTCTTTGATATCTGCTACTGATTAATTTATTCCTTTTTTTTTGCTTTACTTTGCTCTTTTTCCTAAGTTCTTGATATGAAAGCTTAGATTATTGATTTGAGAATTTTCCTCTTGTATAAATTGTGCATTTAATTCTACAAATTTCCTTCTCAGCACTGTGTTAGCTCTTTCCCATAAATTTTGATATGTTGTGTTTTTGCATTCAGTTCAATGTACTTTTATTACCCTAGAGACTTCTTCTTTAACCTATGGATTGCCTGGAAATGTGATTTTAGTTTCCAAGTGCCTGGAGCTGGTCGTGTTATTTTTCTGTTACAGATTTGTAGTTGATTCCATTGTGGTCAGGGAATATATTCTGTATGATGTCAGTTCTTTTAAATTTGTCGAGTTTATGGCCCAGGATATAGTCTATCTTGATATACATTGTATGGGCACTTGAAAATAATGTGTATTCTGCTGCTGGTGGTGGAGTGTTGGTTGGAGTAACGTTCTTCTACATCCTTGCTGAGTTTCTGTTTAGCTGTCTAGCCATCATTGAAAAGGGGATGTTGAATACTCCAACTATGATTATGAACTTGTTTACTTCTCTTTTCAATTCTATCATTTTTTGCTTTACATATTTTGCAGCTCTCGTTTGGTACATACACATTTAGGGTTGCTGTGCCTTCTAGGTGGATTGATTCTTTTATCATATAATGTCCCACTCCACTTCTGGTAATTTCCTTTCTCTTGGAGTCTACTTTACAAGACATTAATGTAGACACTCATGCTTTGGTTTAAGTAATGTTTTCATGTTGTATCTTTTACTTTCAACTTGTCTATATGATTATATTTGAAGTGAGTTTCTTACAGACAGCACAGCATTAGTTTCTGTTTTTTAATCTACTCTGTCAATCTCTTGTCTGTTAATTCATACAGTTAGGTCATTTAAATTTAATGTAAATGATGATATTATAGGCCTTAGGTCTGCCATTTTATTTTTTCTTTGCTTATTTATTTTCTGTTTTCAATTTATTTGTTTGCTCTTTTTGACCTGTCAGTGGCTTACTTAAACATTTTTTTAGAATTCCATTTTGATTTATCAATAGTGTTTTTGAGTGTATCCCTGTATAGATTTTTTATTGTTTGTTCTAAGTGTTGAACTGTACACACAAAACTTACCAGTCTATTGATGTCATCATTTTACTAGTTGAAGTATAGAAACCTTAGTGCCCTTTATGTCTCTTCACTCTCATTTATTTATGATATATATAACATATATAATATAACTTTCTAAAATGTTTCTTATGTAGACATATAGAACCAGAGGAACGAGTGTTATAATTTATGCCTCACCCACCAGATATAGTTTGAGAAACTCCAGAGAAGAAGGATAGACTATTTGATTTACTCATATTTTTGCTTACTGTGCTCTTTCTCTTTTTCCTGATGATTCAAAGTGATTTTTGTTATTATTTTTATTACCTTTCTGTTTAAAGGACTTCATTCAGCCATTCTTTTAGGGTAAATATGCTGGTGACAAATCTCTTAGTTTCCCTTCATCTGAGAATGACTTGATATCCTCTTCATTCCTAAAGAATACTATCACTGGTTATCAGATTCTAGGTTGCTGTTTTCTTTCAGCTTTTGAAAAATACTACACTGCTTGTCTGACTTCCATTGTTTCTGATGAGAAATATGTGGTCTTCAAATTCCTCTTTCTTTATAGGTAAAGTATGGTTTTCCTGTGATGGCTTTTAAGATGTTTTTCTTTGTTTTTAGTTTTCATAAGTTTGTGATGTGTCTTATTATGGATTTCTTTGGGTTTATCTTACTTGACATACCCTAAGCTTTTTAAATCTACAGGCTTACTTCTCTTGCCAAACTTGTGAAGTTTTCAGCTATTATTTCTTTTCTTTCCTTCCCACTTTATTTAGGCATAATTGGTATACAAAAACCCTGCACAAAATTAATGTGTATAATTTGGTGAGTTTGAACATATGTATACACTCACATTACCATCACCCTAATCAAGGTAATAAATATATTGATCACTTCTAAAAATTTCCTTCGGTACCTTTTTTGTCGATTTGTTTGTCTACCTACTTGTTTTGTGGTAAGAACACTTAGCATGAGACCTGCCCTCTTAACAAATGTTTGAGTGCATAATGTCCCCTCATTTCTTCTAGTGCTTATTCAGCCCATGCCCATTGCCCACCCCTTCTGGAACTCTGATGACACAAATGTTGGATCTTTTGTAATAGTCCCACAGATCCCTGATGCTCTGTCCTCTTCTTTCCCTGTTTATTTTCTCTCTACTGTTCAAATTGGGTAATTTCTGTGGTTCTATCTTCCAGTTCACTGATTCTTTCCTCTGTCTCCTCCATTCTCTGCCAAGTCCACCTGAGCTTCTTATTTAGTTTATTTTGGGTTATTTTATTGTATTCAGGACTTAAATTTCTAAAATTTCCATTGGTTTTCCTTTATATTCTCTATTGCTTTGTCAAGGCTTTCTATTTATTCAGTTATTTCAAGTTTATTCATAATTGCTTGTTGAAGCATTTTTAATCATGGCTATTTTAAGACCTTTGTCAGATAATTCTAACATCTTGGTGCTGGCATCGACTGATTTTTTTTCATTCATTCAATTTGAGATCATCCTGTTTCTCGGTATAAAGGGTGATTTTATTTTTGTATTTTTAAGCCTTCTGTTTAGCTGGATTTCTTTGACACCATTTCCACAGGAGAAGTGGGGGGCAAATCCTCATTACTGACAATAGGAGCTAGAAGTCCAGGTTTCCCACTCGCCTCTATTGAAACCCAAGAGGAAGGTTCCTCATTACTGCTGGGTTGAGATGAGAGTCCTGGCTCCCCATGGGTCTCTATTGACACTTTGTGGAAGTAGCCCCATTACTGCTGGAAGATGGTGAAAGCCTTGACTCCCCACTAGACCTCCTTTGACACCACCTCAGTGGAGAGTGGGGGGAATACCTTATTAGTCCCAGATGGAGGTAGAATTCCAGGCTCCCTACTGCAGTGGCAGCAGGGAGGCATTAATGGCCAGCAGAGATGAAAGTCCCAGATCCCTCCATGGCCTTCTCTGACATCACCCCAGCAGGGATGTTGGGATGCCTTGTTACAGCCTCACAAATGTCAAAGTCTAGCTCCCTTTTACCTTTTTCTGGCATGGTTTCTGTGATGTTTAACTAAGGTAGAGCAGTAATTGTCTAAAAGTTTTCTGTCTCGCTAAGCTTTCTTTTCCCTGGTCATGGGTCTAGAAAGAGCAGGCTTTTTTGTTGGGGCTTTTTTGTTTGTCCTGATTGGTGTTTCCAAGTCACCAGCTTCTTCTGCTCTAAGTTTCTTTCTCGGACATTTTGATTCCTGTCTGAACGTGGGTCATCTGTGCCCATGTCATAGCACAGCTATCTGTGCCCACACCATAGCAGCACTGTGAGGCCCCCTGGAAGACCACGTGGGTGCTGTCTGCCCCAGGGGGCCTCCTGAACGTGGACAGAGATAACCATGGTTTACAGACAGGAACACAACATGGATAATGGGGGTGGGGAGGCAGGGGATGAGTCATTTGTACTTTCTTCAGGTGTGTTTTTGGTGTTTAAAAAGTGATTTTTTTCATCATGTGTCCAACCTTTATTATTTCTTTTGTTGTTGTCATTATGAAGAGTTCACAACCATTCTATGAAAAACGAGAAACTAACATTGAGGAACAAGAAGAAATTAACCTAAATCTCACCACCAGAGAGAAGAACTATTAACTTTTTGGTTTATGTCTTGTGGTCATTTGTTTTGAATATGTATACACATGTGTAAATATATGTGCATCTATTTCTAAAGTAAAATAGAATAACATTGAGCATAGTTTTTCAGTTTAGTATTTTATTTTTTAAATATTTCTTTGTTTAGAGAGAGAGAGAGAGAGCACAAGCAGGGGAAGTGGCAGAGTGAGAGGAGAGAAAGAAACCCAAGCAGGTTCTGTGCTATCAGTGGGGAGCCCGACTCTGGCTAGAACCCACGAACCATGAGATCATGACCTGAGCCGAGATCCAGGGTTGAATGCTTAACTGACTGAGCCATCCAGGCACTCCCAGTTTTATATTTTAAAGTAATTTCATACTAACAAAAAGTTGCAAGAACAGTACAAGAAATTCCCATATTCCCTTCACCCATATTCACCAAATGTTTTCACGTTGCCCATTTCCTTCATCCCTCTTCTCTTTCTTCCAGTCCCTTTTCTCTTTAGTGCTAAATATTTCAGTGTCTATTTTCTAAGAAAAAGAGCATTCTTTTGCATAACCACAGTACAATTAACATGGTTTCAATAATATTATCCAGTCTACAAACCAATGTGCAAATAGTGCCAATTGTCCCAATAATATTTGTTTAGCATTTGTTTTTCTGGTCCAGTATCCATTCTGGAATCATACACTGTATTTAGTTTTCACATCTATTTAGCTTTCTTTAATCTGGAGCCACTCCTCAGCCTTTCTTTGTCTTTCCTGACTTCAACATTTTTAAACAGTACAGGCCAAGGTGTTTCACAAAATGTCACCCAATCTGGGTTTGTCTGATCTTTCCTCCTGGTCAGACTCAGATAATGCCTTTTAACAGGAATATCACCAAAGTGATATTGTGTCCTTCTCTATGCATCTTATCAAGAGGCACTTAATGTTAGTTGGTTCTATTATTGGCAATGTTAACTTTTATCTCTTGGTTAAAATGGTGTGTTCCAGGTTTCTCTTCTGTAAAGTTACTATCTTCTCCTCTGTATTAGTAGATAATTTGTGGTGTGATACTTTCAGATGATATAAATATCCTCCATCTCATCAAATATTCATCCATAAGTTTTATAATCCATTGCCTGAATCAGTTGCTACTGTGATGCTTGCAAAAAGGTTATTTTCTCATTTCAATACTGTATTTTACATTTATTAGTTGATATTCTATTATAAGGATGTGGTTTCTTTTTATGTACTTTTTTTCACTAAGAAATTTTAATGCCTGTTGGAATATCACAATGAATATCACAGTGTATTAACTACCTAGAGTTATCACAGACTCCACAGGTTAAGGGCACAACCTCCAACAAGACTGTCCTCACTTCAGATGGGTCCCCCCATCATCCATTATTTTGGCCAACTAACTGCAAATTTAGGAGGTTCACATGACCCCCCAAGGTTTGATCATTTGCTAGGAATACTCCCAGAATTCCATAAAGTGCTATATTTATGACTATGGTTGTGTTATGAAGGCTGTAGATCAGGACCAGCCAAAGAAAGAGACACACAGAGTGAGATCTGGGAGCACTTCTTTCCTACAAGTCTTGATGTTATCTGCCTGGTGCCAAGTCTTACGCTGAGTTAGGCGATAGAGGTACAAGTCAGATGTGAGGAGCAGACCTGCTGCTGGTCAATGAGAGGGAGGGAAGACCACCCAGGTAGAAGGAGTAGCATTGCAAAGATGCAGAGGCATGTGGTGGAATTCTTTGGCACGATCAGAACATCGGTTGGAACATTATATATAATGCTGGGTGAGAGTGTGATGAAGAATGAAGCTGTGCACTGAAGTTTGCACCTTGGTCTGTGGGCCAGGGAGGAGCAGAGTGTGTGAAAGAAAGCGAGCAGGGCAGTGACAGGATCATAGCTATGCGACATAATTAGCTCTCTGCACATCATGGAGGATGGATTGCAAGGAGAGGAGGCTCAGAGACCGCAGCAGGTTTGACGATAAAAGGCTGGAGGTGATGAAGAGCACAAACTAAGGTGGGAGCCATGGGCATGGAGAGCAAGGATGGGTCAAGGGGAGGGGAGGTGTTCCAGGAGGGACATCAAGGAAACCACACTGGGGTGTGTGAGCTCTCCCCTGGTTCTGGGTCCCTCTGGTTAGAAGCCTTCTCATTGGCATCCATCTTAGAAGCCAGTGTGCCTCCTCTTCCCATTTTACCTGCTTGATAATTTCCCCAAACAGATAAGCCTAAAGAAACCTACACAGAGGCACATTGTAATTAAATTTCTGAAAACCAAAGATAAAAATCTAGAAACTAGGTCAGATGCAGTGTAGCTGATTTACAGAGTTAATAATAACTCCACAAGTGTGCACAGAGCAGCAAACTCTTCATTAATGTGCTATTTTTGCCAGGTTTTTGGTATCAAAGTTATGCTGGTTTCATAAAAGGAACTTGGAAGCTTTCCTTTTTTCTCTGTGCACTGAAATGCTTTAAATAGCACTGAAGTTATCATTTCTCTAAGGATTTGGTTGAGTTCACTTATGGGGCTGGTAATTTTTTTTCTTTTTACATCTTTATTAATATGTGCCTATGAAACTGTCACCACAATCAACATGACCTTAGATCTTACACAAGTGACTTGACCAGGATCATATATCAGGTGGGTGACATCCCTTCCCCAAATTTCCTTGTGCCCATTTGTAATCCACTCCTCCTCCACTCTTGTCCCTAGGCAACCCTGACCTGCTTTCTCCTGTTATAAACTCCTATTTCCAATATTATAAACATAGTTTGCATGTTCTAGAATTTATGTAAATGGAACCAAACAGTATGTACTCTTTCTCCATTTGGCTTCCTTCACTCAGCCTACTTATTTTGAAATACACCCATGTTATGTGTATCAATAGTTCATTCATTTTTATTGCTGAGTAGAACTCCATTGTATGAATACACCACAATTTGTGGTGTATTTACCAGGTGAGTGGCATTTGGGTTGTTTTCAGTTGGGTGCTATTATAGATACAGGTGCTCTAGACATTCATATAAAAGTCTTTGTGTGGGCATATGTAACTTAGGAGTATATTGGGTCACATGATAAGTGTATATTTAACTTTATTCTTTAGAAATTCTGTTGAATTCTGTTTTCTTAAGTTTATTTATTTATTTTGAGAGAGAAAATGAGCAGGGGAGGGGCAGAGAGAGAGGGAGAAAGTGAGAATCCCAAACAGGCTCTGCACCATTAGTGCAGAGCCCAATGCAGGACTTGAACTCACAAACCATGATCTCATGACCTGAGCTGAAATTAAGAGTCAGATTCTTAACTGACTGAGCCACAAGGTGCCTCATAGGTGCATATTTAGCTTTTTAAGAAACTGCCAAGCTGTTCCCAAGTGACTGTTCCACTTAGAACATTGTGCAAGAGTCCAGCCACTCTGTATCCTCACCAACACCAATAATGAGTTTTGAGTGGTTACGGTTTGGCAACTTTCTCAATTTCTTCTCTTTATCTAAGGCTTGTATTGCCTAGACAAATGTGATGGAGGCATAACTCAGGTACTGATGTTTCATTGCAGAGTAGGGGTGGGGAGTACAGATTGAGGAAAAACTGAAAGGGAACCAGGGAAGGAGAGAAAACAAACACAAGGGGGTACATTGCTAAGCTAGTCACAAGCACAAGAAGACACAGCAAGTCACTCAGCCATGTAGTGTCTCTGGAGAAGCCATATGGAACTGGAACATCTTGGAAGGGTATATGGTTAAGGAAGGAGAGGATGATTTTCCATCTCCTGTCTTTCTTGGTTCAAAGTTACCCCCATGGAGCCTTAACTCCCCTGAATATGTAGTATAACCTATTTAGCCTTTAGACAGCTGCTGGGGAAACCATATCTGACACGCCACAGCATAAAATGGGCACCCTGGGGCACAGTGCTTCATCTGAGTCTAGAAACAAAAGCCTCTGAGTGTCCAGTCAGGCTGGACCAAGACATCTATAGTAGAAGATGAGGGGAGGCTGTGCTAAGGCCTCAACAGGACCCTGTGGGAGGCTGAGCCCACAGCAGTCAGGAGGTGAACTGGCAGCGGGGCCAGGGCTCCACTGAGCAAGCCATAAGGCTGAAGTGGTGCTGCAGCCAATGCAAACCTGGAGACATCTGTCAGCTGGGTGGGTACAATCTTTTGAGAGAGTTTATAGCTGTTAGCTCCTCTGATCGCTGACATAGCCTGGGGATGTAGGCAGGGATTTATAGCCCTGCATTTCAGATGAAGAAAGTTAGGTCTTATGCACGCAACTTGCCCGGGATTGTACATCAGGTGGGTGAGACACTTGGGCCTCTGTTTGGACACAGTGCTCTTTCCATGTGCTATACAGATGCCCGGTATTCTAAGTTGTACATTTTGGAGACTGTGTCTAATTTGGGGAACCTTCCAGAAGACAGAGAAGCACATTCCAAATCCTGTGTTTGGGTGGGGGTTTTTTGTTGTTTTGTTTTGGTTTTGAGGTGGGTTTTTTTGGCCACTTTGGGAGAGTGAAGGAGCAGTAGGTCCAGATAATGAGGCTGTCAGGGGAAAGAGGTTTGGGAATCTGGGAATCTAGTCCTAATTTGTGTGACCTTGGGCTAATGATTGTTCCCCTTGGACCTCTAAGTCAGCAAACATTTGGTGAGAGGATATGCACTGTGTGCTATACATCGTGCCAGTTGTGGGGAATATCAAAGTGAGTACCCCTTGTCCTAATGAAATTTCTACTCTGGACTCTGCCCTACATTCATGCCTCCTGTCAAGTGGGGGAGTCTCTTTCTCCTTTCCCTTGAATCTGGGATGATAGGGGAATATTGATCTGGTCTGTGACTATAACCTCTTACGCTGGGACCTTACCACTGCCGCATGAAGATGCTCAAGCTTACCTAAAGAATGATGAGAGATATAGGTCAGGCCATTCCTATCAGCCCAGCTGGTAGTCAGCCAATCCCTAGAAGCAGAGCCAGCCTACTGGCCTGCAGTTAACCACAGATACATGAGAGATCCAGTAAATACTAGAACTGCCTACCTGAGCCCACCCTATACTACCGACCCACAGAATTGTGAGCTAAATAAATTATTGTGGTACTAAGTCACTGATTTTAAGCTGTTTTATTATAAAGCAACAGCTATCCAATACAATGGGTAAAATGATTAGCACAGTAATCACAGTTTAATTAATGGAGATGATGATGATGATGATGGAGGGGGTGGCAGTATCCATGCTCAGGCCACTATTGAGAATAGAAGAAAAGGTGGCTTCATGACTTCCGCCCCAAAGGAGCTTATGGCATGACATTATTCACAAGAAAAAAAAGCAACTTCCAACAAATTCCTACTCACTTATTTATTCTTCAAGGTCTTGACCAATTATAAAGACCTCAAGCCCTGCTTAGAAGATTTGACTTTGTGTCCACTATGAAGATCCACCAACAGATTCTAGGCTGGGAGTATGGGATAAGGGCTATTTTAGAAAGATAGTGCAGTGATCAAAAAGGGTCAGGGAGAGATGGCCTGAGGGAGGGAAAAGGACAATGTCAACCTCCTCCTTCCGCCTTTTATAGCACCCATGACCCTTAGAATAACTCTGACTTCTCAGACTCCACAGAGCCTGATGCAATTGACCCTCCATCTACTTGAATCTTTCTCCCCCAATTCTCACTTTGCTCCACCCACTGGTTTCTCTTAGTCCTTTGAACATACCCTAATTCATCCTTCCTCAGTGCCTTTACACATGCTATTCTGTTGCCTTCCCTTCTTTCCTGGGTCACTTGTGCTCATCCTTCAAATTTCTGTAACTCAGATGTCTCTGAACCCTTAATCTAAACCAGGTCACCCTGAAATACCCACCAAAAACACTATGCTTTTCTTCTGTGGTGGTTGCCATGGTTTATACTTGCATGTGTAATATAGGAGTGATGATTTGATGGCTATCTGTCTCCTCCACCAGACCGTGAGCTCTTCTGGGTCTGTCTTGCTCATTGCTATGCCCAGAGCCTGGCCCAATGCCTGGTGTGTACCAGGCAAGAACAAAATGAATATAAAATGAATGGATGCCCTTGAGTGAAAACCCCTTGGGGCAGAATATCCATGCTTACTTAGAATCTCTCTGTCCTAAAGTGACAAAGAGAAAGGAGAGAGAGGCCACAATCCTTAGAGCTCTTCTTGGGGACAAATTGGTCTTGTCCTGGAAGTGTCACTCAGGACTCTGGCTCCAGTTTTATAGCCAGAGGACACATTTAATCCAGACAATAAATAATCCAACCCACCAGCCCGTATGGCTGAGCGGAAGGTCCTTAAGGAAAGACCAACATTGATGTGGAACATTGAGTTCCCCAACCTCAAGGACACAGAATTCTCCTGCAGGGTTTTAATCATCTATTTGAACAAGGAATGTTTCCCCAAGACTTGCTTCATAAACAAGTCTGTGATCAGAGGCAAACAAACAGCCCCTGTGTGGACATCTGACGTCTGGAGATTTCATCTGGGCAGCAGCAGAGAGACTTCACAGAGGAGCACACTGAGCTAAAAGCAATGAAAACCCTTGTGGCCATATCCCACTGTCCCCAAATAGGACAGTCACTGACATCTCTCCCCTTCCTTTTGGAGAGTTCTTCTTTGCAGTTGGAACTGCTGGCTTATACACAGCTATTTGTGGGTTTATGTGCCCCAGTCTTTCCATTTCTCCCACTAGACCACAAGTTGTATGAGAGCAAAGGGCGAGGATTGATCTCATTCACCCATTGTTTCCCCACCCATATGTTGCTCAACACTTGGCATAGGGCTGGCACCATAAATGTTTGCTGATTCGATAAGCAATGGTGAAAGGGTGAGTTACAAGTGGGATGGAGAGAGGGCAAACAGTCTGAGAATGGGCTCATGTGTACAAAAAAGGTAAAGTTAAAAGCCTAGGGGAGAAATGGAGTGGAGGCTAATGAGATTGGGAGTCCCTAGATCAAGCCATGCCCGAAGCTTTGACCATCACTGGAATTTTCAGTCATTTGTGCCAGAATATTCCCTTTGTTGACTAATCCATGTCCACACAAAGACTTTATATAAACATTCATAACATCTGTATTCATAATAGTTAAAAACTAGAAATAATCGAGATGTCCATCAACAGGTGAATGAATAAACCAATTGAGATATAGCCATAGTTCATAGAACAGAATACTATTCAGCAACCTGGCAATAAAAGGAGTGAACTACTGATGCATACAACGACATAGGTGAATCTCATAGACATTATACTGAACCTGATTAGCCAGATTGAAAGGACTACATACTGTGTGATTCTATTTAAAGGAATTTCTGGAATGGCTTAACAAAACTACAGTGAAATGATTCAGATGAGTAGTCGCCTTTGGCAAAGTGGGAATTGACTGGAAAGGGAGGTGAAGGAACTTTCTAAGGAAATGGAACTATTTTATATCTTGATCTGGCTGATAGTTACATGAATGCACATATATGTAAAAGCCATCAAGCTGTGCATTTTAGATGCATGTATTTTACTGTATGTAAAGTATACCTAAATTTTTTTTAACAATTTTTAACAATTTTTTTTAACAATTAGATTCTCTCTGAAGTCCTTCTAATTCTCTTGAGTTTAAGATTCCTGAAATAGCATATGGGTAGTTGTTCCCCGTTGAGTTCCTCTGGTGTCCTGTAGCTAGAAGGGCACTAGGATATGAGTCCAGAGATCTGGGCACTGGCCAGGCAGAGTCGTAGAGGAGCAGAGACTGAGTAAAAGCAGAGAAGCCAGCTGGTGGCAAGAAGAAGAAGCAGATGCACAAAAAGAAGGGAGAGAGACAAAAAAAGAAATGAGAGACAGATAAAGGAAGACAGAGAGACTGGGAGAAAGGCAAGGAGACAGAGATCCAGAGAGTGAGACAGAGAGATAGGATCAGAGAAAGACAGAGTGACAGAAGGAAACTGAGAGAAACTTGAGAGACTAAGGAGAGCCAGAGAACCAGAAAGGGGGAAAGAAGAAGAGAGGAGAAGGGAGAGAGAGAGAGAGAGAGAGAGAGAGAGGAGATACGGAGAGAGAGAGATCCAGGGGGAGATAAGGAAAGGAACTTAGATTATTGTATGTAGCCCCAGTGAGGTAGCCATTGTGCTTTTTGCTGGATTTCACCACTCATGCCACATCCCTGTAGGAACCACTGGATGCCACACTTGTCCTTGAATCTCTCCAACCTCCAGCTGTTGGAAGAGAAGACCTGCTGCTTTTCTGCTGACTTCCTCGTGCAGCCCTGAAAGTGCCCCCAGAGCTGTATGGTTATTCTTTCTTTGTGTGTCAGCCTCACCTTACCCCAGCGATGGGAGTGTCCAGAGAGCAGAGACCACTTGCCATTAGGCTCATCCTGCAGTCTTCCACACCTGTGTCCAGCAGGCAATGGTCAACTGGGCACGTTGATACACCAGTTCATTTTTCTTACCAGGAAGCATTCAAGGGTGTTGCAAGATTCTTACAGCTTCCAGTCTTATTTGGGACAGTGGCCCAGTCCCTGAGCTAACCCCATTCAGGTTGTGTATGTGGTTGTGGGGCTGGAAGAAACTGGTAGGGACACTGTCCGCCCCCTGGGGAATTGGCTGGGGTATAGGACAGAACGAATGGTGAAATCAGGAAGCCCAGGTCAGGAAGCAATGAAATGCTGGCCCAAGCACCTGGGTCCTAAATGGGAAAATCAGTCACACACTAGGCTCAGAAGCATTCAGAGAGTGGAGCCTGTGGGACACCTGGGTGTCTCGGTCAGTTAACGTCTGACTCCTGATTTCAGCTCAGGTCATGATCTCACGGTTGTGAGATGGAGCCCTGTGTTGGCCTCTGGGCTGACAGCATAGAACTTGCTTAGAATGCTCTCTCTCCTTCTCTTTCTGCCCCTCCCTTGGTCGTGCTCTCTCTCTGTCTCAAAGTAAATAAATAAGCATTTAAAAAAGAAGAAAGAAAGTGGAGCTTGCTTGGGCAAGAGGTACAGGGCTAAGACTGAATTAAGCAAAGGTGTAGGAGGATCCCTTGAGGCTGATGTGCTGGAAAAGACCCATGGGCAGACATGGTGTGTGTCTGTTACACAATTTTCCAGTGGTCATTGAACTTGGGCCGAGCAACCAAGACCAAGATCCTCCTTCCTCCCCCTTCCTTCCATGCAGCCAGAAAGCCCAGGGTCTCCGCTGAGTGGATTAACTACTAAATCATCACATAAGAAGCCAAATTTAAGACTTAGGGGATGGCACCAAGTCTGGATTTTGCTAGAACTTCTCTCATCCACTGCCAAGACAGTTTCCCTTGAGGATGGCCCTAACCACATGTTGGTCATGCCTCACTTTGGTGTCAGGATGGCTGTACCCACAGCCCCTTCTATGGACTGACACTTGCCTGAGAGTCCAGCTCTGAGATCTGGGATTTTCCATCTTTTTGTTCCCAGATGGCCCCATCTGAGGCCCTAGACCTTTAGGAATGTGTTTTGCCTGGGTCCCAGGGGTGACACTAATGAGTTCTGAGTTCCCTTCCGTTCTTTCTGGCTGGGATGTGGTTCTGAGTGTGGGTGGAGGAATTCTTGAGTGTGGTTCTTGTTTGCATCTTTGGAAATCCTTTGGAGGAAGGGAGGCCAGGACTCGTCTATTCTAACAGGAGCTGCATTGTGGGTTCTAGTCGACAGGGAGGTGGGTCTTTGAAGAACTGGGGAGGAAGAAGAGCTGTTTTTTATTTCTACTCCCACCCCTACTTTTGTTTCACTCATTGCCTCTCTTAGGGGTAGTTAAAATCTTATTTTCAAGCAGGTTCCTGGTCCACCACTCATTCGTTATGTGACCGGCAGCCACCCTTTGTGCCACGGATACCTCACTTGGCTGTGCTTCTTCCAGTTTAGTGATTCAAGGCTTCTTAAAGCTCCAAACCTGTCAGTCTCTGAAAAGAAATCACAATTTTTCTTGCTTTCCAAAAACCAAGAAGAAGAACTGATATGCAACTGGTTATCCCTCTTCCCCACCAGTGAGCATGGTTTCTCAGCAGGTAGAATTAGCGTGGTGGTCTCCCAAGCTGTAGAGAGGAAGAAATACAGTAAGAAGCTTGAAAGGAATTTGCAAACTGAAATGAGCAATGCAAATATTTGTGCTAATATTTGCCCCAAACCTCTCCTAAGTATCATATGTTATATCTTTTTTTTTATGGTTTTGCTCTGTGTGTTGGTGTGTGTATGTTGGTATATGTGCACACATGTTCAAACGGGTGAGGGGCAGAAAGAGAGGGAGAGAACGAATCCGGAGCAGGCTCCACACTGTCAGCACAGAGCCCAACGCAGGGCACGAACTCAACGAACCACGAGATCATGACCTGAGCCAAAGTCAGACACTTAATGGACTGAGCCCCCAGGCACCCCAGTGTCCACTCTCCTGACTTCTTTCATTGTAGATTGGTTGTCCATGATTCCAGATTTCACATAAACAGAGCCATACAGTATACACTCTTCCATGTCTGGCTTCTTCAGTTCAGCATAGTGCCTATGACATCGATCCATGTTGTATTTATAGCAACAGCTTTTTTCTTTTAACTTCCAGTGTCGTGTGGCATTGTGCAAACTTACCACCATGTGCACATCCATCCTCCCATTGATGGCCATCTGGTCAGTCTCCAGTTTGGGCTACAATGAGTAAAGCATCTGCAAGCAAGACTTTAGTAGACAGAAGCACTGACTTCAGTTGGGTATCTCCCCAGAAGAGAATTTCCCTCAGACATAGGGTATCTGCATCTTTGCTTTTAATAGATGCTGCCAAACAGTTTTCTGAAGTGCTTTTAAGGTACTCTCCAAACAGCAATAATCGAGAGTTCCAGCTGCTTCCTATCCATCTACATCCTGGCTGTCACAATTGGCTTCTCCAGAGGCAGATGCTGTGATGAAGTCTAGGTTGCAAGGTATCTGTTAGGGGTCAACCCCTGTGGAGAGAAAGGGAGGGAGCAGAAATGGACAGAGGGAGAGAAGATGATCCTCCATGCAGTCCAACAGAGCCCCAGTCAACCCAGCAGGGAGCCCCGGGGTGAGCACTACCCACCCCAGTGACTACTTTGGTGGAAACAGCAGACCTAGGACCCTGCCTCGCTCAGTCCCTGATGTGGACTGCTCCAGGAGGGCCATGGCACCAGGCAAGATGGTTCTCCAGAGCAGAAGCAGGTGTTGAAGTTGCTGAGAGCTCTTCCTCAAAGGGAGGTCTCTGGGTCCAGCACATATACACTAGTCATGGGGCTGTGGCGGGGGTAGGGATAGTATCCCACTGAGATTTAAATCAGCATTTCAATGATGACTCATGTTGCTGTTGCACTTGTTGGTCTTTTGCATAGTGTTCATGCGAGTTTTTGCCCATTATAAAAATTGGGATGTTTACTTTTTCTTATTAATTTATAAAAGTTCTGGATATGATTTGTTTTTCATATATATACTGCAAACATCTTCTCTCAACCTGTTTTGTTTAGGAAATCTTTTCCTATCCTAAGGTCGTGAAGATATTTCTATCATTTTTTCTAGAAGATTTATCATTTTATCTTAGATCTATGATCCATCTCAAATTCATATTTGTAAATTGTATGAGGTAGGTTTGTTTTTTTCCTCATACGGAAATCCAGTCGAGCTACTACTATTCAGTGAAAAGATCCTCTTTCCCTCACCGAATTGTAGTACATCTTTACCGTAAATCAGCTGATGGACTATGTGCTGATCTCTTTCTGGGCTCCTTATTCAGCCCATTTGACAGGATTATGCTATACCACACTGTCTTACTTCCTGTGGATTTATAAAAACTCTTAACATCTGGTAGTGTTAAGTCCCCCAACTTCTTTTTTTTTTTTTTTTTTTTTTTTTTT